>NW_006399899.1:4823978-4833026 GCF_000299155.1 Elephantulus edwardii
CTCCTCCTCCTTCTTCTCCGTCTTCTTCCTTCTTCTCCTGGTTGAAAGTAAAGAATACTAGAAGAATGTCAGTTTATGCTTTATTGACTATGTGAAGGCATTTGGCTATGTGTATCAGAACAAAATATGGCTAACACTGAGGACAATAGGAATCCCAGAACACTTACTTGTGCTTATGTAAAACCTACGCTTAGACAAAGAGATTGTTGTATGAACAGAGCAAGGGAACACTACGTGGTTTAAAATTAAGAAAGGTGTGCACCAGGGTTATATCCTTTTCCCATACCTATTCAGTCTGCATGCTGAGCAAATCACTTGAGAAGCTGGACTCCATGAAGAAGAATGTAGCATTAGGATTGAAAGAAGGCTCATCAATAACCTACTGTTTCCATGTTCTTGTGATGATAAATAATGCTGCTATGAACATTGGTGTACAATTTTCCATTTGCGCCTCAGTTCTCTTTTTTTTTTATTTTATTATTTTTTTTTTAGTGGGGGTATATTTCAAGCAATGGAATAGCTGGGTCATGTAGAATTTCTATGTTCAGCTTTTTGAAGGACCACAAATGAATGGATTAAGAAGTTGTGGTACGTTCATACAATGGAATACTATGCAGCATGCAGGAATAATGATTTTGTAAATTAATGCCTAACTTGGAAGGGACTGGAGAGGAGAGCATTATGCTGAGTGAACTAACTCAGTCCTACAAGGACAAATCCTGTATAAAACCATTATTGTAGAATGAGTATACGAATCCAAGGTGGGGGTAGGATGGAAGCAAAGGGGTGAGGATGGGCAGGGAGTCGGGTGAGGGGGCTGTGGGTTGCACTATTTGATGGGGGGGTGAAGGAAATGGGAATGACCTTTTGTAAAAAACAATGTACTAAAACTTTGTAAATAAACCAGTATAAAGTTTTCAAATTTTTTAAAATAAAAAGTGTATTAAAAAAAGAAAAAACCTTGTATTATGCAGATGACACAACTTTGCTTACTTTAAGTGAGGTAGACTTGATAAGCTTGCAGCAGGATATCAAAGACTACAGCCTTTTTATTATTTCTATGGGAATATAAGACAGTTCATTTTGTAAAGTGTCACTTTCTTTTCTTAAATTTTTTAATGTGATTTTAACGAAAGTTTACCAAGAAGTTGAGTTTTTCATTTATTCATGTTTCACCTTTTTCTCCCTACCCCCTAGTTTGTTTTATTTTTTAAAAATATTAATTCATTGTTGCATAATTTCCTCCCTTCCTGACTACAGCCTTAAATACGGATTGCATATAAATATTCAGAAAATAAAAATTTTCACCACTGGACTGATGTTGATAAGCAACATTATAATACGTGGAGAAAAGCTTTAAACTGTCATCAACTTCATTTTTTTTTGGATCCACAATCAACACCTTTGGTACACAGTGGTCAGGAGATCAGGAGATACATTGCATGGGGAAAGTCTGCTTCCAGGAACTCTCCAAATTATTGAGGAACAATGATGTGAGTTTGAAGGCTAAGGTATTTACCTGATTCAGACCATGGTCTTTTCAGTCACTTGCTATGCATCTGAGAGCTAGATAATGAAGAAGGATGACAGAAGAAATTGATGCCTTTGAGCTGTGAGGTTGAAGAAGAGTACTGAATATTCCATGAACTGCCAAAAGAACAAACAAATATACCTTGGAGAAGGTGGATTCAGAGTGTTTCTTGGAGGGAAAGGTTATAAAGCTTCGTCTCACATACTTTGAGCATGTTGCTAGGAGAGGCTAATCCTGGGAGAGGAACATCATGCTTGGAAAGGTGGGGGTTGGTAGAAACCAGGAAGACCCTTAACCAGATGAATTGACATGGTAACTGCTCTAGTATGCCAGAGATTGTAGGGATGGTACATGATAGGATGAGATTCAGAACTCCTGTTCAGAGGGTTGTTATGAATTGACTTAATGGCACCTAACAACAACACAAGTATGGCTAATATTGAGAATGGGAATCTCAGAACACTCGATATAAAACCTAGCCTAAGAAGCTGTTGTCTGAATAGAGCAAGGGAATATTAGATGGCTTAAAATAAGAAAAGGTGTGCATCAGAGTTGGTTCTTTTCTCCTTACTTATTCAATCTGTGTTCTGAATATATCATTTGAGAAATGGGACTCCAAGAAGGAGAACATGACATCAGGGGCAGAGGAAGACTTATCAACAACTTATGTTATGCAGATAAGATAACCATGCTTGCTATAGTGAGGAGGACTTAAAACACCAGCAGAAGATCAAAGACCACAGTTTTAAATATGGATTGCATCTTAACATCAACAAAACACAGGTTTTTATCACGGGCCAATAGGCAACATCATGACAAATGGAGAAAAAAAAATTTTAATTGTACATGATTTCATCTTACACAGATCCACAATCAATAAATACCATTGGTACCAGAATTCAGGAAATCAGGTATATTACAGATGGCGATCTGCTCCAAATTGATCTGAGGAACAATGGCATCAGTTTGAAGACCAGGATTCAGCAAATTCAAGACATTGTCTTTTCAATCACTTGCCATGTCTCTGAGAGCTGGTCAATGAATAAAGATGACAGAAGATGCCTTTGAAGTTGCGATATGGGAGAAAAGTCCTGAGTATCCCATAGACTGAAGATATGCCTTGGAAAAAGTGCAGTCAGAGTGCTCCTTAGCGCCAAACATGACAAAACTTCGTCTCACATGCTTTGGGAGTATTGCTAGGGCAGACTATTTCTTGGAAAGGAGCATCATGCTTTTATAGTAGAGCATCAGCAAAAGAGAGGAAGATCCTCAACAAAACGGATTGACTCAGCGATAGAAGCAATGGTCTCCAGTGTGTCAAAGATGATGCGGACGGCACAGGATTGGACAGGGCTCAAATCTGCTGCTCACAGGGTCACTGTGAGTCATACTTAGATCTAAGGCACCTAACAAAAACCCACTGCATGGAATGACCGCCCTGATCACACTTGATTCACAATTGCTTAATGTAATCATCAAGATAGTCCAATAGGTCCACAGTACCATTGCTCTAAATTATAGACGAGAAACTTTAGACCTTCCTAAAATTAAAACAGGGAGCCTCATGGGCCAGGAGTGATTGGCTGCACTACTGACCCTTCGACTTGTGGGTTTATGCCTCGATAGCGTAACTGCAACAATGAACGCAAGGGTGTCGGGATGACACCAGCAGCTCTGTGAGTGAAAGATGGCCAGTCTCCTGAGCATTGGTGGTTTTGTGTTGTGGATTGTTTTGTTTTGTTTTTTTTAAATAATAATTTTCTCTTTTTAAAAAAAATTGTGAATTGCATGAAGGTTTACAGAGTAGATCAGTTTTCCTTTCAACATTGAGGCACATTTTGGGTGAACGTTTAGAGAGTACATGGGTTTTCCAGATAACAATTCATATACATTTTGTCTTGTGAATGATTATGATTCTCACGATGTAACATCACTCATCCCACATTTATTCTGTGTTTTCTGTTTGTATTCCTCCTTCTTTTCTAGCATTTCCTGCCTTCTGAGAAGAAGTTGAATCTCTGGGCCAGCTCTGCCTTTTGATCATGCGGGTTGATGGTTTTAATAAATGCATACGTCTTTGGTGTTATTGTGCTGTTCTTTTGCTCAAAGTTGATGCAGAGTGGGTGAGTTCAGTTCTACTCAAGGTTTTACAGGTTATAGTCCTGGGGTTCTGCTATCTCCATCAGGCCTTCTTTTTTTTTATTTTTATTTTGAGTTTTGTTCTCTGTTTTGACCTATGCAGGACTCCCTGTTGTAATCCCTTTGAGAATGGGCAATAGTGGTAGCCAGGTTCTTGTCTCAGGGTCAGGGAGAATTGGGCTCACATAGTCCATCATAGTCCTTTAGACTACTTTTTTCTGTTTATATTTCTTTCACCCAACTTTACGCTGGGTAGATAGAGACCAATGTTACCACCTTAGATGGCTACTCACAAGTTTTAAGAACTCAGTTGCTAATTTCAAACAGAGATGCAGAACATTGTCTTTATGGGTTATGCAAATAGACTTTGATGTTCCCCATACAATGTTCTTGAGCTCCCAGGCTTACGGATTCCTTACCCCAGGGGGCTTGTTTATAGTAAGAAGTTTCATGACTTTGCCCCTGTGTACTCTATGATTTTGATGGCTGCATCTGTAACACATTTAAATATGTAAGTTGTTGCGGTTGATATGTGCTGTCGAGTTGAATATGATTCCCAGTGACCCCGTGGGCAACAGATCTGAACCCTGTCTTATCTGTCACCATTCATATTATCCCTGACACCCTTGAGTTCATTGTCATAGTCATTGTATCAATCCATCTCACTGGGGGTCTTCCTCTTTTGTTGATCCCCCACCTTTCCAAACATGATGTCCACATTTAAGGAATAGTGGTGGCCTAGTGGTAGGAAGCTGTGCTGCAATCCCAACAATCCCAACAGCACGTGACTAAAAATGCAATAGCTGTGCTGAGAGAAGGATGGGCAGTCTCCTTTCATGTGATTTACAGTCTCTGAAAACCTGCTGGAGCCATGAGTCGGTTCTGACCTGAAGCCCAAAAGCAACAACATGCCCAAAGTATGTGAGATGATGCTTTTCCAACCTCACTTCAAGGAGCACTCCATTTGCACTTTCTCCAAGTCAGAGCTGTTTGTTCTTTGGCAGTTAATAAGATATACATTATTCTCCTCCACCACCACAACTTAAAGGTGTCAATTTTTCTTTTGCCCTCTTTATTCATTGTGCAGCTTTCAGATGTACAGAAGGTGATTGGGAAGACTCTGACCTGAGCCAGGCTCACCTTGGTCTTCAGACTGACATGACTGCTTCTCAGTACTGTGGAGAGGTCCCCGATAGTGGCTCTCCCAATGCTATATACCTCCAGATCTCCTGACTGCTGGTACCAAGGCTATTGATTATGGGTCCAAGCAAGGTGAAATAGACAATTTCAATCATTTCTGTAATTCCAATGCTACACTTTTCTTCATAGAGTCTAGCTTCTCGAATGAGTTGCTCAGCATCCAAGTTGATTAGGTCAGGAGAAAGGATACAGACCTGATACACAACTTTCCTGATCTTACACTATGCAGTATTTCCCTTGCTCTTTTTGGACAACAGCTCCTTGGCTAGGTATAGGTTTTTGTATAAACATAATTAAGTGTTCTGGAATTCCCATTCTTCTCAATGTTAGCCATAGTTTTTTATGATTCACACAGTCAAATGTCTTTGTATAGTGAATAAAACAAAAATAGACAGTCTTCTGGTATTCTCTGCTTTCAGCCAAGATCCACTTGACATTGGTATTATCACTGGTGCTGTGGCCTCTTCTAAACTCAGCCTGAACTTCTGCCAACTCTCTGTTAAAGTTCTAGGCATTTAAAAAAATCTTCAGCTAAATTTCATTTTCTTCAACATCAGTTTGCACTTGCACATGAGTAACTGTTGCTCTGTTCCATAGTCAGGACCTGGACTTGTTTTCACTGCTGCTATTTAACTATCCATTGAGTCTGAGTTTGACACAGGATGAGCAAGGACCTGCAAGTGAGGTGTGTTGGGTTATTCACAAGGGGATTGGCTAGTCTTGCCATTAAAGTGATTCAGTAGCAGAAATTGAGAATGTCACCTCTGACAAAGAAGAAGCAGATGAATGCAGGTACTATCCTCCAGAGCATTTTATACTTTCTAAAAATCCACTAAAGAGCCAACTATGTGTCAGTTCTAACTTGACAGCACATTAAAAAAACAAAAACAAAAACAAAAAGCCAAACACCAAGCAAAACAACAAAACAAACAGCAAAAACCAACACAGCCTTGGTGTAGGGAGGATGGATGTCTGGAAAGAAGAGCTTCAAATACTAGTGTTTGATTTAAAAAATCATTGCCCCCTTCTATCGACAGTGCCCTCCTCACCCTTCACCCCTCCCCTCCTCACACTTTAACGGGTCATGGTTTTGCTGAAGAACCTCCACTCTGGGCACATACATAGAGTCATCATGTCATAGCGCACCATGTAGAACCAGAGGGGGGTTTAGAGTGGGCCAAACCAGGACACAGGAATGCCAGGAACGCACACATTCCAAATGGCTGAGAGGTATTCCCTGACTTTGATCCTCTTCCCAAGACTTCACAAGCTCAGTGTAAATGTCATGATTATTCACTGTACAGCTCTCAGATTTGTAGCAGGTATTTGAAAAGACTTCTCAGAGTTATGATCCACACAGTCAAACGCCTTTGCATAATCAGTGAAGCACAGATAGACATTCCTCTGGTACTCCCTGCTTTCAGCAAAGATCCATCTAACATCAGCTGCAGTATACCTAGTACCACGACCCCTTCTAAACCAAGCCTGGACTTCTGGCAGTTCTCTGCTGATGTGCTGTTCCAGTTGTTTTTGGATAATTTTCAGCAGAATCTTGCTTGCAGGTGAAATCAACGATATTGTTCTATAGTTTTCACACTTTGTTGGGTCACCTTTCTTTGGAATGGGAACAAATATAGATCTCTTCCAGTCAGGTGATCAAGTGGTTGTTCTCCAGATTTCTTAACACAACTTAGCACGTCCAGGGAAGCATCTGTTAGCGGAAATATGTCAATTGGTATACCATCTATTCCTTGGGCCTTATGTTTTGCTATTTCCTTCAAAGCAGCTTGAACTTCTTCCTTCATCCCCATAGGTTCTTGCTCATATGTAGTTTCATGAAATTCTTCTGTGTCTGACAATTCCTTTCGATACAGTGACTCAGTATATTCTTTCCATCTTCTTTTAACACTTCCTGGATCATTTAATATTCTGCCTAAAGTGTCCTTGCTTATAGCAACTCAAGGTTTGAATTTGTTCTTTAGTTCCTTGAGCTTAAGAAATGCTGAGCGAGTTTGGCCCTTTTGATTTTCTGACTCCAACTCCTTGCACATTTCATTGTAATATTTTACTTTGTCATCCTGTGCTGCCTTTTGAAATTTTCTGGTTAGCTCTTTAGTATCTTGAATTCTTCCTTGTGCTTTGGCTTCTCTGCGCTCCAGTGCAGTATTCAGAGTTACTTCTGACATCCATTTTGCTCTTTTCTTCCTTTCCTGTCTTTGTAATGAACGTTTGCACTCTTCTTGAATGATACCTTACTGATTCTGAGAAGAATGGGAATCCCAGAACACTTATGGTTCTAATGCGAAACCTATACTTGAACCAAGCCAAGAGGCAGTCATCAGAACAGAGCAAGGAAACACTGCATGGTTCAAAATTGGGAAGGGCATATGCCAGGGATGTGTCCTGTCTCCATACCTTTTCAACCTGTATGCAGAACAAATCATCCGGGAGGCTGGGCTCTATGAGGAGAAATGTAGCATCAGGATTGGTGGAAGATCTGTCAACAGTCTGTGTTATGCAGATGATACAACCCTGCTTGCTAAAACTGAGGAGGACCTGAAACTCTTGTTGCAGAGGGTCAAGGACTGCAGCCTTCAATATGGATTGAGGCTCAATGTCAAGAAGGCAAAGATTCTCACCACTGGGCCAATTGGCAGCATCAGGATGGATGGCGAAGAAATTGAGATTGTTCACAGCTTTAGTTTGCTTGGCTCCACAATCAACACTCTTGGCACCAGAAGCCAAGAAATTAAAACACATATTATGATGGGAAAGTCTGCTGTTAGGGACCTCTCTAAAGTACTGAAGAGCAATGGTGTCTGGAGACTAAGTTGCATCTGATATAGGCCATGGTCTTTGCTATCACTTGTTATGCATCAGAGTTAGACAATGACTAAGTAGGATAGAAGGATGCTTTTGAGCTTTGGTGTTGGAGAAGAGTATTGAGGGTACCATGGACTGCTAAGAAAACAAACAGATTCATCCTGGAAAGGGTTAAAGTAGGCTGCTCCTTGGAGGCAAGGATTCTGAGGCTTCGTCTGACAGACTTTGGTCATGTTGTAAGGAGGGACCTGTCTTTGGAGAATGACATCGTACTTAGGAGAGTGGAGGGCAGACACAGGAGGGGAAGGCTCTCTGGGAGGTAGATTGATTCGTTTACTGGGGTAATTGAGATGAGTGTATTAGAGACAGCAAAATTGGCACAGGACAGAACAGAGTTTAGGGCTGTTGTACATAGGGTCACTATGAGTCACACGTGACTCAACGGCACATAACAACAACAACAAATTTGTAAAGACTGGCCTGAATCAGATGCACCTTAGTCTTCAAGCTGGTATCATTGCTCTTAAGTATTTTTAAAGAGATGCAATATATCTCTTGATCTCCTGACTGCCAATGGTGTTGGATATTGATACAGACAGAAGAAGGAAGAATTTGGAAAAGAGTACTGAGCATCCCATATTCTGCCAAAAGAATAAACAGCTATGTCTTGGACAAAGTGGTTACCTGGAGGCAAAGATAACGAAGCTACATCTCCCATACTTTGGACTTGTGGCTAGAAGCAGCTATTCCTTGGAAAGCAACATCATGCTTGGAAAGATAGAGGGTCAGTGAAAGAAAGGAAGACTCCCAACATGATGGATTGACAGTGATGGTAGCAATGGGCTCAAATGTGTCAGAGATGATAAGGATGGTGTAGGATGGGAAAGGGTTCATACCTATTATTCGTAGGGTCTCTATGAGTCATATTTGACTCAACAGCACATAACAACAACAATGTATATGAAGTATAAGTAGATCAGTGTATTTTGAGAGGAACTTAGTTGGGCCTGAATCCTGTGGTGTGAACTCAAATGAGTTGTATTAGAATGATACTTAATAACCAGAGGGTCAGAACAAAGTTTCATTTTCAGCCCAGATATTTAATAGGTGAGAGACTTTGAACAAATTTTTTACTACTTTTTTTTTTTTTTAAAATGGGAAAGTGCCATCTTTATTTATCCTAATTGAATTTTTAAATGTCCTTTTGACACAAAAAGGTATATACATGACATAGCTACACAATCTTTTTTTTTTTTTTTCAACTGGACAACAAGTGTCAAAACCCTGTGGATGTATAGGGTAAAACAAAATTGGTCAGGAAAAGAGAATTGTTCCTATAATCTGACACAATGTCC
>NW_006399899.1:4833126-4847648 GCF_000299155.1 Elephantulus edwardii
ATCTGTAACTCTGACAATAAAAACTTAGGGAAAGGAACGGCTTAGGCTTCCTTGGGAATTTGGCTCCATCTTCTGGTCAGTTCTAGTCACTGCAACTTTTGTTAGGATTACCACTCCATACGAACTAATTTGAAAGAGTTTGTGCAAAGACTACAGGACATTTCACTTTGAGAGTTTATAGATAAGGAACCTAGAACTGTTCTGAAAGTTCAGGGAATTTCTGTGGATTCTGGGCTCCTGAGTCCTTACTGTTGGGCGCTCTGTGACTAGTGACTGGGTGCAGACAAGAGAAGCAGCCTGCAGGGGAGGGGTTCACGACTTGAGTCCGGAGACCATGAAACTCCTCAAATGTACGGGAAACACGTCTGGAGGGTACCAGGCACTAGCTTCAGATCACACACGTTGCCTCTAGGTCTCTGAATGTCAAAATCTGTATTATTCTTCCCTCTACCTTTGGCTGTTTGCAGAATCTGATGGCAGTCCTGATGGGCACGCCAGAGAAATTTTTGGGGTCCTGTCTAATGTGTATTGCTGCTCTTTTCCCCTCAAGAGCGGGTGTTCTTGAACCTCTGCCTAGGGTGGAAGTCTGCTTGAAGCATGGCTTTAAAACCCTCACAGGGGGAGTGGATGGGACTGCTTCTACTGTGGGACTTTGGCTGTTTGCTGCATCTGATGGCAGTCCTGCTGGGCACATGAGAGAAGTTTTTGGGGTCGTGTCTGATGTGTATTACTGCTCTTTTCCCCTCAAGAGCATGTGTCCTTGAGCCTGTATTAATTTTCTCACGAATATTCCTTGAACGACACAGCAATCTTTTGTGTATTTGCTGAACTGAACAACTTGATGTTGCTGTGATGCTGCACATTGTTCCATAGTCTTCTCAAATACCGTAATGGTTACCCATTATGTCCAATGTTTGGATGAGCTTCCAGATTAATTTATGCTGTGAAGCAACAGTGGCATCCACTTCCTAAACTAGATGCCTCTGGAAACTCTATAAACTCTTTAAACTTTATAAATGTACAAAAAATGATATTAGTTATAGAACAGAGCTCAGGTCTTTGGTGCAAAACTTACTCTCAGTCATATTTGACTTGATGACACTTAACCACTGCTAAATGAAACTAGTGCTGTTTTATCTGGAGGAACACTCTTCCACTCTTTTTCAATGTGCTGTATGAAGTAACCTGGGTTTTCTGTGATGCTGAACCTTGTACCATTGGGGTATCAAATACCAGAATGGTTTCCCAATGTGTTTGGTGGAGCTCCCAGTTGTAAAACAGATTTGGAAGAAGGAGTGGCATCTGCTTCCTAAACCACATACTTCTGGAAACTCTATGAACTTAGAATTGACCATAGTTATGGAAAGGTATTAGGTCTTTTGTTCATAGAGTCGCTATGATTTGCGCTTGACTCGATGGCAATCAACAACAACAACAACTACCTTGCTCCCTCCTGATCTCCAAGCTCCCTTACCTCCTTCCTTCAGAGACAGGCCTCTCTGTTTAACAAGTGAAGAGGCGGGGCTGACAATGTCCTGTACACTTACTACTATGATAGTCTAGCTTTTCCTGGACCCAGCTCCAGCTCTGTCTGGATGCGGTGGTCATTACTTCTTTCAAAACCTCAGCTTTCATGGTAGAACATTGTTGTTGTTGTTGTTATGTGCTGTTGAGCTTGTTCTGACTCAAAACCTTCACATACATCAGCATGAACCACCTGGTATTAGACCATCATCACAATCCCTGCTGTTTTGAGACCATGCCACTTTGTAGGGTTGACATCCTACATGACACCTACTATGTCAATCCATCTCATTAAAGGTCTTCCTTTTTATTTTGCTTGAGAAGACTGGGAACCCCAGAACACTTAATTGTGCTCATGTGAAACCTAAAAATTGACTAAGCAACAGTTGTCTGACCAGAACAAAAAGCACTGCATGGTTTAGAATCAGGAAAGCTGTGTGTCAAGGTTGAATGCTTTATCCATATCTATTCAATCTGTAGGGAGTGCTGGTGGCCGAGTGGTAAAAAACTGTGCTGCAATTCCGAAGGCTTGCAGTTCAAATCCACCAGCTACCCATGAAAGAAAGATGGTCAATCTCCTCCTGTGCAATTTACAGCCTCTGAAAACTCATCACAGGGTGGGCTATTTGTCAGTTCTAACTCGACAGTACACAATAACAATTCAATCTGAAGAGGGAGCTCAGTGACTGAGTGGTAAGGAGTTGGGCTAACAACACAAAGGCATGAAGTTTGAATTCACCAGCTGCTCCAAGGAGGAAAGATGGATCATCTCCTCTCCCTGCGATTTGTAATGTCCAAATACCCACTGGAGGGTTAGTTATACGTCGGTTCCAACTCGAAGACACATAACAATAACAACAACACTAAGTCTGTATGCTGACAGGTAACTCAAGAGCTTGAATTATATGTAGAAGAATATGGCATTCTTCAGTATTGAAGAAAGACTCATCAACAACTTGCCTTAAGCAGATAACAAAACCTTGTTTGCAAAAAGTGAAGAAGATTTAAAACACTTGTTGCAGAAGATAAAAACTATAACCTTAAGTATGGATTATGTCTCAACATCAAGAAAACAAAACTCCTTTCCACTGGACCAATAGGAAACACTATGATTAATGGAAAAAAGATTGATGTTGTAAATGATTTCATGTTAGTTAGATCTACAATTAACACCCATGGTAAACAGCAGTTATGTCAAAAAAAGACATACTTACTGCATCAGGAAAATTTGCTCTCAAGGGCCTTTTTAGAATGCTAAAGAACAATGATGTCAGTTAAACATTAAGGTTCCCTTGATGCATATTATGTTATTTTCAGTTGTTTTCAATACATCTAAATGTTGAAAAATGCATAAGAAATACAGAGAAAGAATTAATGCCTTTGAATTGTGGAAAACTAATAAGAAAGAAGAAGAATTGATGCTGTTGAATTGTGGTGTTGGATATGAGTATGAACTATCAAACAAACAAATTAGTGTCAGAGGTAATGAAACCAGGGTGCTGCCTGGAGACAAGGAAGGTAAAAACTTCGTTTTATACACTTTGGGTTTGTTGTCAGGAAGAAGACCATCATGAGATGGATTAATACATTGACTGCAACTCTAGTCTTAGATGTGGCAAAAATAATGAGAATGGCATAGCACAGGGCAAGGATTTATGATTCATGGGGTTGCTGTGAATCAAGATTGACTTGAAGCCAACTAACAGCAACACAATAACAAGATTTATGCATTGTTTCTGTTATTTTTTCGTTTTATTGTTTTCCTGGGTTCAAAAGTATTACCTGTGTTTACCTTGATTTTGAATGTGGTTTCCATGAGCTCTTGGAAGTACACACACACACACACACACACACACACACACACACACACTTTTTATCAGACTATTTCTGTAGTTCCATTACCTCTTCTGTCTTGAGAAGTTTTTCATTTTTGTCTCTGTATCATCTTCTCTTGTTTCTTTGTTTGATTTGATGTTGTTTGTTGTTTCTGAGACATTTTACCATTGTGTTTATTTGTTGATTGTGTGTTGGTTTGTTTAAACTTGATTTTATGTTCTGTTGTATGCAGGTAACCAAATTAGTCTTCTCCGGTGAATCTTTTTTTGGGAATTCTGTCTACATCTCCAAGTGAGCGGAGTAAGTGGTGCGAATGTGAGTGTGGGTGTGGGTCTCTGTTGGTTAGTTGTGCACGGTAGCTGCAGACATAGCAAGTAGATGTTGTGTGTCAGTGTTGATCACTGTCTGTCATGGATCCACTGGTGCAGTAGTGACAGCGACACTCACTGGGGGCGGGCAACAATTGGTGGTGGTGTTCGGTATGGTAGCCTATCAGGAAAACCAGGCCCACTCTTTAATATCAGGAGAAAATAAAAACTGAGGAATGAGGGAAAATGGTTGAAAAGAAAAGGTACAGGAGGGGAAGAATATAAGCTACTAAAAAGGTAGAAAAATATTGAGAGAAGAGAGTGAAAGAATAAAGGGGAAAATGCAGAAATAAATAGCTGAAGGAAAAGAGCAAGCTGAAACAGGAATGGTGAGGTGAGGCTGCCCTCGCACCTCGGCAGCAGAGGGAAAGCACTTGTCATGTCTCCGGTGGCATGGTAGACTGTGTGTCGAGTTACTGACTGAAAGGCTGGCAGTTGGAGTCCTCCAGTTTGGTTAAAAATGGGTAGATTCTTTTACTAAAGATTTACAGCCTTAGAAACACAATGGAAGGGTATTATGACCTGGAAGTGACTGGGCAGCAGAAAGGAAAAAGAGATTTCCTTTTTCAGACCAAAGCTCACTTTGAGGCGTAGTCAATCAGCCAGATGCTTCCCAGACTCAGTCAGGAGAAACAAGGGATGCCAAGAGTCCAGCATCTCTAACCGGCACCTGGCAAGTCTTCCCATCAGTCTGGGCTCTCGGCATTTGGTTCTCTGCCAGTGAGCTGCTTCATTCCATGCACTTTTCTTCCTTTTCCATCTGTGGTTTTCCTTGTCATCAGACCTCTGGCCTGCTTCACTGTACCTTCTTCTTCCAGCTCGTGTTCTGTTCACTGTCTTTCCCACCATGTCTCTGCCCCAGTGGGGCTTCTGTGAATCTTCTTGCATGTTTGTGTTGCCTTCTGTTTCCCAAAAGGGGTAGACACTGTACGGATATCATTCCATTTCTTTCCTCAGCCATTATTTTCTATCTGTATCTCTTTTCAGTTGATACTTAATTCAATTTTTTTTTTTTACCTTCTCATTTGGTGTTTAGAATATCAGGATTATCATCTGCGAGTATTTCATTCTGGTTTTGGGTCTATGAGTAGGAGGATTGTGAGTAATATGTCATCAGGAACTGTCTTCTTTCTCTATGTCATAAATTGTTCATGAGTCTTCCTCCAATCTTTGTCCTGTGTTGCTCATCCTCATGTAGCCCAGGTCCTTGGATTATTTGCCCAACACACAGATTGAATTAGTACGTTGAAAAGATATAACCTTGATACACTCCTTTCCTATTGTTATTAGGTGCCATTGAGTTGACCTCAACTCACAGTGACGCTAAGAAAAACAGATCAGAACCCTGGCCTATCTTGTACCATCCTCATAAACTCTGATAAGCTCAAACCCATTGTTACAGAATTTGGGAACTAGCAATGTTCTTAACACTGAGCCTAATTCCTCCAGTAGAAAGGAGCTACTACTCTATGGGAGACTAAACTTGGGACTCAGTTATTTAACTTCTCAATGAATGCTCTTCCTCTTGTGTGAGTCTGCCGTGTTGTTTGTATCTCACGTTAGGATGAGTGTCCACACCAGATTCCCTCATAGATGACGAAACAACTGCTGGAGTCATCTTGGTGTTATATCATGCTCTCTGGCAAAAGTTGCTTGAATCAGGAATGATAATCTGACTTCTAACCAATCAGATATTCTCTGGAATGAGAATTGTCACCCAGAATCACTAACACTAAAGGACAGTGGAACTAAGAGATCCAGTTAATACGGGGTTGATGTGTCAAATTATGGACCTTGTATTTTGAGAAGCCACAGTGATGACCTTTAGAGAGTAAAAGGCCCTACACAGGGGAGTGTACAATCGAGAGGCGAGAGATAGAGATGATAGATAGATAGATAGATAGATAGATAGATAGATAGATAGATAGATAGAAATGAGACAGAGAAGAAAAGAGAGATAATAGATAAAATGTCACCAGTCCATCATCCTCATGATGACTGGGGTGTGTGAGCACATCATTGCAGCTGTCACACCAATCCATTTGACTGAATGCCTCCCTTACCCTTGTTGACCTCTGCTTCACAAAATGTGTTCTCTAGTGACTGATGTGCCCAAAGTGAGTGAGTCTGACAATGCTCTGTTGTCCATAGGGTTTTCACTAAGTTTTGGTATAGATTGCCAGCCCTTTTTCCCTAAGCTGTTTTGGTTTGGAAGCTCTATTAAAACCAGTATACAATTAGTGACCCTGCTGGTATTTAAAATATGGTAAAATGATGGCACAGCAACAGACAAGCACCACAGTATGACCAAGTGATAGATGGGTCATGGAAGAGAAAGAGGTAAACAGAGACGGAGATTGAAATAAAGAAAGAGAATGAGATGAGAAAGAGAGAGGAAAAATGATACTAGGATAAAGATAAAAATAAATAGACAGATTAAGATATAGGCACAGAGACTCAAAGCGAAAAGCAGAGTGATACATACAGAGAGCCCTTCCTTGACATTCAGTATTTTTCTAGTTTATCACAAGGTCCAATTGACCTTCTGCCATTAATTCTCTGAGATGTTCCCATATATTTCCAATGGATGCATTTATACTTGAGTAAACTTGAGTGGGTTTTAATTCTCGCAGAGATATGATTCCAAGCCAAGCTGGCCTGAAGGGGGCTTTGGGGCGAGTCCTCAAAAATCCACCAACCGGCAAATGTTGCAAGCTGGGGACGCAAACGGTCTATTCTGCTCAACAGACCATCTGTCACTTCCTGTTACCTTCCAGACCCCGAGATGACTCTATTTCTAGGCAAAAAACATCTACAAAGCTGCCAACTCCCAGTGGTTGTCTTACTCTCTTGTCAGCAGCAATCTTCCTTGGAGCAAATTCCCTGCTCACATCAAGTCAAGTTAATAAGGCTCCCACTGTGCTTATTGGCTCCCCCAGGTCTCTGTTCATGAGATGCCCTTCTTGGTCAAGACAGCCCATGCTGCTTCCACCAGGCCCAACTCACGCTTCTGCTCTTCCATGAACCCTCCCTTCTCTTTTCTGAACTTTTCTAGTACCTCCTTTACTCTCTCACTTGTCCTTTGGTCCATATTGCTCCACAGTTTTGTTTACTAAGCTATATAAGGTTATATCCTTTCTCCACATCTATTCTCTATGCTGAGCAAATAATTTGAGAAAGTAGATTATATGAAGAAGAATGTGGCATCTGGATTGGAGGAAGACTCATCAACAACCCGTCTTATGTAGATGACACACTCTTGCTTGCAGAAAGTGAAGAAGACTTGAAGCACTTACTACAGATGGTCAAAGGCTACAGTCTTCAATACTGATTACAGCTCAGCATCAAGAAAACAAAAGTCCTCACCACTGGGCCAGTAAGAATCATGATTAATGGACAAAACTTTGAAGTTGTTGATAATTTCATTTTACTTGGATTCACAATCAATACCCATGGTAACAGCAATCAAGAAATCAAACGATGCGTTACATTGGGAAAATCAGTTGTCAAGGATCTCTCCAAAGTGCTAAAGAGCAAGGATGTCAGCTTAAAGATGAAGATGTATCTGGTCTAAATCATAGTGTTTACATCAGCTTTCTTTGCATCAGAAAGGTGGACAATGAATAAAGATAACCAAAGACAAATTGAAGCCTTTGAGTTGTGATGTTGGTGAAGAGTATTGAACATCTATGGACTGCCAAAAAATATAACAAGTCTGTTTTGGAGGAAGTTTGACTGAGGTGCGCCATAGAGGCAAACATAGTGAAATATAGTCTCAAGTATTTTGGGCATGTTATCTTGAGGGACTAGTCCCTGGCAAAAGACAGCATGCTGGGAAAGGTAAAGGGTCAGCAAAAGACGGGATCATTCTCAAGGAGATGGACTGGCACGATGACCAGTGGGCTCAAGCATGTCAGAGACCGTGAAGACACAGCAGGACAGGGCAAGGTTCAGATCTGTTCATAGATTCACTATGAGTAGTAGCTGATTCCTGACACCAATAACAATGGCTTATAAGCCTACCAAGCACACTATCACTAGTGTTAAAGCAAATCATGAAATTAATATTCTTTTGGACACTAATGTTGATGTTAGCTGCAGTCATGTCAGCTCTGCCTCGTGGTGACCTCTGTGTGTCAGGGTAGAGCTGCTCCCTAGGGTTTTCAAGGCTGTGACCTCTCAGAAGCAGATCACTGGGCCTGTCTTTCTAGATGTCTGTGGCTGGGCTCAAAAGCCAACCTTTCCGCTATTCGTTGAGCACTTAACTCTATAACCCAGGGATTTTTTTTTAAATAGTAATAGCTATTGAGAAGGTAGCATTTTATTTGGATGCTGTTAATTTCCTGGTGTTGTGCTAAACACTTGCAGCCTCACCCACCGTCTTGGAGGAGATTCTGACTCATATGACCCTCCCTCTGGTTTCTGAGGTGGTAAATCCCAGTGAGGGCAAACTGCCCGGCTCTCTCCCGAGGAGCTGCTGGTGCATCCAGACCACCAGTGATGCGTACCTTTGGGTTAGCTGTGCAACTCCCTACGCCACCAGCGCTCCCTGTAGCTCATTCAATCCTCAGATCATCTGTTTATGGAAAAGTTTAGTAACTTGCTGAAGCCATATCTTCAGAAAATGGCAGAGGGCAAAGGAAATTTTGTGTTTCTGTTCTCCCCTTCCCCACCCACTTCAATGGCCAGTGCCTAGAAATCCACCATGAGAATTCTGGTCCTTTATCTTCAGGCTATTTTTCTTAGGTGCTCTTGAGTTGATTCTGACACACAATGGCCCTTCAAACAATAGAATGAAACACTACTCATTCCTTTGCCATTCTCACTATTCTTGTTATGTTTGAGTCCATTTTTGCAGCTACTGTGTTGTTCTATCTTGTTGAGGGTTTTTCTCTTTTTTGTTGACCCTCTCCTTCAAGAAGAATGATGTCCTTGTACTGGACTGATAACATGTCCAAAGTACACAAGATGAAGTATAATTTATTTTTCCTTCTGAAAGACTTTCTTTTAAGACTTTACTTTCTTTTAAGGCATATTAATTTTTTTCTATTAGTCCATGATATATGAATATTTTTTCTCTTTGTTGACATCATAATTCAAAGGCATCAATTCTTCGTTCTTTTTTCTAGTTGTCTAGCTTTTACAAGCATATGAAGTGATCAAAAACACTGTGGCTTGTGAGTCAGGAATAATTTAGTCCTCAAGATAACATCTTTTCTTCTTAACACTTCAAACCTGCTGGCTGCTCTCCAGGAGAAAGATGTGGCAGTCTGCTTCCATAAACATCACAGCCTTTGAAAGCCTTTGAGGCAATTCTATTTTGCCCTATAGGGTTTGCTATGAGTTGAAATGGATTTCATGGCAATACACAGTTTTCTTAAGTAAAGAATTCCTCTAAAATAGAGATATTCTTTGGCAGAAGGAGATCTAGAGAAGAATGATTTTCCAGATGACCATGAATTACCTCCATGAGATCCAGAACTACTGAATTGCTAGCAGCTCTCATCCTGGAAAGGGTTAAACCGGGCTGTTCCTTGGAGGCAAGGATTCTGAGGCTCGTCTAACATACTTTGGACATGTTGTGAGGAGGGACTGGTCCTTGGAGAAGGACATCATGCTTGGTAGGATGGAGGGACAGCACAGGAGGGGAAGGCCCTCTATGAGGTGGATTGATTCAGTGACTGGGATAATCGGGATGGGAGTGTCGGAGACAGTGTGATTGGCACAGGACAGAGCAGAGATTAGGGCTGTTGTACATAGGGTCGCTATGAGTCGCAAGCGACTCGACGGCACATAACAACAAAAACAACAACAAGGAGTACCCAAATAGTTAATGGTTAAGCTTTTGGTAATTTGAATATACCCAGAGGCACCTTGAAAGAATGGTCTGGGGATCTATTTCCAAAGGCCAATAATTCTTGAAAGCCCTATCTGTGAAGGCCGGGTTGACTCTGAGGCATATGAAGTTGTAGTGAGTCTAAGTCAATCAATGGCTTCCATTTCCTATGTGTGTCCTGGGCTGTAAAACGGCTTTCACTTAAAATTATCAAATAAGCATGTAAAACGTTAGAACTTAAATTTGTAGCACAACTTCACATGGTTTTTGGTGGTCACTGTCCTATAGGACAGGAGTAAGGTGTACTACTCGTTCGCCAAGACAAATTGGATCACAGGGCTCTCACCTTACAGATCCTCTCAGAATTAGCCTTTCATGGAAACTTCTTTAAAAAATACTGCCCGATACCTTCTCAGACAAGAGTCTCAGAACAAAAGTTTATAGAATATTCCTGGAAGAAAAACACTGTTACCCCAATTACAAAAACAGGCAAAAGACATGGAAAGAATTTTCACAGAGGAAGATATTCAAATGGCCAACAAACACATGAAGAAACGCTCCAAATCACTGGCAATAAGAAAGAGGCAAATCAAAACCACAATGAGATACCATCTCACTCCAGCAGCAGTGGCAAAGTCGAACAGGATGGCAAGTCATAAATGCTGGAGAGGATGTGGTGAGATAGGAACTCTTATCCATTGTTACGCATCATTGGTGGGATTGTAAAATGGTACAACCACTCTGGAAGGCAGTTTGGTGCTTCCTCAAAAAGCTGAACATAGAAATCCCATATGACACAGCTATTCCATTGCTTAGAATATATTCTGAGAAAATGAGAACTAAGGCTCAAAGGGAAACTTATCCATTAATGTTCATAGAAGCATTATTCACCATCACAAGAATATGAAAACAGCCCAGATGTCCAGCCACAAAGGAATGGATTGAGAAATTGTGGTACATTCACACAATGGAATACTATGCAGCACACAGGAGCAATGATTTTGTAAATTACTACCTATCTTGAGAGAGACTGGAGAACATTATGCTGGGGAACTAACTCAGTCTTATAAGGACAAATACTGTATAAAACCATTATTGTACAATGAGTATGAGGATCCAAGCATGGTGAGGGTGGAAGCAGAGGGGTGAGGATGGGTGGGGGTGGGGTAGGATGTTAATCAGGGTTGCACAGTTCAGTGGATGGGGTGTGTGTGAAGGAAACAGGAAGGATCATTTGTGAAAAACAATATATTCAAACTTTGTAAATAAATCAGTATAAAATAAAAAAAATACTGCCTGTACACACTTTGCAACAGCTCATGATTATTCAGTATTTTTAGTGCTTCCTGTAAATATATTCCTGGATGCCCTTTCTTGAAAGAATCCTAGTTGCTCAAGTTAAGTACCTGGCAGGTAACCATCAGCTGCTCTGCAGGAGAAAGATGTGACAGTCTGTTTTCATAAAGATCACTTTGGAAACCCTACGGGGTAATTCTTCCCTATTTTATAGGGTCATTGTAAGTTAGAATCAAATTGAAAAGAAGGCATTTTTGTTTACCTCTTTGTCGGAGCTCTGGTGGCCTAGTGGCAAGAAGTTGCGCTGCAATCCCAAAGGCTTGTGGTTCGAGGCAATGAGCTGCTTCATGGGAGGATGGACAGTCATCCTTTTGCCTCTGAAAACCCACCAGAGGGTCAAGCTATGGGTGCTTCTGGCTCTACGGTACACAACATCATCTCTGTCGGTTTCCACCAACCCTCTTCCTTGGCATTGGCTTCTCTAGGAGGTTAAGTCAAGTGACCACTCTTCCCATTCCCTACCTGGATGTACCTGTAGATCTAACCACCTGCATATACAGGCTCAGGACCACAGAGCACCAGGCCTTTCCTGTCCTTGCTTGACCTCACACTCATACTCACACACTCCTTCTTTTAGGAAATATTATTAGTACCTGTAAGGTGCCAGGCACTGTGAGGATCCTTGAGCTACTCGGGACCCTCCCCTGACTTTGGGGTGTTGGATCTGGCCTGCTTGAGAGGACCAGATGGACATGTAGGAAAAGAGGTGCAAAGGAATGATGGGAAGAAGAGAGGGAAGAGTTCACTTTTACTGGGGTGGCGGGGGAAGATCCTGGAAAGTGTGTGCAATATGTAGGGGATACCCTTTCAGACCTGGCCTGGAAAATGTGACAAAAGGCAGTAGCTGGAGCTTGTGTCTGAGAGTGGGCAGGGCCATCAGGGCGATAGCTGCACTTCATTCTGGACAAAGTGCCTCATCCCTTTCATCCGCCCATGGCTGTGGAGAGTGGTAGAGGCCACAGTAGCATTGGTGAGGGGGCATCAGGCAAGGGTGTAGCCTCTTCTCCTCTTTTCCCTGGTTAATCCTCAGCAATGTTATGAAGAAGACTGTGTTTAGGCCTCTAGGAAGTCAGGGCTAAGCTTGTCTTGCTCTCATTATACCTTCAGCTCATGCAAAAGGAAAGACAAACATTCATTTCCTGAATGGATGGGCATTCATATTTACCTCTGCTCCTTTTCTTTCCATCTTCTTTCTTCTGTGTATCCAGGGTCTTTTCTTGAGACCTATCCATGAATCTACCGAAGGGTGAGCCACTACAGCAGTATTTTTATTTTCACATGACACTCGTGAAGAGCACTGGGACTGAAAGACTCACAAGCTGATTTTTTGCAGCATCAAGAGTCCTTGAATGTCAGAGTGGAATGAGCACCAAGAGGGAATTACTGACATCCAAAGCAAAGAGACAAGTCACTGGGACAGACAGAGAGCCAGGTCAGGAGAGGAGGGCAGCTTCTATGTTAATCTTCCTAAGTAATATTGCAAATAAATCAGTAGTGTATTAGAAAGAGCACGTTCCTGGTATCAAGCTTGGTTCAAGTCCAAGCCTCGCTACAAGTGGGCTTTGTGAGCTGGTGAAGATGTACCTGAGACTTTAATTCCTTCTTTGTAGAATAATGATAATGCCTACCCTAAAAGATTATTATGTTAAGGGAGAAAAGATTTGTGAAAACTCTGTGCTAGTTTCCATGTTGCTGTCGCATGGGGAAATGAACACTCTCACGGCTTTCAGGACCCCATGTCCTTAGCCTACAGATGAGGTTTTTATATCCTTCTCTTCCACATTCTGTCCATGTTGCTCTAAAACCTGCTTCCCCGTAATGCTCTCCTGCTCTTCCTCCTCACAATATATTTTAATTGTTTCCCCAGAGTCACATCTATCTAAGAGTTCATTCTCTTCAAGATGACAGTCCTTAAAACAACGTTGAATACATCACATCAGTTCTCTTAGAGACTTGACTTCCATATCGGTAAGATGTATGTACATTTGTAGTGTACTTTTGGAGATAAAAGGAGATAATATGTGTTCATCTTTGCTAGTTTTATAACTTAAAAGCATAAATGCATATTATGAGACAAAAGCAAAAACAAAAACAAACCAGGATAAATTTTCACTGAATGGGCTCATGCTCATGGTGACCCCATGCATGTAAGAGTAGAACTGTATCCCATAAAGTTTGCAATAATTGAATTTTTGGAAGGACATTGCTTAGCCTTTATTCTTGTTAAACTTCCAAACTTTAGGTCAGTCACCGAGTACTTGACTGTTTGCAGCCCCCAGTCATTCCATATGGTGGTACATGTATACATATTTCATGCACAGGGCTTGACATGATCGCTCATTAGGTAGCTGTTGCTTCTGATCCCATTTCCTTGTTCACACAAAGTTGATATTATTTCTGTATACAGAAGATTTTCTATAGCAGTTGAAGATGTTGTTGTGTGCCATTACATCCACTACAGCTCTTACGAAAGATATATCAGAATCTTATCCTTATCTGCACCATCTTCATGATGCTCAAACCTATTTTTACAGTCACTGAGCAAATCCAGCTTGTTAAGGGTCTCTGTCTCTTTCTGACACACCACTCTTCTCAGTATAATGTCTTTTCCCAATGACTGGCCCCTCCTGACAGTGAGAATGTGAGGGGAAATGTAATAACTAAACAAAGTCCTTTTACCAACTTCTGTAGCCAAACACAGAGAAGGGGTATAATTCATCATATGTTTTATAAAGAGATCTGGAAATTGACAGCTTGGAAAGGCAGAGAGATTGCTTTCCAGGACAGTCTCACCTTCCTTCAAGTGGCTAGCAGCCTTACATCCTTTCAAACAAAATGTTAATGACTTAATTGGAAAAAAGATTGAAGAAGCTACCCAACGACTGAAACTTTCTCAAACTCTTTCATCAGTTTCTCCATCCTTGTCTCTAAGAAGCGTCCTGGTTGCACTTTTTCCAAGACAAATTTGCTTATTTTGGCAGTCCATGATATTGCTTTTGGCCAACACCACAATTCAAGGGCATTAATAAATTTCCCCCCCCTCTTTGGCCATCAAGAGCGAAGAGAAGCAGACCTGGATGTGCTTACTATATACTAAGAACATTTGATGACAGCTACCTGGTCAACTGACTGGAATAGAACCTTATTTGTTCCCATTCCCCCCAAAAGTGATCTAGTAGTATGTGGAAATTATTGAACAATATCATTAATACCACATACAAGTAAAATCTTGCTGAAGATTGTTAATTTGACAAGGACTGTCAGAAATTCAAGCTAGGTTCATAACATATTGTGGTATGTGAGAGATCATTGCTAATAACAGATGGATCTTGGCTGAAAGCAGAGAATAATAGAAAGATACTTACTTGTATTTTATTGATGGAAGCTTTGGTGGTCTAGAGGTAAGAAGCTGTACTGCAATCCTGAAGGTACGTAGTTTGAATCCACCACTTGCTCCACAGGAGAAGGATGGACAATCTCCTCCCATTCAATTTACTGTTTTTGAAAACTCACTGGAGGCTCAGCTATGGGTCAGTTCTGATTCAACGGTACTTAACAACAAACAAATACATAACAGCAACCTAGAACCAGGAGAAGAAAAC
>NW_006399899.1:4851468-4859047 GCF_000299155.1 Elephantulus edwardii
AAAAAAAATACATAACAGCAAATACAGTTATGTGGATCATAACAAATTATAGATACCTTTGAGACAAGAATTCAGAACAGTTATTTGTGTTCACATGAAGCCTACCAAAAGACTGAGAACTAGTTGTCTGAATAGAGCAAAGGAACACGGCATAACTTAAAAATCAGGAAAGATGTACATCAGGTTTGTATCCTCTGTTTGTATTTACTTAATCTGTTTGCTGAGCAAATCATTAGAGAAACTGGGCTATATAAAAAAGGAGTGTGGTATCAGAATTGAAGGAAGACTCATAAATAACTTACATTATGCGGGTGACACCACCTTGCATACAGAAAGCCAAGAAGACTTGAGGCACTGCAGAAGATCAAAGACTACAATTAGATTACATCTCAACACCAAACCCCCCCAAAATTCTCACTGTTAGATCAATGGACAACATCATGATGGATGGAGAAAAGGCTTAAATTGTCAATGATTTAATTTTACTTGTATCCACAATGAGTACCTATGGTAACAGCAGTCATGAAGCCAAAAGATATGTTACATTGGGGAAAATATGCTGTGAAGAGCTCTCCAAAGCTCTAAAGAGCAAAGAGGTCAGTTTAAAGACTAAGGTGTGCCTAATCTAACTCACAGTATTCTCTATTGTTTCTTATGCATTTGAAAGTTGGACAAGAATTAAGGATGGCCAAAGAAATGAGATCTCAATTTCTGTGGGTCCTGAGCATATAGGAATGGTTTAAGGACAGAGAGGATTTTCATAACATTCAAGAATAAGGATGGGATTGAGTGGGGTGGGAGGGGATTTGAAACAGAGGAGAAGAAGTGGGAAGCTTCAGGGTTTGTTCAGGGATTAGCAAGGATACTATTTTCGATTGAACTGTTTGTTCCTTGAGGAAACTAAAAGGAAACAAAGCTGAAAGAACAGATGGGGGCCCTGAAATCATACAAGATAGTGTTAGAAGGCCCTTGATAGAGTCAATCTGAACCAGTCTCTTACCTGAAGCAGGAAAAGACCCCTAAAACAAAGAAACAAAGAAACAAACAAACATTCTTATGACTTGCTATGACTTGACTAGCCTGAACTTGAGGCTCAACTCTGCTATGTGTTCTTGGGCAGGTTACATAGCACCTTTGATCTGAATTGTTCCTCTTTATGACGATGTAATAATCCTTGTCTAGCCAACTTTAATTGTTAGAAATATTTACAGAGCCCTGGTCTGAAGAGTCATCAGAAGATACTGGATAAGAAATTCTCTTTTCCTCTCTGAGCCTTGAGTTTGGTGTCCATAAAGCAGAGTCTCCAGTGGTGTACAGTGTGCAGAGAAGTGTAGTGAGCATATCAGCACCCAGGCGGGGTGAGAGAGCTGGTTTAGGGAGGGACCTGGGTGAATGAACTGGCTGCTCCTCTAGGACTACCAGGCTTCTCACCTCTCCCTCCCCACTAGTTTTTTCACAAGGAAGAGCTGAGTGTAGCAGAGTGTAGCAGCTCCTTTGGGACCTGCAGCTAGGATTCTTTCTCTACCTCCTTTTACCAGACCCGCCTTCTTGTTAGAAAAACTCACACAGCTCACATGTAAGCAGCTCCTGCTCACCAGGCCCTGAACACCCTCCTCTCTCGTGCTTAGATTCCCTGGCCTTTTCTGGTGGCCAGAGGGAAATTACAACTGCTTCTCCCACCCCTTTCCAACATCTCTGGGCCCCAGTAGCTTCACCTCTGCCCAGGTCTGTGGTTCTTGAGGAGAGAGCCTGTGGGGGAGATGTGTACCTTTGTCTTCTTATGTCAGGACTGGTGTAGCAGCTGCAAAGCATGTTCCCTTCATGAGGAATGCCCAGAAGGAGACTTGGACATTGTCATGGGGAAAGAAACAGTGACTGAGAGAGGCTAGGAGGGAGTATTTCTTGTGGTTTATTATTGTTATTTACTGTTGAATCCTAACTGACTCATAGCTGACCCCCCAGCAGGTTTTCGGGAGAAGCTCACTCATCTTTCCCTGGTGGAGCAGCTGGCAGATTCGAACAGCCTTCCTTTGGATTGATAATGCAACCTTGAGGGCACCAGAGTGTCTCCCTTTCTGGTGGATTCAGGACTAAGCCTCCTGGCTTGGCGTTCTTGGCATCATTTTGGTGTTTCTCAAGCCCAGAGACTTGTAAAAATCTCCTGGGGCTTTGCTGAAACACATCATCCACTTAGACAGTGGGTTCAAAACAACTTCTGTGGATCTTGAGCGTGTGCACATATGACAGGAACTCAGGGTGGTGAACAAAGCAGACTTGAAGAGCTGGGTGTGGTACTTCATTTTATACGTCCCAGGGATGAGGGGGATGGGAGGAGGGTTCTGTCACTATAAACGAGACATTTATATTCCTATTTCATTGATATGCAATGTCAAGTCAAATTGACCCATAGCTGACTGACCTTTCTGCACATTTTCAGAGATAGTAAATTGCATGAGAAGAAAGTTTCCATCTTTCTTCCATGGAGCAGCTGATGGATTTAAACCTTGAAGCTTTGAGTCAGCAGCATAACGCCTTAACCCTAAACCACCAAAGCTCCCATTTCATTGAGGGGACAGGAGTTGGAAATTGAGGCTCAGGGAAGTTTAACAGTTTATCCAAGCTCTCCCAACCGGTTAGTAGAACAGCTGGGGTTTGAACTCAAGTTTTATAGCTCCAGAGTCCAAATCTCTTTCATCCAAATATTTCTAATACAATTCTCTCCATGTCTCCCTAGTCCTAAAGCTTCCATTCTGCTCAGATGGACGGATTTGTCCTAAAATCTCACAAGTAGAGGGAGAGATCACTGTCTTTGCAAGGTTTCTTTTCTGCCAGCAAGTGGCAGTGCTGCTCTGAGTATGTGGCGAAAGGGAAGCAAAGCTAAGCAAAGGCAAGCAATCTTTTGTTTGCCTCCTTGTGTTTTACAGCCCATCTCCCTTCCACATCCTAATCATTTCCTTCTATTAGACTGCCATTTGCTGAGCTGGTACTGTCACTTTGCAATCGTCCCAAACAAGGATACCCCAGGATTCCAAACTGTCCAGAACCTGGTGGCTGACCTGGAATCAGGGGAGCTGCTGCTGGAGTTCACTGGAGTTTGCTCGCATTATGCCTTGTTAGGAGCTTCCCGAGCATTGCCTTGTTTAATACCCACCCCTAGATGTGTTTCTGAGTCAGGTGTTATAGTTTCATTTCACTCCGGTTTTTTTTTCTTCTTCCCCCTCAGGAGAGTAAAATATGAGCTCCGAGAGAGGTTAAGTAAGCTTAACCAAGGTTAAAGGAGCTTGTTACTGGCAGAGCTGGGTTTGGATCTGGCTGTTTTTCACCTCAGAACTGTTTGCATAACCTTTACACTGTCATTTATGCAAATGGTCTGAAGTCTGTGGAAGCGAGGGGTTTCGTCCTGGGGATTGGTAATAGTATTAGGACAGAAGCCTTTTAGAAACTGCCAGCTAGAACTCTTGCTCCTCACTCCATATTGGATGAAGGGCTGGGCAGGGGGCATCTTCCAGGAGAGGGTCCTCTCCAGTGCTCATGCCTAGGGGACTGGACCAGGCACAATGTAACTTGTGTGTTTTGTGCTGAGTCGGGTGCCTGGTTGGCACAAATGGTTTGCACTGGATTAAGAAACTAAGTGTTGATGGTTTGGATCCAACCAGCAGCCCAAATCTATCCAGTGACTTCTCAAAGAAGTCTGGCTATTTGCTTCTATAAAAATGATAGCCACGCAAACCATACATATAAGCAGTTTTTTCAACAGCTCGTGGGATCACCACTGAGCTGGAATTGACTCAACAGCAACGTTTTTTCCCCCTTCTTCTGCTCAGGGCTACCTCTGCTCCCCATCTAGTGCTTTGAGACTCTTTCCCCTCTACTCTGGGATTGTGACACCATGGGACAGTGTCCTGTGTCTGTCCTGTCCCTATCTACTCCCCACAACTACTTGGAGTCAGAGTTCAACAACACTCTTGGAGTGAGTGGATGTTCCCCACCCCCCTTCACTGTTTTCTCAGACTCTGTGCCAGACGTGCAGCGTCTGAGCATTTCCTCTTAGTCCAGAGCCTCCAGCCTCTTAGGGACCCACATTTGGTTTCTCAGCACAGGCTCTCTGCTCACCCTTTAGCTTTCCAGATCAATTCTTTATCTGTCTTGTGCCCATTCCAGATGGAAAGAACCTCAGGGGCACCCTCTTAAATTATGTTTCTGCTTCTATGTGTCTAGCATCAGGTTGAATATAAAATAAGCTGTTTATGAAAATGACAATCCCTTGCTTTACCCAAGTAGTGCATATTCATTGCTGAAAGAAAACCTCAAGATAAGTGAAAAGAAGAAAATGAAAATCACCCCCATGAGAATAAAATCCTTTCTTTCAATGATGTTTTTAATGGAATCAAATTTTTTCTTTCTCTTTTTATTATATGTGAAATACGTACTTATACAAATAAGAATAAAATACAGATAAAGCAAAAAAAATTAAATCACTGGGAATACTATTTTATAAGCCAGTTAATATTCCCTTTAATAGTGAAAATTATAATAGCTACCTTTGTTTGTTGAGGTCCTGCTAGATACTTAGATACTAAGAGCTTTACAAGTATTATCTCTTTGGGGGGAAAAAGCTCTATTGGGGAATAATTTACATACCATAAAATCTACTCATTTTAATTAATTAATTAATCCTTTTAATTCAAGGATTTTTTTTTCCAGTGCAATCATCACCATAATCCAGTTTTAGAACACTTTCATCATCTAATTAAATCCCTTGGGCTCATTTACATTAATCCCCACGCTGACCACAGCCCCAGGCAAATGGCTAATCAATTGTCCCTGAATTTAGCCTATTCTGGACATTTCATATAACTAGACTAGGACAAATATCACCACAAAAAACTTATTGAAGATACACACACACACACACACACACACACACACACACTTGGTGGACAAAGGGTAATATTTTAAAACTCTCTGGAAGGTCAGCTATGAGTTAGCTTCAACTCAGAGGCACACAACAACAAGTATATATAATAGGTGCCATATTAAGTGTACAATTCAGTGGCAGTAGTTACATTCAGAATCTTGTGCAACCACTGTGTAAATATAAAACATTTTCACCGCCACAGACAGATAAGTGTGTACCCATTTGCATTCATTCACTTGCTATTCTCCCACTCCTCTAGCCCTGAGAAGCCTGTAATCTAGTTTTGGATTTGGATATTTCATATAAACAGAATCATATATAGTCTTATGTGACTAGCATCTTTCACTTTGCATAATAGTTTTTAGGGTTCATCCGCATGTAATATGTATCAGAACCTCATTTCTTTTCATGGCTGAATAATATTCGATTGCCTACTTATTTATCTCTTGATGGCTGGTTTGACACCTTGCTGAGAATTTGCCTTTCCACTGTAGATAGACTGACTCAGAATCTACATTTTAATAAGCTCCCTGGAGGATGGATAAGAACATCTGTGTGTATGTGTGCATGCATGTGTGTGTGGTGGAGAGAGAGAGGGAAGGATGGGGGAGAAACAAAGGGCTGTTATTAGGCACCATAGAGTAGACTGTGACTCGCAGTGACTGTGACAACAGGTAGAAACCCTGCCCTCACCTGCATCATGGTCCCGATCTCATTGTGCTTATATCCATTGTTACAGTCACTCTATCAGTCTACCTAGTTGAGGGTCTTCTCCTTCACTGACTTTTCTAAGCATGATATCCTTTTCCAGAATGTCTCCATGCTCAAAGCACGTGAGATCAACTTTCATCATCCTTGCCTCTGAAGAGCACCTTGAATATACTTCTTTCCAGACAGATTGTTCATGCTTTTTGCAGTCTATAGTATATTTAATGCTCTTTGCCAACATCATAATTCAAGGATGTTGACTTCTCCAGTTTGTTTGACTTTCACCAGCATAGAAGCAATTAAAAATATCAGTGGTTTGATTCAAGTACATCTTAATTTTTAAACTGGCATCCTTGAGCCTTAGTCCTTAAGCCCTTGGTGGCATATTTGGCCAATCCTTTTATTTCTTGGTTTCTCTTTCCACGTGTGCTGATCATGCATCCAAGTAAAAGAAAATCTTTGAGGTCATCAGTCTTTTCTCCATTTGTCATGATATTGTTTATTGGTCTAATTTTTTTTTTAAAAAGTTTCTTTATATTTAGGTATCATCTATACTGAAGACTGTAGTCTTCTTCAGGAAGTACTTTAAGTCCTCTTCATTTTCAGCAAGCAAGATAGTGTGGTCTGCGTAATGCAGGTTATTGATGAGTCTTCCTTCAATTCTGATTCCATGTTCATCTTCATGTAGCCTAGCTTTGCGATTATTTTCTCAGCATATATATTTATTCAATCAGTACGCAATCTCATTGCCATCAAGTAGCAATCAATTAGTGGTTGCCGAGCATTCACTGGATTTCCCATCTTTCTCCCTTAGAATTGCTGGTGGATTCGAACTTCAAGAGAGGCATAGCCTTTGTATTAGCACAACTGCTTTTTTTCAAATTTTATTTTATTTTTATTATTGTTGTTGTTGTGTACCATCGAACTGGATCGGAGTGGCACGGGAGATTTTCCCTCCTGTTCCAGCAGAGCATCTGGTGGATTCGAACTGTGCACCTTCACCATTGCAGTGCAGCTTCTTGCCACTAGGCCACCAGAGCCCCCTAACAGCACAACTTATTATGGACTAGCTCACTAGAGCTTCTTACTGAACAGGAATGATGAAGAAATACAATCTTATACACACTTTTCCTGATTTTAACTAATGCAGAAACCCCATGGTCTATTTGACCTATTGCTTTTTGGTTCATATGCAGGCTTCCCAGGAGCACAATTAAATGTTCTGGCTCAGTATTGTTGTCGTCATTGTCATGTACTGTCTAATTAATTACGACTAATAGTGACCCTGTAAACAATAGCTCAGAAACTTACCCTATTTGGAGCCAGCTTGTTATTATGTGCCATCAAGTCTCGGGCTACTCATAGTGACCCTATGTACAGTAGCTCTGAACTCTGTCCTAACCTGAGCCAATCTCATCGTCTCTGATAGACCTAATCCCATTTCTCCAGTCACTGTATCAATCCATCTCATCCTGTGTCTTCCTTTCCTATGCTGTCCCACCACCCTTCCATGCATGCCAGTCTTACTTATAGTTTGTTATAATCGACACTGTTAAACGCCATTGCATAGCTAACAGAAGTAAATATCTTTCTATTCTATGCTTTCAGCTTTAGAGAGCATGTGCATATAATGTACGTTGTTGTTGTTTACCTTTGAGTCAGAATAAATTCATAGCTAATCCTCCAATCAGCTTTCAGAGGCAGTAGATAGCAACAGAAGTGATTGCTTATCTTCCTTTTGCAGAGCCGCTGATGGATTTGAACTTCCTGTCTTTGGGTCTCCTTACTGCAAGGCCACCAGAGCTTTCTATGGATATGTAATATGTAGTGTGTATATATGTTGTTGTTTTTGCTATGTGCCATTGAGTTGTCCACAACTCATAGTGACTCTAAACCCTGCTTTATCCCATGCCAATCTTATTGTTGCTGATGCACCTACTCGCATTAACCCAG
>NW_006399899.1:4861087-4881425 GCF_000299155.1 Elephantulus edwardii
TCTCTCTCTCCTAAAGAGATCAGGATCTACATGTCTTCCTTATTCAGCTTGGATTTCTTCCTTCATAACCATTGCTTCCTGATCATATGCTATTTCATTAAAGTCTTCTGTCTCAGCTGATTCTTTTTGGCGCAGTGACTGTGTACTCTGTGTGGTTGAAGTTCTTGCTGCAGAATGCCAAGGACTGCAGCCTTCAATATGGATTTCATCTTACATCAAGAAAACAAAGATTCTCACCACCGGACCAATTGGCAGCATCATGATGGAGATCATAGATGGAGAAGAGATTGAAGTTGTTAAACAATTTCATCTTTCTTGAGTCCACATTCAAAACTCTTGGCACCAGTAGTCAGGAAATCAAAAGATGATTTGCTTTGGGTAAGTCAGCTGTCAAGACGTCTCTAGAGTACTAAGGAGCAATGATGTCAATCTAGAGAATCCAACCCATGGTCTTCTCATTTACTCGCTATGTGTTTGAGAGCGAACAACTAAGAAGAATCGATGCCTTTGAATCATGGCTCTAGAGAAGAGTATTGACTATACCATGGACTATCAAGAGAACAAACAGACTTGTCCTGGAGAGGGTGAAACCAGATTGCTCCTTGGAGGAAAGGACTGTGAGGCTCCATCTGACAAACTTGGGCTTGTTGTCAGGAGGGACTGATCCTTGGAGAGGGCCGTCATACTGGGGAGGCGGAGGGACAGCACAGGAGAGGAGGACCCTGGATGAGATATAGTGACATAGGAACTTTGGCAATGGGGATAGGTATGTCAGAGACAGTGAGACTGGTTCAAGATAGGGTAGTGTGTTCAGAGCTATTGTTCATACGATTGCTTATAGTCATAGTTGACCTGATGGCACATAACATTAACAACGACAAAATCTAACTATCGAAAATCTTAAAGAGAACAGCTGTACTCTGACACATAAAGCATTGTGACAAATCAGTAAAGATGTATGGCAACTGATTTACTCCATTACGGAGTCTCTTCCTGAACCTGTGCTCTGGGGGCGGTGGGATCTGAGGATCCATTCCACTCTAGAGGATGAAGGACTCAGGACTCATGGGACTCAAAGGGGGGAAACTTCCTTCGCTACTCAAGCTTCTCAAAATCACATCTCTCCCAGCCTCCAATCTGCCTTCTAATTGCTGCACCCAGAAGTCAGGGTGCTGTTCCCACCCCACCAGCCAGCTCGCAATTAGTGAAATGGAGGCACACATGCTGGCTTGCAGATTGTGGGTAGGAGGACAGGATGTGGTGGGAATAGCTCATCAGCTTGAGGGGTGGGGGGTAGCATTTGTCTGTGTTCCCTCAGATTTGGCAAGGGAGACTCCTGGGTGCTAATGTGGCATTGATAGCCTTTGAAAAATCTGCCAGATCTCCTTCTTTTCTTTTTATTGAGCCAGAGTAGGGTCACCTCCTTAGTTCCATGGGCAGTGGGATCTGCAAGACCAGAGCCAGAGCACCAGGAGCCCTTGGGGATGGAGCACAGCTCTCAGGCCAGGAGTGAGAGGAGGCAATGCCTGGCAGCAGAGTATGACAAGAAAGGGCTCAGGTTAGAATGAGGAGGGAAAAAACTCGGCAACAGGGTACGGGAGAGGTCTGGGCAACTTGTGCAGGTGCCCATGACAGTGCAAGGCAGTTGATGCCAAACATGGAAAACTAGACTTCAGACTTCTTTTGGAAAGCTTGGAGTTTCAGCAGCACAGCCTTCATTTTTGTATAGCAGCATCCCCTGGGGCTGCACAGTGGAGTCTCCAGTTCGGGCCAACTCTCTGGTCTTCTCCCCATCAGAATCTAGGCTAGAAGGCCAATGCCAATAGGAAGTTAGCCACTTACACTGGATCAGTTCTTCTCTTGGGTTTGTGACTTTTTTTCCTGGGGATGCTGCCCTCTGGACCTGGTTCTCTACTTACTTACTCAGGGCTAGAAGGGAGGCTCTGGAGGAGATGGCTTCAAGCTGTGTACTGAAAGCTGAGGTATCCCCTGAAAGTGTTCTAGACAGAGAACAGCAAGTGCAAAGGCCCTGAGGCAGGAGAAGGCAGCCTGTGCTCTCAGAACTCCTAGAATGGAGTGGTCAGGACAGATTTTACATTGAGAAACATAAAGGAAGTAATTAAGAATAAGTCAGAAAGATATTCCAGCAAGGTCAGAGGTAGAGAAGCCAAGAAGAACTCCCTTGGGGTTGAGCCCCAGAGAGGAGCAGTTAGGGGCTTAAAAAGTTCCCTGCATGGGCTGGGCTGGTTAATGGCCAGCTGATCTGGGTCCTCAGTTGTGGCTGGCCCATTGCTGGGCACTGGCTGCACCTCTTTTTGACCACTAAGGATATAAAGGCATTTGACTGTGTGGATCATAGTATATTATAACTAACATTAAGAAGAATGAGAATCTCAGAACACTTAATTGTGTTCATGTGAAATGTATTCCTAGATCAAGGGGCTATTGTGTGAACAGAGCAAGGGAACACTGTTGCTGATGATCATGACAATTGAGTTGCACTGACTCATTGCTGATTCTCCAAAGGGTTTTCAGTGACTGTTAATCATATGGAGGAGATTGCCCGTCTTTCTCATACAGAGCAGCTGGAGGATTTGAACCAAGTGCCTTCAGGATTGCAGAACAACTTCTTACCAGTAGGACACATGGTTTAAAATTAAGAAAGTTTGTATCCTGTCTCCATACCTATTCAACCTGTACACTGAGCAAATACTTTGAGAAGCTATTTAGAAGAATGTGGCATCAGATTTGGAGAAGACCCATCAGTAACATTTGTTATGTAGATGGCACAACCTTACTTGCTGAAAGTAAGACTTGAAGTGCTTGCTGCAGAAGATCAAAGACTAAAACCCTTGATATGAAGTGCATCTCAATGTTAATATAACAAAAATTCTCACCAAGAACCAAGAAGTGACATCATGACAGATGGAGAAAAAAATGAAACTGTCAATGACTTCATCTTACTTGGATTGACAAGCAAAACATCTTGTAACAATTGTCAGGAGACATATTGTACTGGGGAAGTCTGCAGTCAGGGACCTCTGCAAATTATTGAGGAGCAATGATATTAGTTTGAGGACTGAGGTGCACCTGATTCAGGCCATGGCTACTTTAGTCACTTGCTATACTTCTGAGAGTGAGACAGTGAATAAAGATGAAACCTTTGAAATGTGGTGCTGTAGAAGAGTGCTGAATATCCCATGGACTTTCAAAAGAACAAACAGATATGTCTTGGAGAGGGTGCATCCAGAGTGTTTCTTGGAGGCAAAGATGATAAAGCTTCATCTCAAATACTTAAAGTATATTACTTTTGTTGTTGTTGTTAGGTGCTGCCCAGTTAAGTGTGACCCATGGCAACCATATGAACAACAGATCTTAATCCTGTCCTATTCCGTGCCATCCTCACACTTCCAGATACATTAGAGGTCATTGTGGCAATCACTGTGTCAATTCACCTGGTCGAGGGTCTTCTTCACCTTCACTAAGACCTTCGCCTTTCCAAGCATGATGTTCCTCTCCAAGCAATAACCTCTCCTAGCAAGATGCAAGAAGAATGTGAGGCAAAGCTTTCTTATATTTTTATTATTGCATATTGCTAAGAAAAACTATTTCTTGGAGAGGGACATCATGTTTGGGAAGGTTGAGAGATTGTGAAAAAGAAAGGAAGAACCTCAGCCAGCTGGGCTGACACAGTGACTGTAGCAACGAGCCCAAGTGTGTCAGAGATGGTAAGGATGGCACAGGATAGGGCTGGTATCAGATCTGCAGTTCATAGGGTTACTCCGAGTTGTACTGGACTCTAGTCCTTAATCACCACCACAATAAGGATATTTCTACCCTTCCCTCTAGAGGGAGCACTTGTCAAACTGTCATAACTTGACTGAGTTTCAGTATATAAGGCACAGTGATAGCATCTTGTTGGTTGGGATTTGACATTAAGGCCAATGTTGGGCTGTCCCTCAGCCTTGGGCCTGGGAGGGCAGCTCCTGCAGAAATGACCCTGATGTATCCTGGTAGCACCCACAGTCTCACCTCACAATAAGTGAGCAGATTAGAGTTAGGAGCTCACTGTGATCGTGGTGGGAAGAGAATTACCAGGAGCTGCTCTTTTAAATCCCTTCCCTTGTTAGAAAGGTTACACAAGTAGTCTCTTTGCTGTATAGCTTCCTCACTCTGAGCTTTGAGCCCCAAATGAGACAACTAGACTACCTACTGTAGCCCTGGAGGCTGGTCTGGATGCCTTGGGGGTGGAGTGGGAGGGGTGGGTGTGGGTGGAGTGGGGGGGGTGGGGGAGGGAGCTCAGCAAAGCAGTCAGACCTTGAGGCTCTCCCTTAGGGTTCTTCTGAGCTTGGGAGCTTCTGGGCCTCAGGGAACACAGATGTCTTTCTATTCTGTTTTCAATATAATTATTTCCCCCCCTGATAATGAAAGCGATTCATGTTCATTACAGGAAATGGTCAAGAACACAGAGATCAATATGTTTTCCTTATAGATTCCACTATCAATAACTGTACCATCACCCTGTAGTGAATATGCATGCAGGTTTTCCTGGAGTGTAGAGGGGCATTCACACAGTAGGTAACACTGGATGGAAATGCCTAGAAGAGTAAGGAACTGAGAGTTGGTCAGCAGGGCTCAAAACTTGATCTTCAAACTTGTTAGTTGCATGGCTTTGAGTGAGTTGCTTGGTTTTCTGTATCTCAATTTCCTAATCGGTAAAATGAAGATTACTGTTCTTATAGGGTGGTCTGGAGAGTTATGGGTTTGCATGGAGCTCTTGCATCTGTTAAACACTCAATGCATATTGAACAGTTTGTGATATATACAGTGTGTATGATATATTATCTTCAAAGGCACATCCAGATGTTAGGGCATAAATTGGGATGCTGCAGACCATACCTGCTGTTTTGCACACTATCCTTTTCACCTTATTCTTTCATCCAGTATGAATTTTATTCCACAGATTTATGCATGCAAGAAAAAAAATAGCTCTTCACATCAAATGTATGTCCACTCATTGGATTTCTTGGAACTGCAGAAACTAATGTTTGCCGCTAGTTGCTGTAGAGTCGACTGAGCTTCCTGGAGACCTCACATGTGTCAGTATAGAACTGTGTCAGGCCTGCCTTCTTTCTTTCTTTTTATTGTATGTGTACCGTCAAATCAGATCTGACTGATACAGGAGGAGATTGCCCCTCCTTCTCCAGCAGAGAATCTGGTGGATTCGAACCGCAGGCCTTCTTTCTAAAGTGCTTCTGGGTGGAATTGAACCACCAACTTTTTTGGTTAGCAGCCAAATACTTAAACATTTGTGCTACCGAGAGTAAAACCACCCTGGAGATGGAGTCTTGTCTTCCTGTGTGCTGTAATGTGGGAAGTCTCCTGCAGGGGCGCAGTTGTGCAGTTTCTGTGCTGGGCATGGACAGTGGGACTGAAGCTTTTGGGAGAGTCCTGGGGACACACTGCAACCATTCTCCCGAAGATCCACAGCTGCGTGAGGAGCAGCCAGGAAAGGGGAGAGATGGGGAGCGGGCATGGGGGACAGTTCCTGCAAGTGGCGTTCTTCTCTAACCTTCTTCCTCATTGACAATGACATTGCCCCTGTGAATTTAGATTTTTGATGGAAAAAATCTAGAAGATGCATTACCCTGAAAGACAAACTCTCTGAGCAGGTGGAACATTAAGTCTTTGCTTGTATGAAAGTGTGAGAGAATAAAACACAGCAGCCCCCATTCTCCCTGATTCTTCTGTGCAGTGAAAACAAACAGCAACTAACATCTCAATTTATCATTGCACAGTGAACACTACACAGGGAACATTTTTTAAAATGTCATTAAGTATTCTTTTACAAGGCAACTCATATTAGCTACAAGATAAACCAATATCCTGAAAATTGGAACGTTTCCAACTTTCCCAGTGTTGTGCTGTAATATATAAATGGAACAGACATTCTTATACCTTATGTGGATGGAGAATTCCTAGAAGGTGAGCTCTTAGGAGAATTCCTAGAAGGGAGGATTACTGGATCAAAGGGGCTAGTTTGCTTTTTGGATTTTGGGTCTTCAGAACTGTTGTACCAATTCCGAGTTCATTAGCAATATGGAAAAAATGCCAAGTCCCTTTGAAAGTCTTGCGTTTTTCTCATGGATAGGACGGAGCCTTTTGTTTCTCTTGTACAGGGTAATATTTGGAATGTGGCAAAAATGTCCTTTTGTCCTGTAAGCTTCTGGAGCCCAGCAGTGAAATCTCCATGGTTACTCAGCACCAGGCAGAGCACGCTCCCTTCCTTGGCTGGCTTCCTCCTACCAGCACTGCTGGGCTTGCCTTGTTTGGGCCTGGAGATGGAGGCAGAGGCACTTGATAGGTTCTTGCGAAGAAGAAGAAGAAAAAGAAGAAGGTGCCTGCACTGCTCTAGGACTGCTCTATAGTAAATGCAGAGGGTCTTGCAGGATGAACGTCCACAGGGAGCAGGCGTGCGTGCCCTATGGAGGTGCCTGCACTGCTCTAGGACTGCTCTATAGTAAATGCAGAGGGTCTTGCAGGATGAACGTCCACAGGGAGCAGGCGTGCGTGCCCTCTGGAGGGGCTGACTGCAGTGCATGACCAGTTATGAAATGACAGGGACCTCTGGGACATATATTGTTGCCATGGGCTTTTGGGACAGGCAAGCCTTTTCAGAGACCAAGATTGGGCTGAGATTGAGTTATTCCATGAGCGAGAAGCAGCTTGAAAGGCATAAACTGAAAGAGGGGTCCATGCTGTTGGACATCAGCAGGTCTAATGCCATAGAAAAGGTGGCCTCATGGGTAAGGAGTTGTGCTGCCAACCCAAAGGCAGGTGGTGCAAATACCTCAGCTGCTCAAAGATGTGCAATTTTCCCCTGTGCGATTTACAGCCTCTAAAAACCCATTGGAGAGTCAGCTTTGAGTTAGTTCCAACACAGTGGCAATGAGTTTGAAGTTGTGATTTTAGTGAAAGTGTACTAAAAGGATGAATTTTCATTCATTCATTGATAAACATTTTTTCCTCTTTCTTCCTCTCCCAATTCACTATGTAATGCATGTGTTGTTACACATTGTCACTTGTCATGCATAGAATGCCTAATCACCCATGCTTTTCTGTTCTTTTCTTTTATATATTACACAAAGGAGCCTGACTTCTGTGTGTCCAAGTGGGTGTGGCTACCAGCTGAAAAGTTGGAGATTTTAACCCACTCTGCTGCACCACAGAAGAAAGGCCTGGCAATCTGTGTCCTTGAAAACGACAGCCTAGGAAAGTCCACAGAGTAGTTCTGCTCTGTGATATGTGGGGTTGGTATGAATTGGAGTCAATTCAGTGGCAGCCAACATCCACAACGATGGCATGTGAGGCGCTGCCCCAGACACTCCTCTGTGCTCATTTTCAGTGGACTCAGGGGAGACCCACAGTGTCCACTTGACAGGGTGGGAAGAGGGCCACAGTTGTTAGTCTGATGCCTTGAAGTCCTGAAACCAATTTTGGGCATTTGAGAAAGGGGAACAACAGATGCTCATTGCCTCATTTCTTGAATCATGTGGCATTTTCCTTTCCAATTTCTTTTCTCTGAAAAGTTGCTTCCAAATGCCCGCTTGAAAACTGGTATAGATCTATGATGGAATTTTCATTTGTCTGTGGCAAACTGAGGAGAATAAAGGACTTTGAAGTGAATTTTTAATGAGGTTAGATTTATTCAATTTTAAGGACTGTCCTTTATTCTGAGAGAATGACCTTCCTTTCGGTATTAAAATGTTCTTTCTTTTATGAAATGGTAATGGAAAGAAATGACATTTTCTTTTTTTCTTCTCTACTTGGTAATTTAAAAACTGAAGATTGTAGGTGAATACTTTTCGACAGATATAACCTTACTTCTGTGTTTGTGAGTAAACTTCAATAATTAGTAAAATAAAAAAGTGTAGGCACCACTGAGTAGTCCATGTTGCACCCAAATCCCCCAGAGACTGCATAGGAGAAAAATGAAAACTCTACTACTGTCCATTTTACAGCTGTAGAAACTCAATGGAGGGTCAGCTATGAATTGAGGGCAATTTGTTTCTTTGAGTCTTCCCAAGAGCAATCCCTGCACTCATCTCCAGCTCTTACCAAATCACCTTTGTTTGACCAACACTTCACTCATCAAATATTGAGAATCTGCTGTGTGTTGGGGCCCTGTGCCCATGGATTAAGTTGGCTAAAGAATATACTGAGTCACTGTATCAAAATGAATTGGCAGACACAGAAGAATTTAATGAAACAACATACGAGCAAGAGTCTATGGTGATGAAGAAAGATGTGCAAGCTGCTTTGAAGCAAATAGCAAAAAATAAGGCCTCGGGAATAGATGGTATACCAATTGCCGTATTTCAGCTAACAGATGCTGCCCTGGATGGGCTCACCAAGTTGTGCTAAGAAATCTGGAGAACAACCACTTGGCCCACTGACTGGAAGGGATCTATATTTATTCCCATCCCAAAGAAGGGTGACCCAACAGAATGTGGAAACTATAGAACAATCTCATTGATTTCACATGAAAGCAAAATTCTAGTGAAGATTATCCAAAAACGACTGGAACAGCACATCAGCAGAGAACTGCCAGAAGTCCAGGCTGGGTTTAGAAGGGGTCGTGGTACTAGGGATATTGTAGCTAATGTTAGATGGATCTTAGCTGAAAGCAGGGAATACCAGAGGAATATGTATCTGTGTTTCATTGATTATGCAAAGGCATTTGACTGTGTGGATCATAACACACTGTGGCTGACTCTGAGAAGAATGGGAATCCCAGAACACTTGATCATACTAATGTGAAACCTATACTTGGACCAAGAGGCAGTCATCAGAGCAGAGCAAGGAAGCACTGCATGGTTCAAAATTGGGAAAGGCGTACACAAGGGATGTGTCCTATCTTCATACTTTTTTAACCTGTATGCAGAACAGATTATCCGAGAGGCTGGACTCTCTGAGGAGAAGTGTGGCGTCAGGATTGGTGGAAGATCTATTAACAATCTGCGTTATGCATATGACATAACCCTGCTTGCTGAAACTGAGGAGGACCTGAAATGCTTGCTGCAGATGGTCAAGGACTGCAGCCTTCAGTTTGGATTGAGGCTCAATGTCAAGAAGACAAAGACTCTCACGACTGGACCAATTGGCAGCATCAGGATGCAGGGTGAAGAGATTGAGACTGTTACCAACTTTAGTCTGGTTGTCTCCATGGTCAACACTCTTGGCACCAGTAGCCAGGAAATTAAAAAAAAGTATTGCGATGGGAAAATCTGCTGTTAGGGACCGCTCCAGGGTACTGGAGAGCAATGGTGTCACTCTGGAGACTAAGGTTCATCTGATACAGCCTATGGTCTTTGCAATCACTTGTTATGCATCAGAGTGTTGGACAATGACTAAGGAGGCTAGAAGGAGAATTGATGCCTTTGAGCTATGGTGTTAGAGAAGAATATTGAATGTACCATGGACTGCCAAGAAAACAAACAGATTCATCCTGGAGAGGATTAATTCAAGCTGCTCCTTGGAGGCAAGGATTCTGGGGCTTCGTCTGACATACTTTAGATGTGTTGTAAGGAGGGACAGGTCCTTGGAGAGGGACATCATATTTGGGAAGGTGGAGGGACGGCACAAGAAGGGAAGACCCTCTATGAGGTGACTTGATTCAGTGACTGGGGTAATTGGGTTGGGTGTGTCAGAGAAAGTGCGATTGGCACAAAACAGAGCAGAGTTTAGGGCTGTTGTACATAGGGGTCGCTATGAGTTGCAAGCAACTTGGCGGCACGTAAAAACAACAAACTTCTCTTGGTCTTGGCCTCCCTCTGCTTGCTTTTAAAAAGGGCCCTGATCCACGAAACCTGTGGATATTAATTTATATGGCAAATTATGCTGTTGTTATTGTTATGTGCCATTGAGCCGCCCAAGACTCATAGCAACCTCATGTATAATAGCTCTAAACTGTCCCCTGTCCTGAGCCAGTCTCACTGACTCCGACACATCTACCCTCATTACTCTACTGTATCAATCCATCTCATCCAGGGTCTTTCTCTCCTGTGCTGTCCCTCCACCCTTCCAAGGATGATGTCCTTCTCCAAGGACTGACCCCTCCTAACCACATCACATGCCCAAAGCATGTGAGATGGATCTTCAGGATGGGCGTCACCTGATGGAGTAAGTTAAGAACATTGAAAGGAGTGTACTCTGAATTATCCAGGTCAATGTCAAATCAATCACATGTATTCTTATTAGAGAGATTTCCTTAGAGACAAGCAGAAGGGAAGAAGGCTATGTTAAGATGGAGGCAGAGATTGGAGTGATAATAGACTCATGGCAAGAAATGGTGGCAACCCTAAAAAACTGGAAGGGGCATGGAAAGAAAGATCCCCACAAGCCTCTGCTGGACTTGGACACTTTTTTTGGACTTGTGATTTCCAAGACAGTGAGTGTAACCTACTGTATTTTTTGTTTATTACCATAAGGTTGCTTCGGACTCACAGCAATCTTGTATAGAACAGACAAAAACGTTGACCTACCGGACTTCATGATCTTTGGTATGTCATTGTAAAGGCTACATTGCCAATCCATCTCACTAATGGTTTCCCTCATTTTTGTTCACCCTCTACCAAACATGATGTAATTTTCTAGCAAATACTTTTTCTTGACAATGTGTCCAAGGTGAAGAAACTGAAGTCTTGCTAAACTTGCTTCTAAGGAACACTATGGTTGTATTTTTCTTTAAACTGACTTAAGAATTTTCCTGGAAGATTCCAGTATATTCCATATTCTTCATCAACACCATGATTCATATGTATCAATTCTACTTTTATCTTCATTTTTCAATGTCTGGTTGTTTTTGTTTTTTTTTTTGTATGCACATGAAATGATTTTTTAAGAAGTCTATGGCTCAGGTCAGACACATCTTAGTAAAGTGAGATGTTTGCTCTTTAAATCTTGAAAGAGGTCTTTTGCCAAAGATTTTGCTCAATGCAGTATGCCAGTTGACTTCTTAACTACTTCTGCCTATAACAGCTCCAAGAAAAGGAGCTCTAGTGGTTTAGTTGGTAAGGAGTTATGTTGCCAAACCAAAGGTAGGAAGTTCAAATCCACCAACTGCTTTTATGAAGAAATATGGGCAGTTTCCTCCCATGAGACTTATTGCTTCTGATAAAGCTTTGGAGGGTGAGCTCTGAGTTAGATCTGACTGGATGGCAATGAAGACAGAGTCACAAGGATATTTATCTCTAAAAGGTCCACAGAAAGTGGAGAAGTCAGGGTGAATTATTGAAACTCGATTGTCTGGAAGGGACAGGAACCTAAGTCCATTGGTTATCAATATAAATCCTGTCAAACCGTCTTTAACTGGTCCATTCTTTTAGAGAATCTTTCTCATGAAACTTGGTTGGAGTCTATCAGCATAGATTTTATCCCTGTCCACGACCTCAGAGTGTCTAATATGAAATATTCTGTAAAGCACACTCTGTGTACCGTATTTCTTAATGTCATTAAAGCAATTTGCTGTGCTACAGCAGTCCACTGTTGCGAGAGTTAATCATTATTGGGATGCGTCTGAGCATGGAAGATGCCCTGAAGTCTTATGCACGGTTTGGACCTTGTATATTCACTGTCACCGCTAATACCCTGGGTGGCTAAGTCAATGCGATCTTAGGGCAGATGCTCTGCACCTTCTGCATCCAGCCAGCTCGTGAGGCCACACACGGTGCCAGGGCACATCTTCTCAAGGTCCTCAGCTTTCCTGGAGCCTTGTGAGGGGCAGGAGGCCCCACAGACCACTGTCCTCCATCCACTTCGCTATAATGAACATTTTCAGTTGTTTCCACTTCATATTCCTTCTGCTTCTTAATTTTCCAAATCACCTTTTTCTCTCTTTGTAAAAATGCTAGGAAATCCCTCCTTTTTTTTTTTCCCTTTTCTTTTTTGTGAGTCAAAACAAAGCAACAACAAACCACCCAAATCCATCTGCCATTGAGTTGATTCTTACTTGTGGCTACCATTGGATTTCCAAGGCTGTGATTTTTTTTTTCTTAAATAATTATTTGCTCATTCATGCACATTTTCCTCCCCAATTTACCTTCTAAGACTATTGTCATATACATGGTTTCTAATTGTCCATTCCTTTCAGAATGTCCTTCCTTTCACTCATTACAGTGCAGGGTTCATTATCTATCCATTCTTCCCCTGCTCTTTCTCCCTTCCCCTGTCTTGATCCTGTAATGAGGAGAAACTGCCCATCTTCTCAGAGGAGTGGCTGGGAAAGCAAACCTTTCAGTTAGGAGCACAACCAGCCATGCACCACACCACTCAAACCAGAAACTAAAGGACGAGTTGTTCTTCTCATAGAATTGGTGTTCTTCTTATTGGTCCAGAAATGTCCAAACCCTGGTGGAAAGGGAGAACAGCTGTGAGGTTTTGTTTAAAGATGCTGTATTATTAGGTGCTATTTGAGTCCACCTAGATGTTTGGGGACTTTCATAGTAACACACAGCACCGGACAATAGAATGAAACACTGCCTAATCCTCCACCATTCTCACAATCTCTGCTGTACTTGACCCCATTGTTGCAGCCAACATGTCAGTTCATCTGGTTAAGGTATTTGTTGTTGTTGTTGTTGTTTTCATACTTTGTGCTCAACCAGGCATAAGCCTTCCTACAGCGGGACTGGCCCCTTCATGCAAAGCATGGGAGATGGTTTCTTACCATATGCAATGAGGGTTGCAGAGTGGATTATATTTGGGGGCAGGGGGTGGGGTTTGGGGAGGTGCAGGGGGGGATTGTGTACCAATGAGGGAGTTTTTCATTTGCTTTTCAAGGAGAGGAGCAAATGGGGGGGAGGGGGGAGGAGTTTGTGCGGGGAGAAGGGTGCAACAATGAATGAATGGAATCCCAAAATCTCTGTAGATGTTCATTGAAATGAAAAATAAACAACCTAAATTTTTTAAAAAAAGAAGTATTGTGGCTGCACTTTTTTCAATATAAAATTGTTAGTTTTTACTGGTAGTCAACATTACATTCAATATTCTTCAACACCACAATTCAGATTGAATGCAAAATCTTCTATTTTCCCTCCTGATTTATATCTGTAACATGCATATGAGGCAACTGAGAGTGTCTTAGAGTCTGTCAGTCACACCTTAGTATTTGAAATGACATTCTTGCTCTTTAGCATCGGAAAGAAAATCTTCTTTGAAAGGAGATTTTTCTCAGTGCAGTACATCTTTGGATTTCTTGACTGCTGTTTCCATGAGCATTGTTTGTGGATCCAAGTAAAATGAAATCTTTGACAACTTTAGTCCTTTCTTTGTTTATCATGATGTTTTCATTGTCCCATTTGTGAGGATTTGTGTGTGTGTGTGTGTTTTAATATTGAGATATAATCCATACTGAAGGCTTTAATCTTCAGTAAGTACTTCCAGGCTTCTTCATTTTCTGCAAGCAAGATTGTGCCATCTGAATATTGCAGGAGGTTGTTGATGAGTCTTCCTCCAATCCTGGTGTCACATTCTTCTTCATATAGTCCAGCTTCTCAAATGATTTTCTCAGAATACAAATTGAATATTGTTGTTTTTAGGTGATATTGAGTCAACTATGGCTCATAGTATCCTTATGAATAGTGCATCTAAACATTGCCCTAGTCCTTGCTCTCCTTTATCATCTCTGATATAGCTATCATCTCTTGTTAGAGACATGGTGTCAATCAATCTTATTGAGGGTCTTTCTCTCACCAAAAGGTGAACCTTCACTTTTCAAAGCACAATATCCTTTTGCAAGGACCACTCCTAACAACATGCTCATATTATATGACATAAAGCTTTACCCTCCTAGGCTTCAAGGAGCACCCTTAATTGCACTTTCTAAGATATATTTGTTTGCACTTTTATCAGTCTGTGGATATTCAGTATTCTTCTCTAATACCACAGCTCAAAGGTATTCTTCTGACAGATACCTCTATTATCCTTAGTCATAGAAAGTGATTGAAAAGACTATGACTTAAATGAGACACGTTTTACTTTTTAAGCTGACCATGCTTCTCCTTTGCACCTTGGTGAAGTCTATCATAGCAGATTTCATCAGTGCAGCACATCTTTTGTTTTCTTGACTGCTGGTGTCAAGGGTGTTGATTGTGGATCCAAGCAAGATAAAATTACTGACAACTTCAAGGTGTTCTCCATGCTATAAATACAAGCTAGATTTAGAAGAGGTTGTAGTGCTAAGGATATCATAAGTGAGGCCAGATGGACCTTGGCTGAAAGGAGATAGTACCAGAAGGATGTCTATCTGTGTTTTGTTATACTATGCAAAGATATTTGACTGTATGAATCATAACACATTGTGACTAACATTGAAAAGAATGGGAATCCCAGAACACTTACTTGATTGTTCTTACATGAAAACTATACCTAGACCAAAAAAGCTGTTGTGTGAACAGAGCAAGGAAGCATGGTGTGATTTAAAATAAAGAAAGGACTATGTCAGGGATGTATCTATCCTTTATCCATGACTTTTCAATCTGTATGCTGAACAGATCATTGGGGAGGCTGGACTTTTTGAAGAAGAATGTGGCATCAAAATTGGAGGAAGACTAATCAACAAACATCTGCATTATGCAGGTGACACAATCTTTCTTGCTGAAATGAAGAGAACTTGAAGCATTCGTTGCAGGTCAAGGAATGAAGTCTTCAATATGAATTGAAGCTTAACATAAAGAAAACAAAGATCCTCACCACCAGGCCAATAGACAGTATAATGATAGATGGAGAAAAGATTGAGGTTGTTAATTTCATCTTGCTACAAATCCACAACCTTCACTCTAGTAGTGGGCATATCAAAAAACAAATTACAATGGGAAAATCTGCTATCAATGATTACTTCAGAGTGCTAAAATGTAATTATATTAGTCTAGAGACTGGTGCTCCTGATTCAGGCCATGATCTTCTCAATTCTTTGGCATGCATCTGAGAGCCGGACAATGACAAAGTATGACAGAAGAAGCGATGCCTTTCAGTTGTGGTGCTGGGGAAAAAGTATTGAACTGCCAAAACAGAGAGATCTGTTCTGGAGAGGGTGAAACCAGGTTGATCTCTAAAGGCAAGGATTTTCAAACTCTGTCTCACATACTTATTACTAGGAGGGACCAGTCCTTGGAGAAGGACATCATGCTTAGAAGGGTAGAGGATCAGCACAAGAGTGGAAGACTCCAGATGAAATGGGTTGACACAGTGGCTGTAGCAGTGGGGTTAAGTGTGTCAGAGACAGTGAGGTTGGCTCAGGATAGGGCAAGATTCAGAGTTATTGTTCATGGGGTTGCTATGAGTTGTAGATGATTTGATAGCACATAAAAATAACAACATTGTGATGTTGTTTATAGGCCCAGTGGTGAGGACTTTTGTCTTTTTGATGTTGAGATATAATCCATATTTGTTTATTGTTGTTATTATGTGCCATTGAGTCATTTGCGACTTATAGCTACCCTAAGTACAAAGCTCTGAACCCTGCTCTATCTTGAGCCAACCTTACTGTCTCCAGCACACCTACCCCTATTACTCTAGTCACTGAGTCAATCCATCTCATTGAGGGCATTGCCCTCCTGCGCTGTCCCTCCCAAGCATAATATCCCTCTCCAAATACTGGTCTCTACTTGCAACATGCCCAAAATATGTCAGATGGAGCATCAGAATCCTTGTCTCCAAGGAGAGGTTTTACCCTCTCCAGGACAAACCTATTTGTTGTCTTAGCAGTCCATGATATATTTAACACTCTTCTTCAACACCACAGCTCAAAAGCATCAATTTTTCTATCATCCCTAGTCATTGTCCAGTTTCTGATGCATAGCAAGTAATTGAGAAGACCATAGCATAGATCAGGCACATCTTAGTCTCCAGACCGACATCATTGCTCTTCAATACTCTGGATATGTCCCTGACAGCAGACTTTCCCAGTGCAATTCATTTTTTTATTTCCTGGCTACCGGTACCAAGAGTGTTGATTGTGGACCCAAGCAAACTGAAGCTGTTAATAATCTCCATCTCTTCATTGTCCATCGTGATGCTGCTAATTGGCCCAGTAGTGAAAATCTTTGTTTTCTTGATGTTGAGTTTCAATCCATGCTGAAGGGTGCAGTCCTTAACCTTCTGTAACAAATGCTTTAGTCCTTCTCAGTTTCAGCAAGCAAAGTTGAGTGAAGGCTCGATTTTTTTTTATTATTAAATTTTATTAATGTTAATGAACATTTACAGAGATTTTGGGTTTCCATTCATTCATTGTTGCACTATTTTCTCTACCCTTCCCCCAGTTCGTTTCTTCTTCCCCCCCCCCCGGTCTGTTTTAATTGCCTACTCCCACAGTGCTTGTCAAAGCCAGTTCTGATTAATCTCCTTTGTCAGTGTGTCCTTTGCCATTCCCTATCACTGCTCCCTGAGAGAGACTTCACCCTGATTCATAAGGAAAAGGGGACAGCGTATTCTCTTAGCTACTTCCTGCTGAAAAGGGATGCTGTAGGTTTCAGGGTGAAGATCTTCTCTTACTACTCTAAAGGGCCCCCTTGGCAATAGGAAACACGTAGACTATTGTGGAGATTGATTTTGGAATTTAGATGCACTGTTATCAATTGTGCTTAGCCGTACATGTTCATATCCTTGAAGCTATATCATGGAATTGTTGCAAGGGCTCTAATTTTTAATCTTTTGCAGCAAGACTTTCAAAGTTGTGTCATCTGAATAACACAAATTATTGATGAGTTATCCTCTGATTCTGTTGCCACATTTTAAAGTCCAGCCTCTCAAATGACTTGCTCTGTCTATAGATAGATTAAGGATGGAGAAAGAATACAGCCCTCCATCACATTTATTTTATTTTAAAGCATGTGGTGTTCTCTTGCTCTATTTGTACAATAATATAGATTTCGTGTGTTCTGAGATTCCCATTCTTCTCATTGCTAGTCATAATTTGTTATGATCCACACAATCAGATACCTTTGCATAGTAAGTATGGAGAAAGGAGACAAGCCTGACTCACACCCCTCCTGATTTTAAACCCTGCTGTGTCCTTTTGTTCTCTTCAACTACTTCTTAGTCTGGTTCTTCTTGAGCACAAGTAAGTGTTTTGGAATTCTTATTCTTTGTAATGCTCTCTAGATTTTTTAAAATTATCTTCACAGTTGAATGCCTTTGTGTAGTTAATATAATACAACTGAACATCTTTCAGATTTCTATGCTTTCAGCCAAGATCTATTTGATATCCATGATGTTATTCCTCATTCCATCCACTACTCTGACTCCAAATTGACTTTCTGGTGATTCTCTTTTGATGACTCCAGCCACTGAATTCTCTTCAGCAAGATATTTCTTTCAGGTACTATTAAAGATACTGTTCTTAAGTGTCTACATAATTTTTGATGATCTTTCTTTAGAATAGGAACAAGTAATAGATATTTTACATTTGATTGGCTAGGTAGCTGTCTTAAAAAAATTTCTTAACATAGATGAGTTAGCACTTCCAGGGCTGCATCTGTTTGTTGAAACAAGGGAGCTGATATTCCTATTTTTGGCCAGTGCCTTAAGTACAGCTTGGATCCTCCTACTACCTCTGATTCTTGCTCATATGCTACCTTTTGAAATTGTTGAATACTCACAAATTCTTTTTGATAACATGGCTCTGTATTCTTTCTATATTCTCTTGATATTTCCTATGTAATTAAATAAAGATCTCTGGTGGCTAAGTGGTAAGGGGTTATGTTGTCAGTCCATGGGTAAGTGGTTCAAATCCACCCTCTGATCTGCAGTAGAAAGATGGGCTATCTACTCCTACACCATTAACGACCTTTGAATACCTGTCTCAGCTATGAGTCAGTCCTTACTTGACAGCACACAACAATACGCAACTAAATATTTTGCCTATAGAATCCTTCAAGACTGAAATTTAAGACTTGAATTTGTTCTTCAGTTCTTTCAGCTTAAGAAATCTAATGAATATTCTTCCTTTTCAGTTTTCTAACTCCAGGTCAGGTCTTTGTACATTTCATTATATTTTTCATTTTGTTTTCTCAAGCTAGCCTTTGAAATCTTCTAGTCAAAGCTCTTCATTGTTTCTTACCTTCATTTTGGCTTTTCTACATTGAAGAGCAAGTTTGAAAGTCTCTTCTGACAACTATGTTGGTCTTTTCTATCTTTCTTGTCTTTCAAATGACCTTCGGCTTTATTTATGAATAATATATCCTTGATTGTTACCACGACTCATCTGGTGTTCAATGCTTCAAATCTAATCTTGAGGTGGTTTCTAAATTCAGTTGGGATAAACCCCAAGGTCATATTTTTGCTCTTCTGGTCTTGTTTTATTTTTTAAAATTTTTACTTTATGTTGGTTTGCTTATAAAGTTTGTATAAATTGTGTTTCACACTCTTTTTCATTTTCTTCCAGCGTAATCTGTGAACAATTGCCTGTTCCACAGTCAGCCCCTGACTTTGTTCTGACTGGCAATATTAAATTTCGCTACTGTATCTTCCACAGGTGTAGTCAATTTGAAGCCTGACTGTTCTGTCTGGTTAGGCTAATGTAGAGTCACTGTTAATGCTTTAATGTTGTTTTTTGCAATGGATAAATCATTGGCTATACACAATTATCTCATGCAATTTATGGCTTCATTTCTATCACCAGAATAATACTTCCTAACCACCAGTTCTTTACTGATGACTTTTGCATAACAACAACCAGTTATTATGAATGCATCTTTATTATGTGTTTGATCAACTTCAGACTGCAGAAATTGATGCAACACCCCTCTTTCTTCATCCTTGGCTTTTATGTTTCATTCATAAATTTAAATTACAGTTATATTAACAGATCTTCTCTGTAAATGCATAGCTGTTAGCCTATCACTGAGAATATTCCACTTCAGTCTAGATCTCAAGCGGTTCTTTTTGACATTGGATGGACTATCATTCCTTTTCAGTTATTTCTGGTGTACAGGCCATAGGACAGCTCTGGCAGCTTGTTGTTGTTGTTAGATGCGGTCGAGCTGAGTATAATTAGTAGCAACTCCATGAACAACCCATCTGAACTCTGTCCTATCCTGTACCATGCTTATCATGTCTGACACATGTGAACTCATTGCCGCAGTCACTGTGTCAGCCCATCTCATTAGGGGAATTTCTCTCTTTTGCTGACCTTCCCGAGCATGATTCAAGGAACAGCCTGCCTTAGCAAGAGGTCCAAAGCATGAGAGATGAAACTTTACCATCTTTGCTTCTAAGAAGCACTCTGGCTGCACTTTTCCCAATTTGTTCTTTTGGCATACTGTGGAATCTTCAGTATTTTTCTCCAAGACAATTTAAAGGCATCAACTTTTCTTCTATCATCCTTATTAATTGGCCATGTGAGAGCTGATAGCTTAGTGGTAAAGAATTACGCTGGCAATAAAAAGGTACGTGGTTCGAAAACACCAGCTACTGCACAGAAGAATGATGGACATTATCCTCCTGTGTGATTTACGGCCTTTGAGCATCCACTGGAGGGTCAGCTATGGGTCAGTTCTGACTGAATGGTATACAACAACAATAGCCACAGAAGACCATATAGTTACCTGATACAAAATGAACAACACCGATCCATTCAACTTACTGTAGTTGTTGTTGTTAGGTGCCATTGAGTTAAGTATGACTCATAGTGACCATATGAACAGATGTGAACTCTTTTCTATCCTGTGCCTGTGCCATCCTCACAATCTCTGACACACTCAAGACCATTCACTGTATCAATTCAACTTACTAATGCCTATGATATCTAACTGCAACATTAAATTTAATTTTTATTCAAATATTCCTAGATTTTTATGTTGTAGATTACAAGTTCTGATCATTAAGGTTCTTGTAAGAGTTTATCTTAATTTTGAGTCATGCCATATACTCTAATTAAGATCCTTAATTGAGTGAAAGCTTTAATCCATCCATATGATTAAGGTAGGCTACTTTGAAGAAGGAGCTCTTTTCTAGTGATATTTTTAATATCTTTTAACCTGAGAAGCTCATTTTCTGGCACTGTATCAAACAATGATCTAATACTGTTCATAAAGTTTTCAGTGGTCCATTATTTTGGAAGTAGATAGCAAGGCCTATTTCCTAGTCTATGCAGAGAAGCTGTGTTGAAACCTGTCTACCATGGGTTACTACTCTGCTGGTATTTGAAATACTTATGTAATTTCCAGCATCACAGCAACACTCATGCTAGAAGAGACTCTGAAGATTGCACTGGAACGTAGAGAAGCCAAAGCACAAGGAAGGGTTCAAGACACTAAAGAGCTGAACAGAAGATTCCAAA
>NW_006399899.1:4883030-4892873 GCF_000299155.1 Elephantulus edwardii
AGAGGGACAGCGCAGGAGGGGAAGGCCCTCTATGAGGTGGATTGATTCAGTGACTGGGGTAATCGGGATGGGTGTGTCAGAGGCAGTGTGATTGGCACATGATAGAGCAGGGTTTAGGGCTGTTGTACATAGGGTCGCTATGAGTCGCAAATGACTTGACGGCACATAACAACAACAACAACAGAGGAGTCGTAGTGTTCAGGCATAGGGCGGCTTCTATAGTCTACTCGTCACATCAAAAGCCAAACACAGATGTTATGTTATGTGTTGCTGGGTTGACTATGACTCAAAGCAACCCTATGAACATCAGTCCTGAATTTTGCCCTATCCTGAGCCAACCTCAACGTCTCTGACATAGTTGAGTTCATTGTCACAGTCACCATCCATCTTATCCAGAATCTTCCTCTCCTGCACTGACTTTCTATCCTTTAAGCATGATGTCTTTCTCCAAGGACTGTCTGACCTCTCCTGATAACGTGCCCAAAATATGTGAGATGGAGTTTCAAAATCCTTACCTTCAAGGAGTGAACTGGCTTCATCCTCTCCAGGACTGGCTTATTTGTTTTCTTGACTGTCTAGGGTATGTTCAATACTCTTCTCCAGCACCACAACTCAAAGACATTGATTCTTCTTCTGTCATTTTTAGTCATTGTCCAGCTCTTAGATATATAGCAAGCAGTTGAGAAGATCATGGCCTGGATCAGGTGCACTTTAGTTTCTAGACTGACATCATGGCTTTTTTAGCATTCTGGAGAGGTTATTTTATGTATATATGTATGCATGTATTTATTTGACACGGATTTATTACAAAGTTTGAATACATTTTTTTTCAAAGCAAGATCATTCCCATTTCCTTCACCCCCCCCCATCAAATTGTGCAACCCCACTCCCACCCTCGCTCATCCTTATCCCTCTGCTTCCACCCCTCACACTACACCTTGGATTCTCATTGTTATTCTACAATAATGGTTTTATACAGTATTTGTCCTGTGGGACTAAGCATAATGCTCTCCAGTCCCTCCCAAGTTAGGTGGTAATTTATAAAAGCATTGCTCCTGTGTGCTGTATAGTATTCCATTGTAAGAATGTACCACACCTTCTCAATCCATTCATTTAAGGTTGGGCATCTGTTTCCATGGTCTTATGATGGTAAATAATGCTGCTATGATCATTGGTGTACAAGTCTCCATTTGAGTCTCAGTTCTCTTTTTCTTGGGGTATATTCCAAGCATTGGAATAGCTGGGTCATAAGAAATTTCTATGTTCAGATTTTTGAGGAAATGCCAAAATGCCTTCCAGAGTGGTTGTACCATTTTACCACCAAAAATGTATAAGAGTTCCTATCTTGTCACATCCTCTCCTACACTTACTATTTACTGTCCTGTTAAACTTTGCCACTTCTATTGGAGTGAGATGGTATCCCATTGTGGTTTTGATTTGCATCTTTCTTATTGCCTGTGATTTTGAGCATTTCTTCATGTGTCTGTTGGCCATCCTCTGTGATAAGTCTATCCATGTGTTTTGCCTATATTGTAATTGGGTTATCAGTCTTTTTCTTGTGAAGGCCCAGGAGTGTTCTATAAACTTTCATTATGAGACTCTTTTCTGAGATGATATTGCCAAATGTTTGTGCCCAGTAAATGCACACAGGGGTTTAATTTTTAGAAGGTGCCATTCATCAATATTATCTGGAGAGTTTCTTGACAGTAGATTTTCCCAATACAGAACATCTTTTGATTTCCTGACTAGTGATGCCAAGGATGTTGATTGTAGAGTTGAGCAAGATGAAATGTTAACAATTTCCATCTTTTCTCTATCTATCATAATGCTGTCTTTTGGCCCAGCCGCGAGGATTTTTGTTTGCTTGATGTTGAGATACAATCCATATTGAAGACTGCAGTCCTTCATCTTCTGCATCAAATGCTTCATGTCCTCCCAGTTTTGGCAAGCCAGGTTCACAGACACACAGATAAGCAGCTAATTTATTACTCTGTCATTTCAGGCCAGGATCTGATTGCAAACAGTCCAGCATCCTGTCTATAGGGTCTCTATGCTCCTTTTAAGTGGGCCAGTATCCAGCCCCTTCCTGTAGCTCTTTTGGAGCTGACGTGGTTTATGGGAGAGAGGTATATATGATGGATACAAAGACTCGAGAGTAGGGATGAAAAGGAAGTATAAAGATTTATATGTCAGCTTTCCCAGAATGCATTTCATGGGTTAATAGAATACATAAAATAAAAAGTTGCCTGGTTTAAGATTGTTGTGTGTCATCGAGTCAGAACCAATCCATAATTAATCAGAGGCAGTTAATCACAAAGGAGGAGACTGCCCATTAGTCTCCTGAGGAACAACTGGTGGATTCAAATTACATGCCTTTTAGTTGCGTTAAACTTTTTTCATGTTATCAGCCTTCACAGAATCTTGAATAGGCTGCTATTCCACTGTGAATCTTTAAAGAGGGGTTCAGACATACGGGACCACTCATCTTCCTTCTCACTGAGCATTTTGTAAGATCAGTATTCTTGGAATTCCACTTTGGAAACTGCTGATATGCATTAAAAGGGACAATCCTAAACCCTTTAGTTTTATGCTTGAGGAAACTGAAACCTAGGAGCTTGAAGGGATTTTCCAAAGTTTTTGCTAGTATTAAAGTCAAGGCTAGAATCTGGGTCTCCTGATTCCTAGCTGGATGGTATTTCTTCCACAGCCCTGCCACATCCTTTACTGACTATCTGCGAGGTTGGTTTGCTGTAAGATCCTCACTGAGTGGATTCTGGAAAATGCCCAGGCAGGACCTGAGTCCCACTTTGAGGCTGTGACTATTTTTGTTAGTTCTTGATTCTGAAAGTCAGAAGGCTAGGAGTAACACAGCATCTCTCTTTCTCTCTCTGTGTCACGTTTTTTTTTAAAAAAAAAAAGGAAAAAAATCTTTTACATTTGATAAATCAAATCCAAACCTATTTACCCAGTACATTTCCTGGGAAGATTGAAGGCCACAGGGAAATTTAATCCTGTGTTTCTGATTCATCTCCATTTGTACTCTATTTTTGCCCTCTAGGTTATTTTCCTGGCCCTAGCCTTAGCCCTCAAACCTCTCCTTTAATCTTTCTCCCTCAGAAGCAAACTATTCTTCTTGGACAAATGGGAAGCCCCCTTTTCCTCCCCTTTCCCTCCAAAATGAAGTAATCCCTGAAAAATTAAATACTTTTCAAAAGTGAGTGTGAATGCCAAAGATCTGCAGAGAATGAGAAGCCTGTTTGAGACAAGAGAATGGGAATGATTAATGACCTAAAAAAAAAAATAATCAGGGTTGGGAGGACCTGGAATGATTCAGCCTGAAAGATAGCCAAGAGGTGATTTAACAATTTTGGCAGAAGAGCAATTATTTCAAAGCCTGAGGACTCGAACAGAACAGGAGAAAAGGGCCTGAAGTGGCAGCGTGAAGGAATTGGGTTAGACATATGGAAGGATTTCTTGATTGAGATGGTCATTAACACATTAGAGTGAGTGTGAAGCACTTTCAGAGAGGCACATGGTATTGTGGGAAGATCACAGGCTTTGAAAGGAGAGTTTCACCATTTGAATCTACTGCTTTTCAAGTGGGTAAGCAACCTTGGCTAAGATACTGACTGATCCTGAGACTCTGTGTCTCTGTGTGACTAATTGGGGATGATCTATTCACCTTTAAAAAGGGAAATTGGATAATGTTTACCATATTCTGGACTCATAAGCAAGACTCCAAACTGGTGATTTTTAGTAGATGATAGAATAACAATGTTATTCTAGAGACTAAGGTGCACCTGATCTAGGCCATGATATCAATTACTTGCTATGCATCTGAGACCTGGACAATGCATAAGGATGACAGAAGATGAATTGATGTCTTTGAGTTGTATTGCTGGAGAAGAGTATTGAACATTCATACCATGGACTGCCAAGAGAACAAATAGGTCTGTTGTGAAGAGAATGAAACCAGATTGCTCTTTTTTTGAAACATCATCTCATATTTTGGGCATGCTGTCAGGAGAGACCAACCCCTTGGAGAAAGAAATCATGCTTAGATTGGTGGAGGGTCAGCAAAGAGAGCAAGTTCCTGGATATTAATTGACACGTATGGATTGACTGTGGCAGTGGGGTGAGGTGTGTCAGAGATGGTTAGATTGGCTCAGGATAGCCCAGGGTTCAGAGCCCCTGTGAAAAGGGTCACTACGCATTGTAGTAGACTTCACAGCATCTAACAACAATAGCAATCCTGATGTTTATGACAAATGGTCAGTAAAACTTGACTCCTATTGCCGTACTTGCAGTCTCATTCAGAGAGAAGCCACATGCTTTCACAACATCCAGTAACCCAGTGAGAGACCATGATTACCTGCGATGCTTGCAAAAGTCTTGCTCCTAGGATGTCCTATGCTTGAATTCTACCTTTCCCCCTCCTGGATGAAGATGTGATCAATGACGAGGAAGAAATATCAAGAGCTAAAAGAACTGAACAACTTAAGAAAGTTCCTTCACATAGTCTAATAATATGCACAGCTTACTTATAAGGGTAAATTCACATTTAATGATGATATGGGAGCTGATAGAATGGTAAAGTCAAAACTTGAAGCTTCTTTGATCTGGAAAGAGAGCACTGGTGGCGTAGTCTGTAAGGAGTTACTATCCTTACCTCTAGGCAGTACCTCCTTGGTTCTTCAAATCCACCAGGGGCTCTGTGGGAGAAAGGACAAGCTCCTCTTCTGTGATCTACAGCCTTGGAAAAGCGAATTCTGACTCAATAGCCATGAGTGAGAGAAAGTGAGAAGACCAGGGAAGGGCCTACTCTTCATAAAGTTCATCTGGGGAACAGAGGGTCCCATTTAGGGAGTCTGTGGCCATCTGAGATGCTGCATTGGTTTCTGTTCTGTGGTCTGCTTTGCTTTAAGTTACTTTTATATTTTACCAAATATCCAGACATTTTTAGTTGGTCTCTAAGTCTGTCAAATCTCTCTGTGCCAGTGCATACCTTACATTTATACCTTTGTAATCAGTAGTACTTGCAAATATCACATTTTCCGCCACTTTTCACATTTCTCTGGGGTTTCTTTTTCTTGTTGTTGTTGTTATGTGCTGTTGAGTCACTTGTGACTCATAGCAACCCTATATACAGCAGCCCTGAAAACTGCTTTACCCTGTGCCAACTTTATAGTCTCTGACACACCTACCTTCATAACCCCAGTCACTGAATCAATCCACCTCATTGATGGGTCTCCCTCTCTTTCTTTGTCCCTCCACCCTTCCAAGCATGATGTCCCTCTCCAAGGACTGGTCCCTCCGTAAAACATGCTCAAAGTATGTCCGATGAAGCCTCAGAATCCTTGTCTCCAAGGAGCAGCCTGGCTTCATCTTCTCTAGGATGAACCTATTTGTTCTCCTGGCAGTCCATGGTATATTTAACACTTTTCTCCAGCACCACAGCTCAACGTCATCAATTCTCTATCATCCTTAGTCATTGTTTAGCTCTCTGACACATAGCTAGCAATTGCGAAGACTATGGCCTGGATCAGGCACACCTTAGTCTCCAGACTGATGTCATTGCTCTTTAGTACTCTGGAGAGGTCCTTCCACAAAGACAGCTGACTTCCCCAATGCAATTGATCTCTTGGTTTCCTGGCTGCTGGTACCAAGAATGCTGACTGTGGATCCAAGCAAAATAAAACTGTTTATAATCTCAATCCCTTCATCATCTATCATGATGCTTCCCATTGGCTCAGTGGTGAGAATCTTTATTTTTTTATCATATGTATAGGATGCCTTCTTTGTTTCTAACTTTTGCATTCCAGTCACCAATTGTTATTAATGCATCTTGATTGCCTGAGAGGTCAAGTTTAGGCTGCAAAAGTTGGTAGAAATCCTCCATTTCTTTATCTTTGGCTTCCCTGGTTGGTACTTATATTTGAATAATATTTATTCTAACAGCATTTCCTAGTATGTGTATGAACAGTATTGTATTGCTCACAGCATTGTACTTCAGAACAGATCTTGAAATACTCTTTTTGACAACAAATGCCAAAGCAGTTCTCTTTAATTTGTCATTCCTGGCATAGTAGATCATGTGATGATCTGTTTCAAAATGGCCAGGACCAGTCCATCTCAGCTCACTCACACCCAGAATGGCCATCTCTATGCATTCTATTTTATTTTTGACAACTTTCAATTTTCCTAGATTCATACTTCACAGATTTGCAGCTGTTTCTTCTCATTTGGAGCCTTGCCATACCATAACATGAAGGCTCTTCATTGTGTGAAAGCCTCACTCCATCCATGTTATTACAGTAGATTCTTTTTTGTGGAAGCAGCTCTTCCCCAGTGACATTTGGAGTGCCTTTGAACCTGAGAAACTCTCTTTGAAATATTGGTTCTATATCCAACAATATTCTACTGTTGTCTTTAAGGTTTTCAAAGACCTGTTATTTCAGAAGTGAATGGGTCAGTCCTACTTCTTAGTCTATCTTAGTCTGGAAGTTCCACTAAAACATGTCCACCATGGGTGACCCTCTGGGACTTTGAAATACTAGTGGCATAGCTTTCAGTATCACAGCAAAACACAAGCAACCACCATATCGCAAACTGACAGATAGTTGGAAAAATAATCTCAGTAACAGAAGTGAGGCTGGAGATCAAATGATAGAATTTTGTATGATGACTGAATTATTCATTACAAATACTTTTTAAAAAAAACATGAACAGCAACTATATACATGAACTACACCTTATGGTTTTCACAGGAGCTAGATTGTCTACATCTTTGGAAAGAGTCTTTGGAGAAACAGTCAAAATTAAGCTTGTGACTACTTCTCATATGCAAGTTGAAATTGAAGAAAATTAGAACAGGTCTATGAGAACTAAAATATGACCTTGCATGCATCCAAACTGAATTTTAAAGCTATCTTAAGATTAGACTTAATGCATTGAACTCTAGTGACAGAAGTCTTCAAAATTAGTCTTTAAATTAATGACATTACTACTTAGCACTTTGGAAATGTCTTTTACTTCAGGTTTTCCCAGTGCAACCTTTGTTCTGATTTCTTAACTACTAATACCAAGGAAATAATTGCTAGGAGGGGCTATTCCTTAGACAGGGATATGATGCTTGGAAGGGTGGAGGGTCAGCAAGGAAGAGGAAGAGCCTCAACCAGGTGGACTGACACAGTGACTGCTGCCATGGGCTCTTGTGTGTCAGAAAATACGAGGATGGCATAGGCTAGAACAGGGTTCATGTTGTTCATAGGGTTGCCATTAGTTGCACCTAACAACAACAATAATATTAAGGGTATTGATTGTGAATCCAAACAAAATAAATTATTGACAATTTCAATCTTTCTCCAACATTGCCTACTGGCCTACTGGTGAATATTTTTGTTTTCTTGATGTAATCCATATGGAAGTCTGCAATTTTTAATTTTCTACAGCAAGAGCTTCAAGTCCTTCTCACTTTGAAGTAAGCAAGTTTGTGTCATCTGCTTAATGCAGGTTGTTTATAGTCTTCCTCTGACCTCGATGCCACATTCTTCTTCATAAAATCCAGCTTCTAAAATAACTTGCTCAGTATACAAACTGACCAGGTGTGGAGAAAAGATACTACCCTGATGCACACCTTTCTCTTGTGGATAATTTTCAGCAAAAGTAAAACTGGCCTATAGGGCTTCTGATGCTATAAATCTTGGGACATTAATTGACTCATTCCCCCCACCCCATGGAATGATTGATAGATCCAAACCACTGGCTTTTCAGTTAGCAGTTAAATGCTTAATACACTGAACCACCAGGATCATCTAGTAATATAGATTGAAGTACAAAAGATAAGATGAGTACAAGCTACAGAAACTATAGAAACTCCTGGGAGGAGTAGAGCTTGTCTGAGTTTGTTGTTGTTTACCGTAGAGTCCGAATCCCCACTTCCTCCAAGCTGACCCTCTCTCTGGTGGTTTTCAGAGGCAGTTAATCACAGAAACGGAGGTCGCCCATCCTTCTTTCGGGAGCAGCGAGTAGCCTTGAACCGAGTGCCTTCAGGATTGCAGTAAAACTTCTTGCCACTAGGTGATCAGCATATATGAGCTTAGAAAGACTTTTGAGTGGAGAGGCAGGGGTGATGGATGTAAGGCCTTTCACGTTGGAGAGACAGCTCAGGCCAAGATGGCGGCTAGGAATGAATCAATGGTCAAGAATGAAATCTAGGTATCATACCATTCAGAAGGGCCAAAGAAGAAGGCTGGGGGCAGGTTGTTGAATGTTTGGAATTCACAACAAAGTGATGATAAACTTGATATCTTAGGGGTTGGAGAAATAGAATAGGTTTCTTGACAAAATAATGGGATAATAAAATGACCTATTTGGCAAAGTTACCTATGGCAAGATGAAAGTTTAAGTGCTGAAAGGTTCCATGATAGAAACTATCAAGAAAATTGAGGAAGCATTTTAGTTATAAAAATATGTTCATGATTGAACATTTAGAAAATATAGAAAGCCAGACAAGTGTAAGAAAATAAATTCATCTTCTTACTACTCAACTGTTTGTAAGATTTTCTTATATTTTTATGCTTTTTTTCAGACTCTTTTATACAGATATAATCTATATTTATAAAGCCTATATATTTAAATTTATGTATTTTAAACATGTTTTTAAATTATCATGAACTCTTGTAAATATAACATCTAATAATATCTTTTGATTTTAAAATACACTGAAGTGTTTTTCTGTTGGTTGATATTTATTTCATCAAAAGTTTACAGGTTATAATGAATGTGCTAAATATTGCATGTGTATACACACACACACACACACACACAGCCAAACAAGTACAGATTGTTACTGTTAGATGAATCTGACACTATGTACGACAATATATATATACATATATACACACACATATGTATATATATGTATAGATGTATATATATGTATATACATGTATATATACACACACACACACACACATATATATATATATATAGAGAGAGAGAGAGACTTTGAGATGTGGTGTTGGAGAAGAGTATTGAAAATACCACGGATTGCTAGGAGAAAAACCAGATTCATTCTAGAGAGGGTGAACCAGGCTGTTCTTTGGAGGCAAGGATTTTGAAGCTTTATCTGACGTACTTTGGACATGCTGCAAGGAGGGACATTATGGTTGGGACAGTGGAGGGACAGTGCAAGAGAGGAAGACCCTCTATGAGATGGATTGATGTTGCAGTGACTGGGGTAATGAGGGTCGGTGTGTCAGAGATGTAAGATTGGCACAGGATAGAGCAGGGTAGAGGGCTGTTGTACCCAGGGTTGCTATGAGTCACAAGAGACTCGATGACACATAACAACAATAACTCTCTCTCTATATATATGAATGTACATATATATGAGTGTACACATATATATGATTGTACACATATATATGAGTGTATAGATATATGAGTGTGTGTGTATATACATATATGTGTGTGTGTGTGTGTGTGTGTGTATATCTGTTGTTGTTGTTGTTAAGTGCCATCGAGTTGTTTGCGACTCATAGGGACCCTATGTACAAGAGCTCTAAACACTCTTCTATCCTGTGCCAACCTAGCCATCTCAAATGCACTTATTCCCACTGCTCCAATCACAGAAGTGATCCATCTCATCGAAAGTCTTCCTCTCCTTCGCCGCCCTTCCACTCTGCCAAACATGAGTGTGTGTGTGTGTGTATAATGTATGTGTGTGTACACACTCCCCCTGTGAACCTGGAGAAATGATGAAAGTTATACAAGTGTTTAGGCCTTTCATTCATAGGGTCACTGTGAGTCGCCTATGACTGGATGGCACTTAACAACAAA
>NW_006399899.1:4892973-4894318 GCF_000299155.1 Elephantulus edwardii
TTAATAATAATAATAAAAGAGAAAATATCAAAGCTTAAAAAAATATACTTTAATATACAGGAAAATAAAACCTTTCTGGTGCTTGTTTCGGCAGCACATATACTAAAATTGGAACGATACAGAGAAGATTAGCATGGCCCCTGCCCAAGGATGACACGCAAATTCGTGAAGCGTTCCATATTTAAAAAAAAAACCACAAAACAAACAAACAAACCCCCACAAAACCTTTCTGAAGGTGTTGGTGGCTTCTCTAATTTCTAAGGAAGTTTCTTTATATTCTTTGATATTTGATACCTTCTGACTATTCCCTTCTCTATCAAAGCGTCATAAAACTTCCAGAGCTGTAGAGAATGTTGGGCATTAGAAAGGCTACCCTTCTTATTTACCTGTTCAGAGTAAAAATGTTTTTTGAGAGGTGAGGTTATTTGCCTGAGGACACTTTGAAAAAAAAATCCTTGAGTCCAACTCTACCAATTTAACCTCAACAACAATAGTGGAAGTAGTGAGAGGGGGTAAAATATGCAACAATGAATGCATGAAAATCTAACTTTTCTGTAAACTTTTGTTAAAATTGCAATTAAAAAAATTTATTAAAAAAACAACAAAGAGCAAACTGGAGAGGAGGGGTGGGCAGGGAGAAAAGTGCAACAATGAATGAATGGAAATCCAAAATCTGTGTAAATTTTCATTAAAATTAATAATAATAATAAATTAAAAAATAGTTTATAAACTTCTAAATTTAGCAACATGATCACTTTTTCAAATTAATCATATGAGAAATACATGCATACAATTGCACGCATACATATGTAGGTCAGGATGGACTTGTTCTAGATGGAGTAGACGTGTGGTGCTCCTTTTGGAGAATCATAGGCTGTAGACAGAAGTTCAATTGGATAATCACTGTGATGATTGTTAGCCGTCATTGGATCAATCATCATAATGATAACCTCACGATAGAACTGGACCGTTTTGATCCATAGGACTTTTAGTCGCTGACTTTGGGATATGTATCATTAGGCCTTTCTAGTAGATAACAGCTACACTAAATTAAAACGGAACTCAAACTCACCGCTTTTGAGCTGGAACAAATTCATAGCTTACCCTTTGTAGATTTTTTAAAAAAAATTTTATTATAATTTTAATAGACATTTACAGAGGTTTTGGATTTCCATTCATTTATTGCCGCACTTTTCTCCCTGCCCACCCCTCCTTACCAGCTCCCTTCCCCCTCCGAAAAGAAAAAGAAAAAAAAAATTTCTTCATTAGTATACAATTCCCCCATCCCTTCCCCCCCACCCCCCACCCCGAGTACACTTCTCTATACAACCTTAATTCTGGATTC
>NW_006399899.1:4894418-4896459 GCF_000299155.1 Elephantulus edwardii
TATATATATATATATATGTGTGTGTGTGTGTGTGTGTGTGTGTATATGTATATATAGGTATATATATGTGTGTGTGTATAATATATTTATAATATTAGGATAATAGGGTTGCTTTCATAGTTTAAAAAGTAATTTCTAGATCCTTCTTGAAATACAACATTGTGAGTGACAGGATAATATCCATAAGCATACAAGGAAGTTCAGTGAATACCACCATCATTCAAATATATGCACTCACAATCAGAGCCAAAGAAGAGGAAATTTCTACCAACTTTTGCAATCAGAGATTGACTGAACATGAAATCAAGATGCATTAATAATAACAGATGACTGGAATGCAAAAGTTGGGAACATAGAAGAAGGATCAGCAGTTGGAAAACATGGACTTGGTGACAAACCAAGCTGCAGATAGAATGATAGAATTTTGTACAATCAAAGGTTTATTCATTGCAAATAAGTTTTTAAGAATCATAAACACAGGCTATATACACACAGGTTTTCACCTGATGATATGCATAGGAATCAGATGGATTATATCTGTGAAAGAATTGTTGGAGAATCTCAATATCAGCTGTGAAAACTAGGTCATGTGCTGATTGAAACAGACCACCAACTACTTGTATTTGCATATAGTTGAAGCTAAGAAAAATGAAATAAAATCCATGGGAACCAAAACTTGACCTTGAGTCTATCCCGCTTGAATTTCCAAACCATCTCAGGAACAGGTTTGAGGCCTTGAACACTAATGAGTGAAGATCAGATGTATCAAAATCATCATCCAGCCAAGGATATCAGCTTTATCAAGTTGGACTAAATGATCTTCATTGAATGGCCTGAGACCTTTATATGGAAAGAAAAAAGATCAACACTTGGTACATAAAATAAAATTTCAGTTATAATAATGTGATAAAAAATTATCATCTAGGAAGAATGAAAAATGTCATTACAAAGACAGAGTAGGAAGTAAAGACCAATATGGATGTCAGAAGAGACTCTGATTATTGTACTAGTGGGTGCTGAGAAGCCAAAGCAAAGGGAAGAAATCAAGATATTAAGAAGCTGAACAAAAGATATCAAAGAGCAAAGAAGTATTAGACAAAGAAGACAAGGGCGAAGAAGATTAGGACAAAGAAGACAAAGTATTAAAGTAAAATATGCAAAGAGCTGGAGTCAGAAAATCAAAGGGGCCAAAATTGCTTGGCATTTCTTAGGCTGAAGAAATCCAAGAACAAATTCAAGCCTTGAGTTGCAATTCTTAAGGATTCTTTGGTCAGAATATTAAACGATCCAGGAAACATTAAAAGAAGATGGAAAGAGTATACAAAGTCATTGTACCAAAAGAAATTGGTGGACACGGAAGAATTTAATGAAACAACGTTTGAACAAGAGCCTGTGGTGATGAAGGAAGAAGTTCAAGCTGCAGTAAGAGAAATGGCAAAAACAAACAAACAAACAAAAAAAAAAACAACCCACAAAAAAATCAAAACAACAAAAAACCAAACAAGGCCTCAGGAATTGATGGCATACCAAATTCTTTGGAATGGGAACAAATATAGATCTCTTCCAAATCAGGTGGCCAGGTGGTTGTCCTCCAGATTTCTTGGTACAACTTGGTGAGCACATCCAGGGCAGCATCTGTTTGTTGTCCTTGGAGATGCATGGGAGGGTGGAGGGACAACGCAAGAGAGGAAGACATCCGATGAGATGGATTGGTTCAGTGACTGGGGTAAAGGGGGTAGGTGTGTCAGAGACAATAAGATTGGCGTGGGATAGAGCATGGTTTAGGGCTTTTGTAAATAGGGTAGCTATGAGTGGCAAGCAACTCGACTGCCCTCAACAACAACCACAACTACATATATATATATGTGTGTGTGTGTGTGTGTGTGTGTGTGTGTGTCTACACACACATACAGACAGTTGTTTTTGATATGTACAGTGGAATTGGAACTGATCCTCTAGTGGATTTTTCAGAGGCAATAAATTGAATGGGAGGAAATTTCCTATTTTTCTTCCCCTGACTACATAACTTTACATTGTCAGG
>NW_006399899.1:4896559-4900031 GCF_000299155.1 Elephantulus edwardii
AAATAAAATAATAAGATAAAATAAAATATAGCTGAAATAATTTAAGGTGAAAGATACTTGTAAAATATTGAAACTGATTTTTAAGCATATTTCCAAAAAGGTTGTATATACTGTTTTACATGTTTAATGTACACGACTGAGCATGAGAACAGTCGTTTTATAGCTTATGAGAAGTGTGCGTTCTCATTAAAAAAATAATGCTATACTGATGTAGTGACTACTGTTGTTAAAATGCCGTCGGGTCGAACACAACTCATAGAGACCCTATGAATGAAGAAGACTTAAACCCTGTTCTATAGCTGTTGTCATTTTTCTAAGTTCATAGAGTTTCCACAGGCATGGTTTTAGGAAGTGGACGCTGTTCCGGCTTCCCAGCCTGTCTTAATCTGGGAGCTCCACCAAACACTGTCCACCATGCGTAACCATAACGGCATTTAACACATCCATGGCACAGGATATAGTGATTATGAAAATGAATTTGAGCAAAGCATAGAGTGTGAGCATGGTGAAGAATAGGGTAGAGTTTTGTTTTACGGTACACGGGCCCCTTTGTGTTGGAGTTAACTTGATGGACTCTAACAAAACTACCAATTTCGAGATGCAAATATTCCAAATTATTTCTCTTTGATAACCAGTAAGTTGAGTATTTTTCACTATGTCTGTGTTTGATCTACATCTCTTTTATGAATTAGCCACTAATTAATTCTTTAGCCAATTGTTTCTATTGTTGTATGTACCCATGGATTTTTTAGAGATGATATAATTTCATTGATGGGCAATCTCCCAAGCCTTAACTGCCTCTGAAAACTCGACAGTGTTGTCTGTGGGGTACACAGCAACATAATTGCACAGGAGGAGATTATCTATGTTTCTCTTGAGGAGGAGCTAGTGGATTCTGCCTTTGGGTTGGCAACACAACTCCTTATCACTAGGCCACCAGATTTCCCATTGGACTTGTATTTTTTTATTTTCAGATAACCCTCTATGTCTTTAACAATTATTTTTTTCTCTCTAATTATAATTTATCTTGAAATAACCCTCTATGTCTTTAACAACTATTTTTTTCTCTAGTTATAATTTATCTTGAAAGAATTTTTTTTAAATGAGACTGCATTTTTATTGTAGTACATATACAGCAAAACATTTGCCATTTCAACAATCTTTGCGTACACAGTCCAGTTATTGTGTTTGTCATACTACTCATAATTTTCCATTACCTTCAGCAGAGGCTCAGTGTCTCTGAAGCGTTGAGCTTTCCTTGCAGCCTGCTTTTCTTCTGCTCTTAGAAACTACTAATAAACTTTGGTTTATATGCACTTACCTGTTCTAGCTGTCTCGTATAAATTAAATCCTACAGTGTTTGTCTTTTTGTGCCAGATTTATTGTTCTCGGATGATGTTTTCAAGGTTCATCACGTTAAGTAAGTATCAGCCATAATCCCACACTCCAGAGATAACCATTGTTGATATTACAGTGAATATATTTTTTATTTTTCTCCCTATTACATATATACATTTAAATATGGATAAATATAGAATATGAAAAAAGGGACCATAATTACTGTTACTTTACTATTTTGTAACAACGTTGTTTCATGTATTAGGTGATGAGCATCTTTCCTTTTATTTAATATGATTTGAGTGAAAGGTTACAGAGGAAATTAGTTATCTTTTTAACAATTCATATACATCTTTTTTGTGACAATAATTATAATTCCCTCAATGTAACAGCATACTTTCTGCTTCCACCTTGTGATTCTAATTTCCATTCATTTTACTATCCTATCCCTTCCTACCTACTGAATTTTCTCCATAAGTAATTGCTGCTCTTTTGCTCTTGAATAGTTGATTATTCTAAGGTGTGAGTTCTTCTGTGGTATTATTGTTCATATTATGTTGCTGTTGTTGTTGTTATTTGCCATCAAGTTGCCTGAGACTCATAGCGACCCCATGTAAACAGCCCTGAACCCTGCTCTTTCCTGAGCCAGCCGTACTGTCTATGACACACTTACCCCATTATCACAGTCACTGAATCTATCTATATCATTGAAGATCTTCCTCTCTTGAGCTGTCTGTCCACCCTTCCCAAACATAATATCCCTGTCCAAGGACTGGTCCCTCCTTGCAACAAGCCCAAAGTTTGTCAGATGAAGCTTCAGAATCTTTGCCTCCAAGTAGCAGCCTGATGTCATCCTTACCAGGACATATCTGTTTGTTCTTACAGCAGTCCATGGTATATTCAATACTCTTCTCCAGCACTACAACTAGAAGGCATCACTTCTCTTTGTATCATCCTTAGTCCAGTTTTCTGATGCATAAAATGTACTCGTGAAGACCATGGCCTGGATTAGGCACACCTTAGTCTCTAGACTGAAGTTGTTGCTTTTAAGTACTCTGGAGATGTACCTGACAGCCGACTTTCCCAATGCAACTCATCTTTTGATTTCCTGGCTACTGGTACCAAGAATGTTGATTGGGGAGCCAAGCAAACTAAAGCTGTTAACAATCTCAATCTCTTCACCATCTATCATGATGCTACCAATTGGCCCAGTGGTGAGAATCTTTGTTTTCTGGATGTTGAGCTTGAATTCATATTCAACACTGCATTCCTTGACCTTCTGCAGCAAGCACTTCGGGTCCTCCTCAGTTCTGGCAAACACGGTTTTATCATCTGCCTAATACAGGTTGTTGTTGAGTCTTCCTCCAATCCTGATGTCACATTCCTCCTCATACAACGCAGTCTCCTGGATGACCTGTTCTACATACAGATTGAAAAGGTTTGAATATCAGACACTTACTTGGCATACACCCTTCCCAATTTTGAACAATGCAGTGTTTCCTTGCTCTGTTCTGATGAGTGTCTCCTGGTCCAAGTGTAGGTTTCACATAAGCAAAATCAAGTGTTCTTGGAATATCACTCTTCTCAGAGTTGTTGTTGTTGTTGTTGTTGTTATGTGATGGTATTGACTGAAGATGCAGTGGTCATATTCATGATTTTCTGATCTGTTCTAGAGAGTTGGCTGTCGTTCAATACTATGTATAGCCAAGGGTCCTTCTTAAAAGCTCCAGGATGATGCTAAATTTATTTAATCTCTGATAGATTAGTTCTAGGGACCATTTAGTTGGGTAGAAAGGAGTAATGTTGCTAGTGGACAGGAGGTAAAAAAAATAAAGTGAGAATATTTAAAACTAGATTTGGACACCTATTTTCTCAAACCTAGAACATGTCTGAGGGTACTCAGATATAACTTGGAGCAAGCTTTTTTGCCAGGTGTTGCATTTGAAGTGTAAGATATACTTTAATTTTTTTTGTCGCTGTAGAGAAATCCAACTGATTTTTGTATGTTGATCTTGTATCCTGCTACTTTGCTGTATTGGTCAACTACGTCCAATAGTTTTCTTGCTGAGTCTTTAGGGTTTTCTAAGTATACTATCATGTCATCAGCATAGAGGGATAATTTTACCTCCTCGTT
>NW_006399899.1:4904557-4928891 GCF_000299155.1 Elephantulus edwardii
CCCCGAGTACACTTCTCTATACAACCTTAATTCTGGATTCCTGTGCTAACCATAATACTCAATCATATATCACCTCTAATCTGTTCCTTCCCTCATCTGTTTCAATAGGGCTCTGAACAGGAGGAGTTTGCCCATCTTTTGCCCGTGGATTAACTGGTGGATTTGTGCTTTTTTTTTCTTTTATTATTATTATTATTAATTTCAATGAAAATTTACAGAGATTTTCGATTTCCATTCATTCATTCATTGTTGCACTTTTCTCCCTGTGTACCCCTCCCCTCCAGTTTATTCTTCTCTTTGAAAAGTAAAAGAAAAATTCTTTCGTTGTTATACAATCCCTCCCCACAAGTCCACTCCACTATAACTGGTGGATTTGCATTGCTAAAGAGACATTATTCCCTATGGGCTACATTATCAGAGTTCTCTCCACTATACTATGCTACACTACACTACACTACACTACACTACACTACACTACACAGCCCTGGTGGCCTATTGGCTGGGAGCTGAGCTGCAATCCTGAAGGCACGTGATTTGAGGCTACCAGCTGATCTGTGGAAGAAGGATGGGCAATCTTCTCCCATGTGAAAAGCTGCCTCTAAAAACCCACCAGAGGAACAGGTATGGGTCAGTTCTGACTCAATGTTACACAGCAACAACAACAATAATAACACCATCATATACTATGTCATAGTCTAATTTTGACCCTGAAACTCTTTTTCCACAAGAAATGTATTTTTCTAGTTACAATGATTCTGCAATGTGAGAGTGTACTAGACTTGCTCTCTTGTGTCAGAAATATAATGCAGGGGAGAAATTTCAAATACCCAAGGAGACATCTCTTATTATTCAGGAACCAAAAAGATGATGGGAAATATTGGCATCGTTTTGCTTAGCTGAAGGATGAAGATAACTTGATTAGCAACGCCACACTACCCACTGCTTTTCAGCAGGAACACAGCTTCGTTCACTTTCTTTCTCTGTGCTTTGTGTTTTCACACTCAGATTTATGGAAGATAAAATCATCAAGTGCATTTTAACATAACAATATTTTCCCCCACAGGTAAATACCAAATGCAACATTTTCTACCACTTACCAGGGATAAAAAGACAGAGGAAGATACAAGATGTCTGTGATGATGAAAGTTTTTAAAGCATCTCTCCCATGAGTGCAGATGGGACACAGCACTATTTATTGGATGATTATATCTCTGGACAGGAGCCTTTATCATCCAAACACTGAGACAGAAATTTCATTTCTTCTTCCCAATTCCCTAGGTTCTGGCTGCTCTAACAGAAATGGTGGCTCCATTTGATTTTAAATTTTTATCTTTTAAACAGAAAATTGCAAATAGATTATCATCAGAACAATGGAATGAGAGAGAGGGAGGTAGCTGATGTTCAGAAGATATTGTTAATGCCCTCCCCAGACTCCACACCTTTACTATCAAGCTAACAAATGGACCATCTTGTTTTTCAGTATTCCCTTGTGGTTAACATACAAAGGATTTTTATGATCATAGTTACATGTTTCAAGGGACTTTCCCTTCAGCTAAAATGCAAAGATCATTAGGGCATAAGCATCACAAAACTCCACATCAAGATGGAAAGCTGCCAATACTAGGCACTTTTTGTATTTAGATTTTCTCTTTGCCCTTGAGGTTATTCCCAGACAATTGTTTTTAAAACAAGACCCAATCACCTTTTTAAAGAAAAACAACCCCAATCCTAAAGCAAAAATAGTTGCCTTCCATTAGGGATCACCTCTCAATATCTTTGCTGTACTAATGCTCTATCTTGTTGATTTAAGGGTAGTTGTCTACTAACACGATACACAATTATTGATTCAAATCCCATGATCAAACAAAGCAAAATGATTTTTTCAAATGTTCCCTGAATCTCAGATGAGTTTTTGGTTTTTGTTTTCTGAGTGATGAAAAGAGAATACTCTGTTGCTACCAGAAAAAAACCCCCAAAATAAAAAACCAAAACCAAAACAAACAACCGACAACTCTTGGAATAACAAATTCTAGTCAGTGTAGCATCCATAGAACTTGTGTGCAGTGAATGATCAAGCAGCACATCTTGAAGATTAGCTTATTCAACTGTAAGTGTTCTTTGTTATGTTCCAGATTCTTTCTATAACATTGAAACAGCTACCACCTTCTTAATCTGTGGTGTGAGATTTAGTTCTGTTCACCCATAGCAGATAGTCTAAACAATGAGTCTTGCCCTGCTACTAGAGTGAGTCTCAGTGTGGACAGGACCTCAATGCATTCAGGTACACAGTGTCCTTATGATCATTCTAGTTCTGCTGACATTTAAACTCTGGGACAATTGGAAGTTTGACCCTTCCTTTTCTGACCACTCTCCTAGAAAGTCCCACTCTGACCCTCCACAGAATTCTGTATTAGGGGTAACCTCACCAAGTTCCTTCCGCTATGACAGAACAAAGTCTAATTCTTGGTCCAAACTGCGATGACTGAGTGTAACTTGTCCCACTTCTCTGTGTGAAATTTCTTCTCCATTCTTAGTCTTCATCGTAGACCCGTGTGGTCAAGTGCAAGAAGCCTTTTTCCAGCTTGTGGAGAAAAGAGTTAGCACAGCAGGCCTGCTACTGCTGTCATTAAAAAGTCCTGCTTGCAAGGCTGGCTCTTGATTGATGTCTGAGAACTTGGGCTTTGAGAGTGTCCCTGTCAAGGGGATGATTTCCAAAGGAGTCCAGGGGCCTCTTCGAGTAAGAACTAGAAAATTTTGACTCAGGTGTGAGGCTTTGATAGAATGCTGCCACAAGAAGATACCAAGTGGGAGCAAGAGGAAGAAACTGAGGGTGATTAGATGTTCATAACAGACTATGAATGGGTCAGGACAGTTTGACCCTGTCTTTTTCTTGCAAAAGAGTTTATATATCTTTTCCAGTGTCGAGTTTGGCTTACACAGCTGGTGGTCCACAGCTTCTGATGGATATACGCATAGTCTGCTTCTCTGGCCAGCTTGTTTATTCATTTATTTATTTTCTTCGGGGAAGAAGAGAGTGATGAGTCTCTTTTTACTGTGTTATATTGCCATAATCACAAATCTTTGTTATGAATAGTTTTTGATCGATTTACTTTCTTAACATTTCCTTTATCATTCCTTATTACCGCCACCCTTTTCTATCCACTCGACAGAGGTCAATATGTCAAAACTGTACAGTATGGTTCATATTGAACACCTGCTTAATTTTTGGAATTGAGGTACTTGCTAGGCAGTGGGTACCTCTATGACCAGTTTCAATAAAAAAAAAATCTATGAGTACTGATCTCTAGTGAGCTTTCCTGATGCATTTGTGTGCTGTCAAATCATAACTGACCCTTTTGTGGTGTTTTTAGGCAATAAATCACACAGCAGGAGATTGCCCGTTCTTCTGTCATGGAGCAGGCTGTGGATTAGAATCACTTGATTTGGGATTGCAGCACAGTTTCTTACCGCTGGACCACCAGAGCTTCCTGATAGACAACACAGTGTATTTGATGCTAGAAGAATAAAATGCATCCTATGTGACTTCACTTAGAGGGCACACTTAAAATCCTGTGCTCTTGCTTTTTGCTGAGTTGCTTCTATGCTTTTGTAAGTTATAGATTACAGCTGTGGATATGACTATAAGTCGAGTCCTGTGCATCCTAGTAACTCACCCAATTGAGAATGATCTTGGGGAAACGTTGGTCCTTCACTTTGGGTCTCTAAATTCTCCAACTGATCACCTTTCCTGTACCTCCCCAGGTTGCAGTTGCTCTAATAATTTCAGAAATACAGATCTCACCAGTGCCAGATTATCCAATAGGTGAAGTTAGCACAGGCTTCCTTGTGTGTACATACTAATCTATAGTGAAGAGTTGCACAGATAGTGAACATGTTGTATAGAGGTTAGTGAGTAAACAAGCAAAAAGTGATCCAATGCTTACCTTACTTGCTGAGTATCATGCCCATGCCTGGAATGGAAAATTCAAAAAATGGTTTTGATTCTGTAGAAAGGTGCTGTGGGGTTGGGGGAGAGATAAACGACAGACAGCTATAGGCAGAGTCTTTTATATGGTAAAAAATATGAAAAAATGTCATTACAAATTACTAAGCAAGCACATGTAAACCGATCTTTACTTTGCTCACTGGATAATCCTACACTGAGTCACACTGTAGGTTGTGCTGTGGTAATATCCCCCTTAGTTCACTTCTTTTTGTATTGTTGTTGCAGACTGTAGAGTTGGGACTGACCCGTAGCTGACCCACCAGCGGATTTTCAGAGACAGTAAATCACACAGGAGGAGATTGCCTATCCTTCTCCCTGGAGCAGATGGTGGCCTTGAACTGTGCATCTTTGGGATTGCAGTACAGCTTCTTGCCACTAGGCCATTTTTTGTATTGAAGTATAATTTATAGAACCAGTCTTCTGATACCATTGTTTAACTTATGCATATATATCTCACACAAAAGTAAAGGTGGCTCCTCTTGGACTAGAGCTTATGAGACTGATCAGCTGTTGACTGGTTTTCTAGAGTTTAATACTGGGGCTTGCAGCTAGATCAGGGAGCTCTGGTGGCTTGCTGTGGTCATGGCTGGGCGCCGTTGAGTATGACTCAGTGACCCTGTGAATCAGAGACCTGAACTTTGTCCTATCTTGTCCTATCCTCACTATCTCTGACACCCTTGCACTCATTGTGTGACAGTCCACCTGGTTGACGGTCTTCCTCTCTTTCTTCATCTCTGAACATTCCCAAGAAAGATTTCTTCTCCATGGAATAAACTCTCCCAGCAACATGCCCAATGTTTATAAGATGAAGCTTTATCATCTTTGCCTCCAAGGATCACTCTGGCTGCACCTGCTCTAAGATGTATCTGTTGGCTCTTTTGATATTCAACATTCTTCTCCAACACCTCATTTCTAACACATCAATTCTTCTTATGTCATCCTTATTCATTGTCCAGCTTTTAGCAGCATAACAAGTAAGAAACTGTGCTGCCAACCCAAAGGTATGTAGTTTGAATCCACCAGCAGCTCCACAGAAGAAAGATAGGCAGTCTCCTGTTATGCTATTTACTGCCTCTTAAAACTCACTGGAGGGTCAGCTAGTAGTCGCTTCTGATAAAAAAAAACCAAACAAACAACAAAAATCTACAACAACAAGAAGCAGCTAGATGGACAGGAAAGTTAAGGTTAGACATGTTTGCAGCAGGTGGGGAGAGATTACCCTAATTAAATGCTTCTGTGCCTCAGGTAGAGAACTGACATCCCTGTGGGAGGTGTGGCTGCTATCTCTGCAGGATGCAGAGTGTTACTGCTATTCGTTGCAATCAAGTCAATTCAGGCTCATGGCTGTCCTGTGTGTGCAGAGTAGAATTGTTCCCTGTGGTTTTCAAGGCTGTGATTTTCAGGGAGCAGATCACCAAATTTGTCTCCTAAGTCATCTTTGGATAGGTTTGAACTGTCAACTCCTCAGCTAGTAGTTAAGTGCATAACTACAAAAAATGCCACCAACCAAGCCCCGCAAGGCATAGAAGTACCAAACTCATTGTTGTTGAGTCAATTCCAACTGTGATTGATTGTGACCTTACTTAGAATAAAACAAAACACTACAAGAATGTTGTGTGCTGGAACTAAGATGGCAGTGATGGTGGCAACAATGTAATGAGCTTCAAGAACAGCAAGCTGCATAGAAAAGGGGCCACCATGGCCCTCTACAGTCCTCTTTTTATTGATAATGGAATAATTAAACATTGATTACTGTTCTTCAGTGGATTGAGGCTCAACATCAAGAGATCAAAGATTCCCAAAGAAGAATGTGTGAGTCCGTGGCTCCCAGCCCCCCACTGCTGAGCCCATGCCGCTGCTGCCAGCTCCATGAGGCTCCCGCGGCCAGAGCCCAGGGATACCCTCACCTGGGATAGACAGGAGGTACTAGGCCCCGGGGCCGGTGCGGCAGAGCTTCCACACTGCTGCAGAATAGACTTGTTTGGGAAGAGTTTTTGGAACCAAGGTGGTGGTGGCAGGAGAAGTGGCGTGGTGAGCAGGAGGCTGGTTGAAGTAGGCCAAGCAACTTAAATGTGCCCAGACAGCCTAGCAGTTGACTGCTGGTCATCAGTGTGGAGACTGGAGCTCAATATCAGGAGGACAGAGATTCTTGGGGAACATGGGTAGGCCCCACTTCCTCTGCCTGCTGCCGAGCTCGCACTGCCGAGACACTATGCACTGCCTTGGCCTAGGCCCACGGGTCCCCTAACCTAGACCAGGTGGTGAGCACTGGTCCCCATGGCCGGTGTGGTGGAGCTCCTGCACAGCTGATGAGCCACGGGACCCCCAGCGCAGGAACAGGGGGAGGTGACAATGGCAGCAATGGTGCCATGGAGCTGTGGGAGGTGAAAGTCTTGATCAGGGAAAGCATCTCGCTGTCAGTGAAGATTTCCTTGGACAGGCCAGAGAAGATCAACACAATGAATTTGATAAGGTTGCTATGAGTTGTCTGTGACTCAATGACACTTAACAACAGCAACATAGCTGAGATGGAAGAGATCCTCAATACACCACATCTTTTGATCTCTTGACTAACTGCTGCCAAGAACTGTTTAGACCTAGGACGGGTCAGTTCACCACTTTCAAATCCCCTTCTCCATTATAAAGGGGGAGGGCAGTGATGCCTACTTCAAATTGCATCTGATCACTTGGTGGAGCAGAGGGGTGTAATGGTGGTGGTGTTGGAACTAGGGGTGCTGTAGCTGGTCATGTTCTTCAGTGAGGCACAGGGTCCACATGTGGGGAAGGATCTTCCGTGGGGGCAGGTATGCTGCCTAGTCCTTGGGGTATGCTATTCAGTCCCTGGGCTAAGCTATTTGGCCCTCAGGGTAAGACGTTCGGTCCCTGGGGTGAGCCATTTGGCCTTTGGGGTGAGCCCTTGGGCCCTCAGGGTGAGCCGATCAGCCCTCAAGGTGAGCCAATCGGCTTGCAGGTTGAGCTGTTTGGCCCTCGGGGTGAGCCTTTTGGCCCTTATGGTGTGCTGTCCGACCCCTGGGAAGAGACTTCAGGTCACTGGGGAAAACTGCCTAGAGTACACAAAGAATTTTATCTAGGCCACTTTTCTCCATCTTCTCCCTAGTACACCTATAAGTACACCTCCAAAGCCCTTCTATTTTCAACTCACAAGTTTATTCTAAGTTTGGTTCTTTCCTACAGGTTTCCTTAACACTGAGTTTTACTCCAGACTTGAACCATGAACCCAGTTCTAGAGACAAAAGGGAAATATAACTGCCAGCTAAGGAAGCGAAGGAGGATGGAGCCTCAGGGCTCAGCTAGCCATCCCCACTGGACTCACCTTGGTAAACACTTTGCAGTCCAGAGGACAGCAAATGTTGGGAAAATATCTTCTAAAAGAACAAGAAAGCAAACGGCTTCAAGTCAGGACTATGAGTAAGGTGTTAAAATGGGCTCCCCTTACCTCCTTCCCCTTTCACATCAATGCACCTGTTCAGCATGAAAAAATCAGAGAATCTGCACTTCATTCCCAAATGAGAAACCCAAAAGTGTGTTTTTTTTTTTTCAAATCACTACTGGACTTTGCTCACCATTACCCTGTCTCTTCTGGTCCCCACTGGATTTTTCTTATTTCCTTCACCTACTCCCCCTGCCCACCAAATTGTGTAGCCCTGCAATTTCATCCCTACCCATCCTCACCCTTCCTGCTCCCAACACTCACCATCTTGTATCTCCATACATGTTTTTCACAATAAATAAAATTTAAATTAAAAAAACACCCCCCAAAACCTCACCACTGGTCATCTTGCACCATCCTCACAAAACACTGAAAGTGTGTGCCCATCATTGTGGCAATTGTGCCAATTCATCTTACCAATGATCTCTAATTCCCTTGCTACTTAACCAAACACAACATTTTCTTTCATTTTCATCCTTGCTGATGACACGTCCAAACTAAGCAAACTGACCAATGTTCTGTTGGGATCTATACAGTCTATAAATTACATGTATACATGTGTAAATGACTTACACCTAAATATAACGTACACCTGAATTTTTAGAGGTAGATTTCAGGATTTTTCCCTCTCCTGAGTCTGTTTTTGGAAGGCCTGCTGAATCCTGTCCAATAAGGGTGAACCTGCTGGTATCTGGAATACTGGTGGCACAGCTTCCGGCATCACAGAAACATGGCAAGTCAGCATAGTACAACAAACTGACACATTGGTGGTTATCTCTAACTTTAGGGTGTGTGTAAAATGGGAAGATTTCTCAAACGTGGGTTTCCAGGCTCGCCCTAAGGAATTCTGACTTCAAGCCTATGAGATGAGGCGAGATTTCAGCTGATGCTGATTTGCCTTGTCAGAGAACCACATTATCTGATCTCTGCCTCCCAACCCTTTAAAACCAGATCTAGCTAATGGATGTGACAGGGGAAAGAAAAAGGTCACAGGTTACTTCCTAGCCCTGAAGTGGCACTCTACTGCTGTTGTTGTTGTTGAGTGCCGTCAAGTCGTGGAGTCGCAGGTGACTCATAGCGACCCTATGAAGGAGAGTCCTCAGCGCTTGGGTGCCTTTCATCGTCTCTCCAGGTTCAGAGGTTTTCCGGAGGCAAGCTATTAAGGAAATGGATGCCATTCCTCCTTCCAAGCTTGTTTTAATTGGGGAGCTCCACCCCACTCTCTGTCCGCATTGGGTAGCCAATCATCAATGCATTTGACACATCAGTGTCACAGTGTTCAGCCTCGCAGCAACCAAGAGTGAACGCAGTACGGCAACTTGTACACCAGGGCTATACGACCTAGAGGAATGTCTGAACAAAAACAATGAAAGACAGGCCCGAGGGCAGCAGATTAAAAGTCACCCACCTTTGGCTTGGTAGCATTGCTTTATGTCCACTGGGCCAGCTGATCTCTCTCTCTATGTTGATATTATTGTTAAGTGCCGTCGAGTTGCAGGCGACTCTACTGCTAGCTAGTAAAATCAGAGCAATTTTTCTGGAGTTTCTTTTGGTTTTGAGAAACCAGGGCAACAATGTTGGTAGTATTCCTATGAACTCAAATGAGTGAATTATTTCACTCTGACTATTATCTCTTGAGAACATAGAATGAAGGAGAGAAATAGAAGTCCTGTGACTTCTGGTTGTTGGGCTAGAGAGCAACGTAATGTGAGCCCTAATTAATCCTGCCGTAGGTGGAGAGATGCAACAGCTAAACACCTAAAGCAACAAGTCAAATTCTGTTAATATGATCAAGCAGCAATACATTTGAAATTGGTGAAAATTAAACCACAATTCCAAGAAAAGAGAACACTGTGGGGTGCTTGGAAATAAAGGCTAAGAGAAGCTTTTTTAATGATGCTAATTAAAAAAAAGTAAACATGTATGAACATGTAACTAAAACTTGTGACTTTAACCATTTTTCAGGTATTCAATTCAACAGTGATCACCAACATCCATTTCCAAAAGTCTTTCATCACTCTGAACAGAAAATCAATGCCCATTAACCAATAGCTGCTTACATTCACCCCCTCCCTTTTAGTCCTTGTAACCACTCCTATCCTGTATCTGTGCATTTACTTACTCTAGCTACTTCATGTAAGTGAGATTTTACAATATTTCTCTTTTTATATATGATTCATTTCACTGCTGATTTGACATAGGAGTTTTTTTGACAGAGAGATGTCAAACTTTCTGGTATCAAAATGGCTGAGTCACAGTTTCATAAACCCAGGGCACCTTGTGGGTGCCTTCTGTGGCATTTGTTATGTCAGGAATTCCACTACAGAAATCATTGGCATGTAAAATGCATCACCTTATAAAGACTTTAAACAATTGGCTCAAAAGAAACAGAATGGAGCCAAGAGAAAGTTTTTATTACAACAATAGCTTTGACGTTTCCTGGAATGATCAGGCTGACAGCCAGAAAAGGATTTCTGTGTTGCCTCTGTAACTTTCTAGGTTTGAATTTGTAAAAGCTTGCCCTCATTACATCCTGAGGTATTTTGCCTGCAAAGATGCTGCTGCCACGATTCTTGACTCAGTTAACTATATTTTCAATTTACACATTGAATGGAGGTGGGATTTAGAAATCTTATTTCCACTTTTTGTATTAACATGGAACTATTTAGTTAAACATAACCCTCAATTGGTGGTATTATATTATTCAAATGTAATTACAGTATATCATTCACAATCAAACCCCAAACTATTGCCATCCAGTAGCTTCTGTGTCACAGCAACATTCCACTGAGTTTTCAAGATCTTTATGGGAGGAGACAGTGCATCTTTCTCCCAAAGCATTATACATACAACAACAGCCAAGCATAAGAGATATATCATTGCAAAGAGGATTGGGGAGGTGGGGAGAAGGTAATGAAAAAAAATTTTTTTTAAGTGACCTGAGGGAGGAGAGGGGGAGAATTGGCAAAGGGATAAAATGTGCAACAATGAATGAATTAAAATTAATTTATTAAATTAATTAATTAATTTCTCTGTAAATATTAATTAAAACTGCAATTAAAATAGTTTTTTTTAAAGCAGCTGGTAGATTAAAACTGCTGATCTTTTGGTTAGCAGTCCAACATCTAACACACAGTGACACCATGGCTCTTTAATTTAGAATAAGATCTTGAAAATACCAATACTTTCTAATAAGCATTCAAGTACTGATTAATTGTTTCCTAACAGTTACCTTGAGCTACTATACTATTCTAGGAGCTGAAGTAAAATGATGAACAGAACAGACATAGTTCTTGCTCTCAGGGGGGCTACATTCTTGGTAGGAGAGAGGAACTCAGTAAACAAGTAGAGGCATGCATGATTGATGATAAAGGTTGTAGAGAACAACAGTAGAAGGGAGACAATAGGGCTGGAGTAAGATGACTTCTAAATTCTAGTGGTATCCAATATGCATTGATGTAGTCTTCTTTTTGTTTCTTCCTCCCCTTTCTGAGAACCTTACAGAGAGAGTCTTTTATCCTCACTTTTTGTCTCTTTACTCTCTAGCCTTCCCCAATTTTAAACTCATGGAATAAAAGACAAGATACTTTGCCTTATTCTTTCTGATGAAGACATTAAAATGTCTAGGGAAGAATCATATATGTGACTTTTTGAAGTTCAAGGCAATATGTGTCTGAAGTTTCTTGATTTCTACTTTATTCTCTACTTGGTAGAAATGGGAAATGAAAATTAATACAGTACTCTATTAATTAATGATTTATTAATTATGCAAAATAAATTTAATTAATTAATTTGGGGATGAACATTCTTTTAAGTGGTACAGCAGTCATCTGTCTATTGGATGTACTGAAGTAACCTGGAGTTACTGTGTGCTGAATACTGTGCCATAGGTGTGTCAAACACCATAATGGTTACGCATTAGGGATAGTGTTTGGAGGAGTTCCCAGACTGATTCAGGTTTGGAAGCAGGAGTGTCATCCACTTCCTAAACCACATGCCTCTGGAAACTCTATGAACATAGTTATAGAACAGGGTTCAGGTCTCTTGTTCACAGGGTCACTATGAGTTGTATTCGATTTGATGCCACTTAACTACTGCTAAGTGAGACCAGTGTTGTTATATTTTTGAGAAAAATTCTAAGTTGTACAGCACTCTTCTGTCAATTTGCTAAGAAAATCTGGGTTTGCTGTGATGCTGATCCTTGTGCTATTGGGGTGTTAAATGCCAAAACGGTTGCCCAAGGTGGACAGTGTTTGGTGGAGTTCTCAGTTTAAGACAGGTTTGGAAGCAGGAATGACATCCATTTCCTAAACTACATGCTTATGGAAATTGTATGTACTTGGAGAAATGATAGTAATTATAGAAATGCTTCAAGTCTTTTGTTCACAGAGTTGCTATGCATCTTGCTCAACTCGACAGCAATCAATAACAACTCTATTAGACTGAGTTTAGCCCTTTTCATTTCGGACTCCAGTTCTTTACACATTTTGTTATAATACTTTGCTTTGTTTTCCCGTGCTGCCCTTTGAAATCTATTTAGCGACTTAACTTAAAGGGCCAAACTCACTTGGCATTTTTTAAGCTGAAGGACTAAAGAACAAATTCAAGCCTTGAGTCACAATACTTAAGGATTTTATAGACAAAATATTGAATGAATCCAGGAAGTATTAAAAGAAGATGGAAGAAGTATACAGAGTCACCATACCAAAAAGAATTAACTGACATAGAATAATTTTAAGAAATAACATATGATCAAGAAGAAGCAATGGTGATGAAGGAGGAAATTCAGGCTGTTCTGAAGGACAACAAAAAACCCCAGGAATTGATGGACTATCAGTTGACACATTTCAACAAATAAATGCTGCCTTGGACATGCTTACCAGGTTGTGCCAAGGAATCTTGAGGACAACTACCTGGCCAACTGATTGGAAGAGATACATTTTACTCCCATTGCAAAAAAAAAAAAAAAGGTGACCTGACAGAGTGTGGAAACTATCATAAAACATTACTCATATCACACGCAAGCAAAATCCTGCTGAAATTATCCTGAAGTGACTGGAATAGTACATTAAAAGAGAGCTATCAGAAATTCAAGCTACATTTAGAAGAGGTTGTGGCCCTAGAGACATTATGGCCAATGTCAGATGGATCTTGGCAGAAAGCAAAGAGGACCAGAGGGATATCTATTTGTATTTCATTGATTAAGCAAAGGCATTTGACTGTGTGGATCACCACAAATTGTGGTTAACTTTGCTTATGCAAAATCTATACTTGGATCAGGAAGCAGTCCTCAGAACAGAGCAGGAAAACACTGCATGGTTCAAAATCAGGAAAGGAGTACATCAGGGATGCATCCTGTCTCCATACCTTTTCAGTCTACATGCAGAACAGATCATTCAGGAGGCTGGGCTTTATGAGGAGGAATGTGTCCTTAGGATTGGAGACTCATAAACTACCTACGTTATGCAGATGACATAACCTTGCTTGCTAAAATTGAGGAGGACCTGAAGCACTTGTTATAGAAGGTTAGCAACTGTAGTCTTCAATATGGATTGAAGCTCGACATCAAGAAGACAATTCTCACCACTGGGCCAATTGGCAGCACCATATTAAATGGAGAATAGATTGAGGTTGTTAGCAATTACACCTTGCTTGTCTCCACAATCACCATTCTTGACACTAGTAGTCAGGAAATCAAAAGATGAATTGCATTAGGTAGATCTGCGGTCAGAGACCTTTCCAGAGTATAGAGAAGGAACGATGTCAGTCTGGAGTCTAAGGTGCACCTGACTCAGGCTGTGGTCTTCGTCATTACTTGCTATGCATCAAAGAGCAGAACACTGACTAAGAATTGCAGAAAAATTGATGCCTTCAAATTGAGGTGCTGGAGAAGAGTCTTGAACATACCATCGAGCACAAAGAAAACAAATAGGTCTGTCTTAGAGAGAAATCAAGTTTCTCCTTAGAGGCTAGGATTTTGAAGTTCCATCTCACTTTAGGCATGTGGCCAGGACAGACTGATCCTTGAAGAAGGACATCATACTTGGAAGGATGGAGGGACAGCACAGGAGAGGAAGACCCCATATGAGATGGACTGATACAGTAACTAAGCCAGTGGGGGTAGGTGTGTTGGAGTCAATGAGGCTGGCTCAGGACAGGGCAGGCTTCAGAGCTATTGTACATAGAGTCACTATGAGTTGCAGGCAACTTGATGTCACATAAAACAACCACAACCACCACCACAACAACAACCACCACAATGACTTATTTGAAGCCATATGATGTTCTCTGTGTCATTCATGAAAATAATTTACTCTCATTGCGTTTTCTAGAAATCTTAACATCTGTCTTATCACAATAGTCACGTAATATGTGCTGTATTTTTAAGTTTAACAAATACCTGAGAAATAACTGAAGTGACAGAAATCTCTAAGGGTATAGTTATTGACTCTTACAAGTGGAGCAGCATTTTGAATCTAGAGTATATTGAGTGCAGGTTCGAAGTTCTAGATTTCACATGAAATTACAGGGAATTTATGTTTCTTTCTCTCTAGTTCTGGTTCCCACCACACTGCTTTATTCTTAAGCAACAATTCTCCATGTGGGGATTATTGTGGTTTAGAATCTGCAGGTTGAAGAACCCCAGTGAAAAGATTCTTTTCCCCCACAGTGAATTCAGCAAAACTTTCAGATTTCTTTCACTGGCACTGCTTAGGTTATATTCTTATCATCGGTTGGGGAGGGGGCTATTTGTGTTGGTTCAGTGCTCTGATTAACCTATCATGTTTATCATTGGATTTGTGGATAGACTTATCCCCTTGATTAGCACCTGAGAATGGAGAAAGGATCCTATTAACACACAAAAATAGAATAGACAGACACTGGGAAGGCAAAAAAAGAAAAGATGTTTACTCTAATTGTTGGCTTAGCTATGACAGCATGATATAGTAGAAAGAGACCCGTGGTCCAGGCCAAAGACCTAGGACTGGGTACTCTGTTAATCACTTGGATGTCACTTTATACCTTTAAATATCATTGTCTTTATTTGTGGAATGTGGACACTATTCTTTGTTCTGATTAATTTACATGGTTATTGAACTAGAATTGACTGCACAACAATTAGTAGCAGTAAAAGAATAAATTTTGGTCAAAGATGTGAGAAAAATTTATTTGAAGATAGTACAAAAATTTATAAACCACAATCATTGCTCTCTTAAGCTATATGCTAAATTATTTCTGTTCAAAGACTTTGAGTTATAGTATTTAAAGCTATAAGAACCTATTTTGTAACGACATTATAAATAGAATTTACTAGGGTTTCTAGTTAGAGGTATAGAATATCTCCTCTTTATGAGGAAGAACCTCAAGTGGTGTAGTGTATAAAATATTGAGCTACTAGGTGAAAGGTCCGCAGTTCCAAACTTACCAGTGATTCTGTGGGAGAAAGATAGTCAGTCTCTATGGTAAGGCTTACAACCTTGAGAACTCAATGCAAGGTGAGTCAGAACTGACTTAATGGCAGTGGTTTTTTGGTTTATACAGTGAAAATCATGAGAGGTCTTCAGATTATTTGTTCAACTTTTCTCTCTCTCTCTCTTAATTTCTTTTTCCACTTAAGAGCAAAAGATTTTGCATAAGTTCCTAAAAAGCAAAGATATAATTTTGTTGACTAAAATGTGTGTGACCCTCAGCTTTTGTTTTCATCCTCATATATATGCCATGTGTAAAGTCATCTTTTGTGTCTTTTAGAAAAAGTATTTGCAATGAATAAATCATTGTAAATACAAAAGTCCATCATTTTCTTTCCAGTCTCATTTCTATCTTCAAGCCCATATTTTCCAACTACTATTTCTTCTTCATTGTTTCCTAATTTTGCATTCCAGTCAGCAATTATTAATGCATTCTGATTGTATGTTCAGACAATTTCAAACTGGAAAATTTGGTAAAAATTCTCAATTTCTTCCCATCTGGCACTAGATGTAGGACACAAAAGATAATTATTACATGTGGATTTCACCCATTGAGCTACATAAGAATCAGATTGACTATATTTGTAGAAGATATCTTTGGAGAATCTCAATATCAGTAGTCAAAACCAGGCCAGGGGCAGACTCTGGGTCAGATAATCAATTACTCATCTGTAAGTTCAAATTGAGGCCCAGAAAATGAAAATAAGTCCACAGGGGGGGAAAAAAGATATGATCTTGAATCAATTCCATCAGAATTTTATGATCATCCTAAGAATAGGTTTGAGGCATTGGACACCAATCACAGAAGACCAGATGAGTTGTGGGATGATATCAAGGATATCAACCAGGAAGAAAGCAAAAGGTCATTACAAAAACAGAAGAGAAAGAAAAAACGGAAAGGGATATTAGAAGAGACTTTAAAGATTACACTGGAATGTCAGGAAACCAAAACTAAAGGAAAACTGTAAAAGAGTTGAGCAGATGGTTTCAAAGGGCAGCTCAGGAGGAAAGCAAAGTATTATAATGGAATGTACAGAGAGATGGAGAATAAAAAGCAAATAACTCGCTCTGCATTTTTCAAGCTGAAAGAACTGAAAAACAAATTTAGGCATCATGTGGTAATGTTGAAAGATGTTATGGACAATGTATTGAATAATCCAGAAAGCATCAAAAGAGGATAGACGGAATACACAGAGTCATTGTACCAGAAAGAATTGATTGACACTGAAAAATTTCAGGAAGAAACATATGAACAGGAGCCAATGATAATGAAAGAGGAAGTAGAAGCTGCATTGAAGGCATTGACAAAAAATAAGGCCCCAGGAATTGATGAAATATCAATTGACTTGTTTCAATTAACAGATTCAGCCTTGGATGCACTCACTAGTTATGCCAGGAAATTTGGAGGACGGCTCTCTGACCAATGGATTATTAGAGGTCCATATTTGTTCCTATTCATAAGAGGGTGTTCCAACCAATGTGGAAATTATCGAGCTCAGTTTTTCTAGTGGACAGAAAGTGATGCGACCAAGCCAAAGGTGGGTACTTTAATCTGTGGCCTTCAGGTTCGGTTTTAATTGTTTTTGGTCAAACATTCTTCTAGGTCATATATTCCTGGTTTGTCCACTTGCTGTACAGAGGTAACTCGTGGTTGCTGTGGTGCTGAACACTGTGACACTGATGTGACAAATGTGATAATATTACCCATGGTGGACCGTATTTGGTGGAGTTCCTCAATTAAAACAAGCTTGGAAGCAGAAGTGGCATCTACTTCTGAAATAGCTTGCCTCCGGAAACCCTATGAACCTGGAGAAATGGTGAAAGTTATACAATTGTTCAGGTCTTTTGTTCATAGGGTCACTGTGAGTCACCTATGACTCGACGACACTTAACAACAACAACCACCACCACCTCCATTGATATCACACTCTAGCAAAATACTGCTGAAGATCATTCAAAAATGCCTGGAACAGTACACAGGGAATTGCCAGAAGTTCAAGTAGAATTTAGAAGAGGCCATGGCACCAGGATTATCACTGCTGATGTTAGATGGATCCTGGCTGAAAGTAAGGAATACCAGAAGAATGCCTATTTGTGCTTTATTGACTATGTAAATGTGTTTGACTGTGTGTATCATGACAAGTTGTGGCTGACATTGAGGAGAATCCCAGAACACTTGATTGTGCTCATGAGGAACCTGTATCTGGACCAGGAGGCTGTTTTGAGAATGAAGCAGAGGAGTATTGCATGTTTTGGAATTGGGAAGGAAGTGTGTCAAGGATGTTTTCTGTCTCCATACCTGTTCATTCTATATGCTGTGCAAATTATCCGAAAAACTGGACTCTATTAAAAGGAGTGTGGTATCAGGATTGGAGGGAGACTCATCAATAACTTACAGATGCCACAACCTTGCTTGCTGAAAGTAAGGTAGATTTGAAGTACTTGTTGTAGAAGATCAAGGACTGTAGCCTTCAGTATGGATTGCATCTCAATATCAAGAAAACAAAGATTCTTACCACTGGACCAATAGTTAGTGTCATGATAGATGGAGAGGAGATTGAAATTGTCAACAGCTTCATCTTGCTTGGATCCACAATTAATACCCTTGGTATGAGCAGTCAGGAAATAAAGAGACACATTTACACTGGGAAAATCTGCAGTTAGGGACCTTTCCAAATAATTGAGGAGTAGCGATGTCGGTTTGAGGGCTAAGGTGCATCTGATTCAGACCATGTTCTTTCTGATTACTAACTATACATCTGATACCCAGACAATGAGTAAGGATGACATAAAAAGAATTGATGCCTTTGAGCTGTGGTGTTGGAGAGGAGCACTGAACATCCCATGGACGGTCAATAGAATGAATATATATGTCTTGGAGAGGAAGCATCCAGAGTGCTTTTTAGAGCAAGAATGATGAGGCTTCACCTCACATACTTTGGAAATATTACTAGGAAGTCCTTGGAGAGGGAATGATGCTGGGAAGGGTGGAAGGTCGGCAAAAGAGAGGAAACCCTCAACCAGGTGGATTGACACGGTAACTGTTGCAATGGGCTGTTGTGTGTCAGGAAGTGTGAGGACAGCTCAGGATAGGACGAAGTTCAGATCTTTTGTTCATAGGGTTGCTATGAGTCATACTCGACTTGATTGCACCTGACAACAACAACAACAACAACAACAACAACAACAACATATGCATGCAAATATTGGAAAATAGGAAGACAGAAGAACTGATGAGTACAAATGGTATTGTTGGTGGAGAATATTAATTGTGAACTGTCAAAGGAACAACAACAACAACAAATCAGTCATAGATAAAATACAACTTAGAATGCTACTTAGAAGCTAGGATGGCAAGATTTCAACTTGTGTACTTCAGACATGTCATCAAGACTTCCCAATTGTCATAAAAGAACATCATGTTTGGTCAAGTTTTCCCAGTCTCTTCCTTCTTAGAGCTGACTAGTTCCCATCTTGGAATGAAGTACAAAAGTAGATAATCACATGAGCAAGAGGCTTCCTAAAGAATCCTGCTAGTCAGGAGTGCTCCAGCCTGGACACTCTAGGAAGCAGACACCTAGACGAGACTAAATATTATTGTTAGGGGAATGAATGTCAAAAAATGGAGAAAAACCAAGAAAGACTGGAACAGCCAGTAGATTGCAGATGCAAGTCTAACTCCTAGTGAAGGAAAGGGGGAAGGATAGTTTGTTGGGAGCATATGTACAGTTAGGGGAATTAATCGAGGCCATTAGGAAGCCCACACTTCCAGGAATGCGTCTTCCCTAGCATCTCATGAGCATCAGAGTAGAACTATCCACTAGTTGGTTTCCAACAGGTGATTTTTCTGAAGCAAAACAACCATTGAATCACTGGATCTTTTTTCCAAGGCATCTTTGGGTGGATTTGGACTGGTAATATTTTCATTAACAATCGTTAACAACCAATGACATTAGCTTATTAGTTCATTCAAAGACTGCTATTAAATAAAAAGCATCAATATTTCCTTAGTGAAAGAATGAATGGAAATGAATGGACATTAACTTCAGGATCACGAAAAGCATCAATTAAGCCATTTGGCTTCTTAAATCTACACAAAAAATGATTCTGTTCCTAATTTAGTAAAAGAAGGCAAGGCTCATTGTGGAAATCAATACCATTAGATGTCTGAGTCAGGCAAATCTATCAGCTTCCAGATTTTTTTACCCCCCTCTTTGCATCTGTCTTATCACTTATTGTTGTACCACTTTGAGATTTCCCCTATCAAACCTGGTTAGTTTTCTTGGGAATATTACTTTCATCTGCCTATATTGGGCATGAGAATCTTTCTTATTTTAACTAGTTATTGGATATTTCCTAGACACTGAGACTTGATCTTGGTGTTGAGAATTCAGAGTTGAATAAACAGGGCACTAGTTCTTGAGAGATTTTTTGTGTAACAAATCAGGGAAGCATGCTAGAAAATAAAGATGACAAAAAGGGCTGTGAGCATACAGAGAACTGAATATCAAAATAATGTTTTCTGCACTGAGAAGCATTTTGCTCTGGATTCTAAAGAGCTGGCAAGTGTTTATAAAGCAAAATATACAGAAAGGATATTTTAGAGAGAAAAGCATAAAGAAAGGTGGAAATGTGTATGGTGGATTCAGGAGCAAGGTGTCTAGAATTTCTATGCAAGTGAGAACCAAGAGAGATTGAGTGGTAGTTTAAGGCTTGTTGTTGTTAGGTGCCATCAATTTGAGTATGACTCATGGCGATCCTATGAACAAAAGGTCTGAACCCTGTTCTATCTTGTGCCATCCTCACACTTCCTGATAAACAAATGGCCATTGCAGCAGCCACCGTATTAATCCACCTGGTTGAGGGTCTTCCTCTCCTTCGCCGACCCTCCCCCTTCCCAGCATCATGTCTCTCTCCAAGGAGTAACCCCTCCTAACAACATGTCCAAAGTTTGTGAGGTAAAGCTTCATCATTCTTCCTCCAAAGAGCACTCTGGCTGCACCCTCTCCAAGACATATTTGTTTGTTCTCTTGGCTGTCCACGGAGGTGTTCAGTATTCTTCTCCAACACCACAGCTCAAAGGTATCAATTCTGTCATCCTTATTAGTTTTCAGCTCTCAGGTGCACAGCAAGTGATTAGAAAGACTATGGCCTGAATCAGAAGTACCTTAGTCCTCAAACTGCTATCATTACTCCTCAAAAATTTGGAGAGGTCCTTACCTGGATATTTTCACAGTGCAATGCATCTCCTGATTTCCTGGCTGCTGGTACAAAGGGTGTTAATTATGGATCCAAGCAAGATGAAGCTGTTTGTAGTTTCAATCTCCTCTCCATCCATCATGATGTTGTCTATTGGTCCAATGGTAAGAATCTTTATTTTTCCCTGACATTGAGATGGAATCTATACTGAAGGCTATATTCCTTGATCTTCTGCAACAAGTGCTTCAAGTTCTCCTCACTTTTAGCCAGCATGTTCCATCTGCATAACACAGGTTATTGATGAGTCTCCTTTCAATCCAGATGCCACACTCCTCTTCATAGAGTTTGGCTTCTCATATAATTTGCTCAGCATACAGATTGAATAGGTATGGAGACAGAATATGATGCTGACACACTCCCTTTACAATTTTAAACCCTATGGTGTTCTCTGCATTGTTCCAGAACCACTGTACCAGAAAGAAGTGAGATAGACACTGAAATATTTCAGGAAGTACAATATGAAAAGAAACCAATGGTAATGAAAGAGGAAGTAGAAGCTGCCTTGAAGGCATTGGCAAAAAAATAAGGCCCCAGGAATCAATAGGATATCAATTGACTTATTTCAATTAACAGATATGCTTACCAGTCTATGCCAGGAAACTTGGATGACAGCTGTTTGGCCTACGGATTAGAAGAGGTCTATATTTGCTTCCATTACTAAGAAAGGTGATGAAACTGAATGCAGAAACTATTGAACAATATCATTAACATCACATGCAAGCAAAACACTGCTGAAGATCATTGAAAACCAGCTGGAACAATATGTAGATAGGGAACTGCCAGAAGTTCAAATAGGATTCAGAAGAGGCTGAGACCATTGCTGATATCAGATGGATCCTGGCTCAAAATAAAGAATACCAGAAGAATGTCTACTTGTGCTTTATTGACTATACAAAGGCATTTGACTCTGTGAATCATGACAAGCTATGGATGACATTGCGAAGAATGGGAGTACTAGGGTACTTAATTGTGCTCACGTGGAACCTATACCTGGACCAGGAGTTTAAGGGTAGATGGTAAAAATTCTAAATGCCATTATTCAGACTTTTAGAAATTATTTTGGATTTTATTCTGTAGTAGGGATCAGGCTTAGAAAGGGTTTGAGCAGGGGTGAGACTATGTAAGAATTTTTGCTTTAGAAATATCGTTATGTTGAAGGACAAAATTGAGTATAAAGGACCTTTTAGAGTTTGCATCCTATGGTAAAGGGTGAGAACTTCTAGTGGCACAGTGCTTAACACGTTGGACTGCTAGCCAAAAGGTTCATATATCGAACTCACTACCACTTCTTGGAAACCTAGAAACTCAATAAAGAGTTGCTGTGAGGCAGATTGCCAATGAATATTTTAGTATTTACAGTGAGGGGTGGAGGCTGTGTTTGTTGTTGTAAGTAAGGCCCCTTCTATTTTGTTGTTGACAGGTGCCACTGAGTCAACTACCAATCATAGTGACCCTATAAACAAGAGAGCTGAAACTTGCCCTATCTTGTGCCACCCTTTTGGGAATGTGAGGGAGGAGGGGGAGACCTCTAGACAGGTCAGATCACCTAGAGCCTGATAAGTGCAAGCCTAAGATTGCTGCCGCATCTGTTGAGCTGGGAGCGGTCTTCACTGAGCTGAGCTTCTCCTGTCCAATCCGCAAGTCCCACGTCAACAATCCCACTCATCCTGTCTTGTTTACTCACCTATATATAAGTGCACTGCAAACTCCAATAAAGTTGAGTTTGGCTCTCTGCAGCACTTCTGGAGTGGTGTGTCTCCAACAACTTACCACCGTCAGGGTGTCGCTGCTCCATGCCAGCAAAAGGACAGATTACCCTTGTAATCCCTGATATTCTTGAGTCCATTATTGTAGTCACCATGTCAATCAATCTTGTTGAGAGTCTTTGTCTCTTCCACTGACCCTCTCTCTGCCTTTGCAGAGAAATTCCCCCCTCCCCCCCAGGACTGACTCCTCCTAACAACATGCCCAAAGGATGCAAGGCAAAATTTCACTATCCTTTCCTCTAAAGAGCACCCTGCTTGCATTTTTTTCCAAGACATATTTGCTTCTTGGACAGTCCATGGGATATTCTGTGTTCTCCAAAACCCCAACTCAAAGGCATTGATTCTTCTTCTGCCACCCTTATTTATTGTCTAACTTTCAGATGCATAGCAAGTGATTGAACAGACCATGGCTTGAATAAAGCACACCTTAGGTCTTTATACTGGTATCATTGCTCTTTAGCATTTTGGAGAGGTCCTTGATAGCAAGCTTCCCAATGCAGTGACTCTTGATTTATTGACTGCTGATCCCAAGGGTGTTGATTGTGGATGCAAGTAAAAGGAAATAGTTAAACAACTTCAACCTTTTCTCCTTCTATCATGATGTTGCCTATTGGCCCAGCGGTGAGGATTTATGTTTTCTTGATGTTGAGATATAATCCACATTGAAGGCTGAAACACAGTGTGAAAGCTTATTCGGATCATATAGTTGAAGCAAAATAAACAAAATTAATCTTTTATCACATCAGTGATGCAAGTTTATAGAAGAAAAAGAAAACAGCGAGAAATAAGAAAAAAAGAATCTCCACAATCTCATCATTCATCACTCCAAGATAACTATTGATAGTTAAGGATGTGTGTGTGTGTATGCGTTCTTTTTGTGAGTATCTGTTCTGTTTTTTGTACATATTGTACATATGTTTACTTATTTCAAAAATATTTTGAACATCATTCCATATTTTATCAATAAATTTATGTTAACTTCATAATGTTAATAATTATCTATACACTATGCTTGGTGAAGCAGAAGGTTAAAAAGGATGAGAGAGACCTTTGTTGAGATAGATTAATACAGTAACTGCAATGATGTTCTGGAACATGCCATAATGAGGATGACGCAGGATCAGCCAATGTTTTATTCTGTTGTACATAAGGTTCTACGAGTCAGAGCCAACACAATAGAAACTTTCTCTTCCTCTCCTTCCTTTCCTTGGGTTGGTGAACCTCTAATATTCTAATACATTTTCTGCTTTGAGATTAGTGCTTATTTGGTAAGAGAAACCTGGAGGAAAATGAGGAATGGTCCATAGATTGTAACTTTAGAGCAAATGGAAAATTTTGAAGATTTTCAGTGAGGGGATTCTAGTTAGGCACAAAATTTCAAATTCTGTAAATCTTTTCAAAGAGCTTGTAGCCTGTTAGACTTGAGATACGGCTGAAGCATGACCCATGGGGGTTTCCTTGCATTCAGGGAACTCAAAAAGCTTAGTTGTTCTTATCTGCCTGCTGCCATGGAAGGAACTTGGCACCAGATACGGGGCTACTCAGACTTTGGCAAAGATGGCTGGATGCCAGGAGAGCTTCTGAGAGCTGGGTTTCCAAACTTCAGGCAGTGAGACTTAAGAGGAGAGGATGCCAAACTTTCTGTAGCAGCAGTTCTTCCAGTAAAATATGACTGAGCACCTATTTCAAATATTTACAGATTTATTTTAAAAATTGCATTCAAGTTCCACTGCATGCTTTATAACATATATAGCAAATAGGAATTTTGAAAGCATGAGAATAGAAATCAAATATTCCAAAAACAAAACAAATAGTTTTTGCTTTCAGTTAAATGTTATCATTGACATAGCATGTAAAAGGATTACAGATTAACCACATTTTAGGGAGATGAGGATGATCTGACTATGCTTCACTATTATGTACTTTCTTCAGAGTCTTGCTTTAAGAATTGATATGAAGTTGGTCAAAGCTCATTTTATGTTGAGATTTGTTTTTTTAATAACTATCAAAATGAGGAAAATACTTGCACAGAGATATATTCATTATAAGAAGGAACTATAATTAGATGCACTTTCTAATACATGCTGTTGGTTTTTGTTTTGCAATTCTATCTTTTTAAATTTTTTTTTTTTTTTTTTTTTTGCAATTCCATCTTTATGTGCAGGTTTTCGTTGAAATCTCTGTCTCCCTTAAAGCCAATTAGTTGTTTTATTTTTAAAACTGGGTTGGAGCCATTGCAACTCTTCATTTGATGGTTTTTAGACAGCTAAGGAAATCGAGGCTTTACTCATGAGAATTTAGGCAACATGCAACTGGGAAACATTTACAAATATCTGTTTGCACAATCCTCTTTTCACAATATGAAGAATTGAAAGATTTCTTT
>NW_006399899.1:4929037-4935390 GCF_000299155.1 Elephantulus edwardii
TCTCTTTCAGTGTTGGCTTTATTTTGCAGTACAGAAATAATTTGGAGCCATTCTGAGAGAGGCATCACTAAAGCTTAGACTCTGTCAAATCAACATTTCATTGCAGCTTGGTCCAGTGAAGAAGCCACACCTGGGTTACAAAGATGCTTTGACAGTTCACCTGCTTGATGATAAGTTCCTTTACCCTTTTCTCTCATCAGTTTTATTAGATCAAAACACTGTATGGAGCCACTAGACACACAGGCTTCCCCCAAATAATTCCCCCCACCCCCTACCAAATCAGGAGTTTGGTTAGAATTCCGTGCCCACATAAACCAAACTTGTGATTAAGCAATTTGGGCACTGTCATAATACCTGAAATAATACCAAATGTAGTGACATGGAAAAGACTAGGAATATTGTCCCATAATAATAGAATGTTAAATTTAGACTCTCCTTTATGTTAAGAGCACAGGACACACAAATGTACTGACAGAGCTTTTAAACAGCAGAAGCACATAACTACAAAGTCTACACTGATTAAAATATATAAATACTGTATCAAGATCTCTGTATCAGTATCACAATGTTTAAAAACTGATTCTGGAAGAGGCAAGGGCATTACTTTTTTAACAGAATATGGTAACTGGCCAATTCTGAATAGCCACTCCATGAAAAGAGTTAATATATGGTATTAACGAGATAAAAGGGGAAGGATAGTTTATTGATATAGTACTTTCTCCAGTCTCTCAGTTTTGACTATAAAAGCAGGCCTTAGAACTTGGATTTCATACAATATGCATTATTTGCCAACTTTCAAATTTGTTCTAATTAGCTAATAAGTACTGCTGTTAGTCTTCTCTATAGATGTCATTTTTTCTTGCACTTCATTTCTTCAAAGTCAAACTCTGATCTAGTCATCCTTTTATAGATGTCTTTAATGTCATCGCAGGTTGTCTCAAAGTGAGTTGCAGCACCATAAATGCGGGAAATAAAGGTCTGGCTTTCTGTTCCCAAATCTACTGGTACAAGGAGTGTCGCTGTCCGTTTGCCGGCAGGGATCAGTGACACCCTGATGGTAAGTGGGATGGAGACACACCACTCTGGGAGTGGGACAGAGAGCTATACTCAACTTTATTGGCGGTTGCAGTGCACTTGTATACAGGCGAGTAAACAAGAAGACAGGATGGGGTGGGATTGTAGACGTAGGACATGTGGATTGGACAGGAGAACCTCAGCTCAGTGCAGACCACTCCCAGCTCAACAGATGTGGCTGCCTTCTTAGGCTTGCACGTATCAGGAGCTGGGCCAAATGCCCCAGCCAGAGGCTTCCCCCTTCTTTTTAACATTTCACAATAAAGGAGGTCACTGATGCTTACAAATTTCTGTTCAATTGGTTCCAAGAGTTCCAAACCTGGTCTGATTTCTTTCTCTGGTTCCTTTGTTTCCACAGTTGTACTAACTATGGCAATATATTTCCCTTGTGCTGCCACATTGTTTGCAGAAGAAATCATGCAAACGTAGATATCTGAATTTTGGTTGACTTGGTTTTGTGGAATAATGATCTGGCAGGATTTGGCATCATTGGTATTCTTGATTGGATGACTTAGGATGCATATAACTTTTATCGTTTGGCCCACCTTCTGTACACTATCTTTTACATAACTGGGATCACAGACAAGCTGCTTACAGTGAGCGATCTCTCCTTCAGATTTTACACCAACCACTATCCATTTTCTACAATGATTTCTTCAATTGGTTTGTTTGTTCAACATGTGGTACCTCCATAAATAGCACATAGCCTTGCAAATCCTTGTGGAAGTTCTCCAAGGCCAGAAAGTGGGTAAAGGTGTGGGCTTTTGCCATATCTTGCCAAAGACTCACTGTAAAGTTTATCTTATTAATGGTTTCAAATCATCGCTGAACTAAATAATCATCAGTTCTGTAAAGTGCAAGGGCATAACAAGTGAAATCTATAACATACTGACCCGTCAAATTTCTTATACATATCTCTCCTCATAGTCTTCTTAGGATCAACACCTTCAAAGGCTCTAGAATCTTTTTCATCAAAGTTGGCAATATACACAAGAAATTTTCTGAAGCGACACTTTTCAAACAGCCTCATTAAACTAGAAGCCAGGGCTTCTGCTTCAGTGGAAGGAACTTTGTAGATTTTCCCCTCTCTTTATAGACAAAGCTCCCTCCAGTTACTTTGAAATTCAGGTAGGGTGTATCCTCTGTATAAAGGAGCATCTTAACCAGCTGACCATTAGCCATAAGGAACTTGGGTATTGAGTCAACATTCCAGTCTCTTCCTCTCCCCATTGATGCTGGTGGTGATCCGAGTACTTGAAATAAATCTTCCAGTGGTTTTATAGATGCACTTTCTCCTCCATAATATGGATTTTGATCCAAGTGAAGAACTTTCTTCCCATTCACTGACATTATGCCTGACAGGATACACTCAGTCAGGCTGGTGCCCAGCACAATCACGTCATACTCCTCATTCATGGTGGGGGTGGGGTGTGTGTGGGGGAGAGGGTGGAAGATCAGGAAAAGGAGAAAACACAGGGACTCTAGTGTGGGAGTGGGGTTGTAAATCAACCCTCAGGCAACAGTGGAAGAGCTCAGGACATTTTGGGGACTCAAGAGAAAAAGGAAGCCAGGAGAAGACAGGAGCTGAGAAGGAGGCGAACCCACTCACCACCTCAGACGGTGAGAGAAGGGCTGAGAACCAAAGTTCCTTACCTTGGAGAAAACATTTCTTAAAAATATCTATTAGAGGGAATAAACTGACAGCCACTTGTCATCTCGGAAAACATGACATTTGGTGGATTATTATTATTTTTTTTAATTAAAGTACTAAGCAGCTTAATTTAAATGCCAACAACTCTTTTCAGTGCTTTCCCATGAAACGATCTGCAGATCTCTTTGTGTTAGCGAAGACATTCATGACAGCTTTCTACCTTTCTATAGGGCTTATAAATAAACCATTTTTATAAAAAGTTATCACTTCATTGAGACTGTGTTGAGTTGACCTCAGGTAGATTTTAATACATAATGACCCCATGTGATGAGTAGGACTGCCCCATAGGGGTTTTTTGGCTATAATCTTTATGTGAGCCAACTGCCAAGTGGGTTTGGATCTTCCAGTTAGCAGGAAGTGCGTGACTGTTGTATCACCAAAACTTTTAGGATGTTCTAGAGAATTTCGTTTCAATTTGCTGCAATATTCTAAACCAGAGTAGTCTCTGGACTTCTTTGAGTTGTGCCATTTCATTCTTCCTTTAAGACACATCACCTATTTTGGGTAACATGTGACCTCTTAACCTCAGACTGAGGGAGTCAGTGCTGGTCTGTATATTGCATATTGCTGTTAGCTACTCTCAAGGTTAAATGGAAAACTGACACAAGGCAATGCCATGCACAAGGGCATGAAATGCTACCTCGCCTTGCACCATAGACTTTTCACTGGTTAACTTGCAGAAGTAGCACCAGGCTTTTGTTCCTAATCCATCTTACTCTGGAAACTGAAACCTCTTCAGCATCATAACATATGCAATCCACCACTAGCAGATGGATTGTGGCTGCACATGCCACGCGTTGGTTGGGAAATCTAACCTTGGTCTGCCACATGAAAAGTGGACCTCTGTCACTGAACCAACAAAGCCTCCTATATTACTATTACATACAAGCAAAGTGTAATTTCTTTCTCAATTTTAATATATAAAAAGGTCCTGGAGGGGTGATGAAGAGGTGAAGCACAGAGTGTTTTTAGGCCAGTGAACTTCTTTTGCATGATAGTGTAATTATGCATCTGTCAAACCCCATAGGGCTGTACAACACAAAGACTGACCCCTCTTGTGAACTTTGGACTTGAGTTAATAATAATGTATCAATTCTAGTTCATCAATTATAGCAAATGTGCAAGGCTTGGGAAAGAGTAAACTGAAACGCTCTTTGTGCTTTCTCATAATTTTCCTGTAAATCAAAACTACTATAAAGAAATAAAGCCTATTTTTTTTTAGAAGAGAAGCGGCTTTATTTCCTACATGTGCTCCTACCTTGCACATCTCTTGAGATTCATGGACCCCACCATAAGAGAGTGTTGCTTTACACATGCTCAGAAATTGTGGCTGCTAATTTTGTGCTAGCTATGTAGGTAGTTTATTGATTTCTTCATTCATTCAATTAGTATTCTTAGTCTTCTTTTTTTCTTTTTTAATTTGCTTTTTATATTTTGTATCGGTTTACTTACAAACTTCGTATACGTTGTTTTTCACACTGGATCTTTCCCCTTTGCTTTACCATTCCTCCCTCCTCCTACCAAACTGTGCGACCTTATAATTAAACCCTGTGCCCCCACCTTGCCCATTTTCACCCTTTTGCTTTCCCTTCCCCTTCATGGATCCTTGTACCCATTTTACGATAATGGTCTTGTATAGTAGTTGTCTTTATGAGTCTGAGTTAGTTCAATGTTCTCCCATCCCTCCCAAGTTAGGTAGTAATTTACAAAATCATTGCTCACTGTGTATGCTGTATGGTATTCCATTGTATGAATATACCATTATTTACCAATCTATTTGATTGTGTTTAAACATTTGGGCTGTTTTCATGTTCTTGCAATGGTGAATAGCACTGCTATGAACATTGGTGTACAAGTCTACATTTGTGCTTCAGTTCTTATTTTCTCAGGGTATATTCCAAGTAGTGGAATACCTGGGTCATATGGAATTTATACGCTCAGCTTTTTGTGGAAATGCCAAACTGCCTTCCAGAGCAGTTGTACCATTTTGCAATTCCACCAATAATGTACAAGAGTTCCTATCTTGCCACATCCTCTCTAACATTTATTACTTGAAACCCTGCTAAACTTTGCCACTGCTACTGGGGTAAGGTCGTATCTCATTGTGATTTTGATTTGCATCTCTCTTATTGCCAATGTCTGTTGGCTAAGTCTTTCCATGTCTCTTGCTCATTTTGTAATTGGAATATCAGCCTTTTTCTTCTGGAGGCCAAAGAGTATTCTGTAAATGTTTGTTAAGAGAGCCTTGTCTGAGATGGTATCGTTGAATGTTTTTCCTGGTCAGTAGGTTTTCTTTTCACTCTGTTGGAAAACGTTTTTGAAATTTAATATTTAGAAGGTCCCATTCATCAATTTTATCCTCTTCAGATAGTACATTTCTGGCTATTCTGACAGTCTCTTTATTTTTTTCTTTTCATTTTTTTAATTATTATCATTAAATTTTATTAGTTTTAATGAACATTTACAGAGATTTTGGGTTTTCATTCATTCATTGTTGCACTGTTTTCTCCACCCTCATCCCCAGTTCATTTGTTCTTCCCCCCCCCATGTCTGTTTTAATTGTCCAATTGCCACAGTGCTTGTCAAAGCCAGTTCTGATTAATCTCCTTTGTCAGTGTGTCCCTTGCCATTCCCTATCACTCCTCCCTGAGAGAGACTTCACCCTGATTCATAGGGAAAAGGGGACAGCATATTCTCTTAGCTACTTCCTGCTGAAAAGGGACGCTGTGGGTTTTAGGGTGAAGATCTTCTCTCACTACTCTAAAGGGCCCCTTTGGCAGTAGGAAACACATAGACTATTATGGAGATTGATTTTGGAATTTAGATGCACTGTTATCAATTGTGCTTAGCCATACATGTTCATATCCTTGAAGATGTATCATGGAAGTGTTGCAGCCTAGAAGATACAAATTTAACTAACAAGTTAAAAGTGCATGAGTCAAAAATTGAAAAGCAATAATATTCTGAGTAGAGGTTCTAATAGTGGCACAAATCAAGTTACAGAGGTGAGGTGGTTCCATTGCCATCCTTACTCTAACTTTATTTTTTTTTAAATTTAAATTTGTTATTAATTTCAGTGAAAAATTACAGAGGCTTTGGATTTCCATTCATTCATTGTTGTAGATTTGTCCCCTCCCAAGACTCCCTTCACCAGATTGACAGTCTCTTTATATCGTACACTAGGCCTTCTAAGTTTGATCCCAGCCATCTTTTAGGAACTTTATGGTCTGCGGCTTTGTTCCGAGGTCTATGATCTATCTTTAGTTGATTTTTGTGTATGATGTGAGATGTGGATCCTGTTTCAGCTTTCTTCAGGTAACTGTCCAGTTTTGCCAGCACCTTTTGTTGAAGAGCTTGTCATTTCTCCAATTTGATAGATTTTATTTCCTTATTGAATATCAGTTGATTGTAGATAGATGGGTCCATTTTTGGGTTCTCAATTTTGTTCCATTAGTCTATGTGCCTGTCATTGCACCAGTGCCATGCTGTTTTGGTTACTACTGTTGTGTAGTAGATTTTGAGGTCAGGGAGTGCTATGCCTCCCACTTTATTTTTGTTTTTCAGAAGT
>NW_006399899.1:4935973-4978779 GCF_000299155.1 Elephantulus edwardii
TTCTCTTATTGTACTGCCCTAGCAAGTACTTCCAATACAATTTTGAATAGAAGCTCAACCCATATTCTTATCTATCTGTGTTCTAGGTCCTGAAAGTCACTGGGGATAAACTAGTCGATAAAATAGACATAATTCTTGAGCTTACTCAGTTTTATTCTAATATAGGAGGCACATATTAAAATGATAGCCATGCAAACATGAAAGTATAAACTGGAATAATCATCATGAAGGTCATGGCCTTAAGGTCAAGGGCATTAAGAAGCTAAGTGGGATAATTTTAGGGCTCAGGGCAGGTTTCCCTGAAGAACAGAAGTGAGGAAGGAATCCGAGGTGCCTAACCTGAAGGTCATGTGCACAGTATAAGAGAGAGAAGTATGTGTCTGTGTGCTATGTATCTGTTGTGTGTGTGTGTGTAGTGTGCTTGTGAGTGGTGTATACAATGTGTGAGTGTGTTGAGAAAGCTTAAGGGAAAGGCTTGGAAGTTAATCATTACAGGGTAAAGTAATCTCTATGCAAAGGCATGGAGACAGGGGAGTATGGGACTTTCAAGAATCTCTAATACTTGAAGATAAAGATTATTCAAGTGTTCAAGATGTTTCAGCTTCCAAGCACGTAGACCTCAATCCTTCGATCAAGTGGAAGCTGCTGAACAGATTGAAATCAGAGAGTTCATTTTGCCAACAGACCTCATTTCAAGTCTCCAACATTTTACACTGTAACAGTCTGACCTTGAGCAGATCACCTACACTTCTCCCTTACCAGTTTCCTAGTCATTAAATTGCAATGACAAACATCTCACTTAAGATGATGGTACAAGGATTACATTTTTTAAGCATATGACTCACAGGGCTAAGTGCTCCAAATTTAATATTAACGAGTAGTTGTTCTTGGTCACTTCAGCCCACTTCTAGGCCCCACGATGTGTTTCTCCAATTCAATGCTTTTGAAAAGAAAATCACTTTGCACTGCAATTTTCCAAATAAGAAAAATTTAACATGGAAGTTTTGGGAAAACATTAAGAATTTGATAACTAAATTATTCTCTCCCTCATCTGTTTCGATGCAGTATAATTTAAAATAGATATATGAGAGGTTATGATAGTTATCACAAGAGTCTACAATTAAGGTTGCATAGTGGAGTGTACTTGGGGCGATGCGAGGGGTGCGGGGGGACTGTACTACAAAGAAAGAATTTTTCTTTTACTTCTCGAAGAGAGGAGCGAACTGGGGTGGGGAAGAGGGCTGGGCAGGGAGAAAAGTACAACAATGAATGAATGGAAATCCAAAATCTTTGTAAATGTTCATTAAAATTATTAAAATAAAAAAATTTAAAAAAGGATTTGATAACTAAAACTCACCAGCTGGGGAAAGAGAGTGCTCTATGTCTGTTGAATGAATGAGTGAATGTCACTTACTGTTGTCATGTGCTGTTGAGTAGCAGGCAACTCATAGTGACCCTATGTACAACAGCTCTGAACCTTGCCCTATCCTGATCCAGTCTCACTGACTCCAATAATTTAATTCCATCGCCCCAGTTATTGTGTCAGTCTTTCTCATCTGGGATCTTCCTCTTCTGTGCTGTCAATCCACCTTGCCAAGAATGATATCCTTCTTCAAAGATTGGTCCCTTCTCTCTATGTGCCTAAAGTATGTGAGGTGAAGCTTCAAAATCCTTGCCTCCTAGGAGAAACTTGGTTTGACCCTCTCTAAGACAGACTTATTTGTTCTCCTGGCTGTCTATGGAATAAGTAACACTTTCCCCCAGCACCACAACTCAAAGGCATTGATTCTTCTTCTGCCATCCTTAGTCACTGTCCAGATGTCTGATGCATAAGATGTAATAATTGCTAAGACCATGTCCTGGATCAGGCACACCTTAGCCTCTAGACTGATGTCATTGCTCCTCAGCACTGTAAAGAGGTCCCTGATAGCAGACTTCCCCAGTGCAATTTGTCTATTGATTTCCAGACTGGTGGTGCCAAGGGTGCTGACTGTGGAACTGAGCAAGATAAAATTGTTAACAACCACAATCTCTTCTTGTTCTATCATGGTGCTGCCAAGTGGCCCAGTGGTGAGAGTCTTTGTCTTCTTGATGTTTAGCTTCAATTCATATAAAAGACTACAGTCCTTTCCTTCTGCAGCAAATACTTTATGTCTTCCTCAGTTTTGGCAAGCAAAGTTGTATCATCTGCACAGTGTAGGTTGTTGATGAGTCTTCTTCCAATCCTAATGTCACATTCATCCTCATAAAGTCCAGTCTCTCCACATATAGATTGAAAAGGTTTGGAGACAGGATGCATCTTGGACCTAGATATTATTATTTTTGCTATTTGCTGAGTCTGCAGACATAATCTGTATTGTGAAGTGTGAGTGGGCTCTGTCCTGCTTTCTGAGTTCAGCTACAGGTAAGAAACCTGTGGGCTAGACACTTCTCCATGTGATTCCAGCTTTTACTAGGTCAGTCTCCAGCTCTGCCTTGGATAATCAGCCTGTGAGCACCTGCGCTAATTCAGGATATTGTTGTTATGTGCCATTGAGTTGCCTGAGACTCATAGCGACCCTGCGTACAATAGTTCTGAACCCTGCCCTATCTTGAGCCAACTTCACTGTCTCCAACACACTTACCTCCATTACCCCAGTTACTGAGTCAATCCATCTCACACTGGGTTTTTCTCTCCTGCACTGTCCCTCCACCCTTCCAGGTATGATGTCCCTCCCCAAAGACTGGTCCTTCTTGGCAACATGCCCAAAGTATGTGAGAAGGAGGTATAGTCACACAATGGAGTGCTACACAGCATGCAAGAGCAATGATTTTGTATATTATTACCTAACTTGGGAGGGACTGGAGAGTATTATGCTGAGTGAACTAGTTCAGTCTCACAAGGACAAATACTATATAAAACCATTATTGTAGAATGAGCATGAGGATCCAAAGGAGGTAGTGGGAGGAGCAGAAGGGTGAGGACTGGTGTGTGTGTGTGTGTGTGTGTGTGTGTCTGGCGTTGGAAGGTGATTAATCACAGGCTCACACAATTTGATGAGTGGGGGGAAGTGTGAAGGAAATGGGAAAGCTCTGGTATGAAAAACAATGTATAAGAATGTTTTAAATAAACCAGTAAAAAAAGAACAAACCCAAAACCTTTGCCTCCAAGGAGCAGCTTGGTTTCATGCTCTCATGACAAACCTGTTCGTTCTCTTGGCAGTCCTTGGTATGTTCAAAACTATTCTCCAGCATCACAACTCAAAGACATTGATTCAGTCATGGTATTTCAAACAAACAAAAGGGATTTATTGGTTCTTATGCCTGGGAGATCCAGAAAGGAGCTATGTAGGCAAGATAGGATCTGGGTCTTTAAATGGTGACACTGGTAACTCTCTGCACTGTATCCATCCTTCTTTTTGCCAGTTTTATTCTTTCCTTTTTCAGAGGGACTCTCACCATCTGGAAGAACAGTTAGTTATTAGCAACTTCACACCTACATCCATAGAGTTCTTAACACAATGAGAGACTTGGAAGACTCCAGGCAAAGTTTCAAACTGGTCTTAGTTGGGCCACTTGCTCATTCCTTGGTCCTTTTGCTGTATGGATGGAGATGTGCTACCATGAATGACAAAGCTTAGTATTGATATATACTGACCTTTGGTTCAAGTTCCAATGAAGCTGTTGTTGACAATACACACAGGACCACGTATGGGGTACTGTTAACAGAAGCAGGGGGATAAGAGGGCATGTGGAAGAACGGATAGCCAGGTCTCACATTGCTTTGCCAAGATTGGCCCTAGGAGGCTAGGGTCATCCACTTACCTAGTGGGAGAGTCAGAGCAGCTCTTGGGCAGCCTGACTAGTCCTTTTGTCTAGGCTTCTGCTAAATCTTAGCTACAGAGATAAGATAGATAGGCCAGGGAGACATAGGAAAAATAACAAGTTGGTAGTTACATTTTCTAAGCATGTTTTATCCTTTGAGACAAAAAGATCTGTAAAAGCCATCAGACATGAACCTGGACAGCAAATATAAGAGGGAAGAAAATGGGCTGATTTTGAGAAGGGTCAGACAAGTAGCCAGGTTTGCGGTCTTGTCATGGTTTTGGTTTTAATTTTTTAGAAACGAACGTTATACAAGTGTTCAGGTTTTTCATTCATAGTGTCACTATGAGTCGTCCACAACTCGAAGGAACTTAACAACAACAAAAACAACAATTTAAAAGTACTCACACCCTCTCCTATGCCTCTGGGATTCTCCTGGTGCTAAATTCTTGCCATAGCCTAGCCCGTAGGAGGGATTCACTATGAAAGAGATACACGTTCTAAGTCAGAGAGAAAGATAAGGTCAAGGTAGAGAAGATGGGAGTAGATAGAAAATGACTCATCTGGTAAGGTTTGAAGGATATTGTACATCAGGAATGGAAACCATGTCACAGTTATGATGCCTCTCCCTCATTTTATACTTGTAACAGTATTTTCTTTTATTATGTTACTTCTTTTTGCTGAGTCCAGAATTCTCAGCACTATGTTCCAAGCAGCTATTATCAAAGTCAGCATGCGGTTTTGAAACACACTGGGCATCCCTAAGACACTTGCTTGCCTGTTGTTTAAGAACTGCCATTGCCTCTCTCCACTTGCTTCACCTCAAGCAGACACACTATCATGAACTGACTGGATCAGAGAAGTTAATGGAGGTCACTGTATAGGGTAATGGAAAACAGATCTGGATTTTCATGTGTGTTGTTGTTCTATGCCATCAAGTCGAGTACAACTCACAGCACCCCTATAAACAACAGATCTAGACCCTGTGTTATCCTGTGTCTCTATAATCTATGACATACTGAAGTCCATTGCAGCAGTCACCGTGTCAACCCATGTGATTGAGGGTTTCTCTTTCTTTTGCTAACCCTCTACCTTTCCAACCTTTCCAAACTTGATGTGTCTCTCCATGGAGTAGTCTTTCCTAACAACGTGTTCAGAGTATGTGAGATGAAACTTTATCATCTTTGCTTCCAAAGAGCACTCTGACTGCACTTTGTCCAAGATATTTTTTCTGTTTATTCTTTCGGCAGTCCATGAGATATTCAGTAATCTCCTCCAATATTGCAGCTGAAAAGCATAAAGTTTTCTGTTGTCCTTATTCATTGTCCATCCTCAGATACACAGCAAATGATTGAAAAGACCATGGTCTGAATCAAGTGCACCTTAGTCTTGAAACTGACATCATTGCTCAATAATTTGGAAAGGCCTCTGACTGCAGACTTTCCTGGCTGCTGGGTCTTCATGTGAGTAGTCTCTTTTGAACATCTTTTCCCCCTAAACTGGGAAACTGAAGGAATACTAGGCATCTTCTTACCTCTTATGACTTTATCCCTTCAGTGATGCTAGAGCAGAATAAGACTATCTCCACTCAAACCCTCATATTATCCTAGAAGGAATCAATGTGAATTCTGGAAAGCAGAACCTGTCTCGGCAAAGGCACCGTGTCTAACGCCTCATGTGTCAGCCCAGGGCCTCATGACTTAAACTGAGCCCTGACCAAGGTTTAAGTGGGAATTAAGAGTTCTTTTATTTGGCCTTGCTCTGTCTCTTCTCCCTTAGTCAGCCTCTTCCTCACCTTGAGTGGTGATACGTAACTGGTGCTGAGAGCACATCTGAGAAGCGTCTGGAGCTTTGTCACTATCATCCTCACCATCAGTGCCCGCCCTACCAGATTCAGCTTGGCCTTGTGATTCCCAATTACAATCTAGGTAATGGGAGCACTGAAGGATTTTGTCAATTGGAAATAGTTTTGAGAGAGAGTTTCACTGTAACTCATTCAGCCATGTTGAAGGAATTTAGTTGAAAGTGTATAAACCAAGGACTGAGAGTCTTCTTCTCCTTTACGGACTCTCTGCCTTTCCAATCATGATGTCCCTCTTGGAAGGATAACCTCTTCTAGCAACATACTCAAATATGTGGGGTGAAGTTTTATCATCTTTGCCTCCCAGAAACACTCTGGCTGCACTTTCTTCAGTACATATTTGTTTGCTCTTTTGGCAGTCCATGGTGTATTCAGTGTTCTTCTCCAATGCCGCAGCTAAAGGCATGTTCAGCTCTCAGATATACAGCAAATGATAAGATGCACATGCAAGTGAAATGAAGTGAGGGAAAGAAGTTATCTATTAAATATTTTTCAGCTGTAAAGGACCCTGGGTCTGTGGATACTTAAAGAAGTGAGTGGAAAATGACACATACCTGGCACTAGACCTCAGAATCCCCTTCCTAGTGCTAGAGAAGGTGACCTTGGCTATGCCTGTAGTTTCTGTGATCTGGGGGACTTCCTAAATAGCATATTACAGAGGGAAAAGGTAGGCAGGCACAGACCGCCTCAGCTCTGCCATGTACTACCTGTGTGACCTTGAGCAAGTTTCTTGTCTATTTGTGACTCATTTTTATCATTTGTGAAATAGTAGTGATAATTGAACTCCTCTCCTGGGGTTGCTGAGAGAATTAAAGCTAAATGAAATAATACAAAAGAAAGGGTTTAGCCCAGTGCCCAGCATCTGGCACCTGCTTATTAAACTGTTCTAATGGCTCTTTTAGTTCTTAGGCTGTGTCCCTTCTCTCAGAAGAAATTTTTGGTTGAACTTGAACAGCGCTGCCAAAGGAAAACAGTAACATTTAACTAAAAGTACAGAAACAGGAAAAAAATATTAATCTTTCCCTTTCATTGGTACTGTCTTAAAAAGTTTAATGAATGATAGCCTTGTCCAGATTTTTATTCATGTGTCTGAGAATTTCTTCTTCATCCTTCCAAATGCTACCTCTTTGGACTAAACAAACCTCGTTGCCAAATACAGCAAAGCCTTTTTTTTTCCTTTTCTTTCTTTCTTTTTTTTAAAGAACAGCTTGAAGTTTGGTTGAAGCATAAATATTACTTTGTTGGAGCTTAGAATTTTCCAGGGTAAATCTCTTCCACAGCCAGGTGCGTGAGTCCAAAAAAGATAAGGGTGTCAGGAGGTGCATTTCCATGTTGGAAATATCCTCAGATTAATTTGAAGGCGCTCACTAATAGCATACCTTTTCTCTACTCTTGGGCATCTTATTATTGCTCAGCTGGCCAATTTGATGTCTTAAAAGCAAATTCTTGATTAAAAAATTTAGGCGGAGGAATTAAATATTACCACTTCTAAGTCACCTCCAAATAAATAAGCACATGAAATATGTCTTGCTGCCTTTTTAGGAGATGAAAGGCATTCTGAGAAAAAAGGTGGGGGTAGCGGACTCAAAGCCAACGGGTTGTAGTCAGGCTGCGCGCTTGGCTTCAGTGGGTGTCCAGGGGTACCAGGCTGGTGGTGGAAAACATGTGCTATGCATCAGAGAGCTGGACAGTGACCAGGGAGGATAGAAGGAGAATTGATGCCTTTGAGCTGTGGTGCTGGAGAAGAGTATGGACTGCTAGGAGAACAAACAGGTTTGTCCTGGAGCAGGTGAAGCCAGGCTGCTCCTTAGAGGCAAGGATTCTGAAGCTTCGTCTGACATACTTTGTGCATGTTGTAAGGAGGGATCAGTCCTTGGTGAGGGGCAACATGCTTGGGAGTATGGAAGGACAGTGCAGGAGAGGAAGACCCTGGATGAGATGGATTGATTCAGGGGTAATGAGGTAGGGCTTATTGTCAGAGACAATAAGCTTGGCAAGGGATGGAGCAGGGTTTAGGGCTGTTGTACACAGGGTCGCTATGAGTCGCAAGTGACTCAACGGCACATAACAACAACAGCAATTATTTCAAAAAATGGTGACAGATAGCTTATTCAGAAATAAATCTGTATTGATCCACTTCATTTTTCTCAAACTAGCATGTGTGTGTTCCCAGGGATATATAGTTTTATGTTAAAGAGACTTTGGAGGTCACAGAATAAACCTGACACACCCTACTGTACCGATTAGTTTAGGGAGCCTATTCATTTAAAGATGAAAATAGATTAAAATCAAGCTTATCAAAGAATGAGCAGTAGAAAGCCTACAAAGCTCTCAATAAATATCAGCAATGATGATGATGACATTGATAACATCCAGAAAAATAGATCTGAGTAAGTAAAACTGAGATGAGATAGTGGATTTGGGAGAAAGTTGCCGCTATCTGCCTTTTTGTTTGTTGTTATTTTTGTCTTACTTATCAAGGACAGTGATAACAAAGATATCATAGGTCAAAGGCTTTAACACACAGATATTCATTCTGCTGTCAAGTACCTCTTCAGAGTATTATATGGGTCATTTGAAGAAGAATGTGACATCAGGGTTGGAGGAAAACTCATAAACAATCTACCTTACACAGATAACACTTCATTTGCAGAAAGGAAGAGGCCTTGAAACAAAGAAAATATCAGAGCATAGAATGCAGATTACACCTCGATATCAAGAAAATGAAAGTTCTCACAACTGAACCAATAGGCAACATCATGATAGTTGGAGAAAATACTGAAGTGGTTGATGATTTAATTTTACTTGAGTCGAAATCAAAAGATGTGTTACGTCAGGGAAATCTACTGCCCAGGACTTCTTTACAAAGCTCAACTGCAAGGATGTCGGTATAATGACTGAAGTGTGCCTGATCCAGGTTATGGTATTTGCAGCTGCTTCACAGACGTGAGAAAGTTGAACAATGAATAGAGGAAACTAAAGAAAAATTGCTGCCCGTGGTGTTGACTAAGACGACCGAATCTACTATGACCCGCCAAAAGATCAGGGAGCTCTGATGGCAGAGCCCAAAAGGAGTTTTGATGTTAACCCAAAGGCCATGTATGTTTCTCTTGCTGCTCAAATGCTCTGGAGAAAGATGGGCAATCTCATTCTGTGTGATTTATAGCCTCAGAAACCCAAAGGAGGGTCACTAGTGAGTCAATTCCAACTTGACAGCAACAACAGATTGAGAGATCAAGTTTGAGGTCTTTCCCAGCAGATTTTCCCAATACAATGTATCATTTGATTTCTCACTGCTGCTTCTCTAGGCACTGGTTGAATTAAAATAAAATTCCTTGATAACTTCAGGATTGGCCCAGTTGTGAGGATTTATATTTTCCTTATGTTCAGATGTAATTCACACTGAAGAATACAGTCTTTTTCATCTTTGCCAGTAAGTGCTTCAGGTGTGGGGTTTTTTTTTGTTTGTTTGTTGTTTTTTACATTGAGCAAGCAAGTTTGTGTCCTCTGCATATTGCAGGTAGTTAATGAGGAGTAAATGGAGAAGAGATGGAGGTAGTTAACAATTACAGCTCACTCAGCTCCACAATCATGATACTTAGCATCAGCAGTAAGGAAATCAAAGGATTAATTGCATTGGGAAAGTCTGCTGTCAGGGACCTTGCTAAAGTATTGAGAAGCAACGATGTCAATCTAGAGACTAAGGTGCACCTAATCCAGGCCGTGGTCTTCACAATTACTTGCTATGCATCAGAGAGCTGGACAATGACTAAGGAGGATAAAAGAGAATTGATGCCTTTGAAGTGCGAAACTGAAAAAGAGGCTGGAACATACCATAGACTGCCAATAAAACAAATAGGTCTGTCTTTGAGAGAGTGAAACCAAGTTTCTCCTTGGAGGCTAGCATTTTGAAGCTCCATTTCGTATATTTTGAGCACGTGGCCAGGAAATACCAGTCCATGGAGAAGGATATCATGCTTGGGAGGGTGGACAGACAGTGCAGGAGAGGAAGATCCAGATGAGATGGATTGATACAGTATTTGGGAAAATGGGGATTGGTGTGTCAGAATTAGTGAGACTGGCTCAGGACAGAGCAAGGCCCAGAGCTGTTGTACATAGGGTTCCTATGGGTTGCACGTAACTCAATGGCACATAACTGCAACAAAAGTCCTCCATCAATCCTGATGCAGTGATCTTTTTTGTATAGTCCAACTTCTTAAATTACTTACTCATCATACAGATTGGTAAGTATGGTAAAAGAATACTACCTTGATGAACACTTTTCCCTAAATTCTAAACTCCATGTCTCTGTGTGAAAAATTGGGGATGATCAACTTGCCTTAAAATATTGTCAGGAGAATTGGATAATATATGCCATATTTTGGATTTATGGAGACCCTAGATAAGATGGATTGATACAGTAACTAGGGCAATGGGGGTTAGTGTGTCAGAATTCGTGAGACTGGCTCTGGATAGGGAAGGGTTCAGAGCTGCTGTACATAGGGTTGCTGTACATCGCAGGCAACTCAGTGGCACATAACAACAATAACATACTATGACAGATTTGGAAGCAAGAGTGGCATCCACTTCCTAAATAACATGCTTCCAAAAACTCTATGAACTTTGGTAAATGTCAATTTTGTAGAGAGGTTTCAGGCCTTTTGTTTATAGGGTTGCTGTGTGTCATGCTTGGCTTGAAAGCAATCAACAACAACAACAACAACGAGCCTTGTGGCAAGAAGCTGTGCTGTAATCCCAAAGGCATAAGAGATGGATTGATACAGTAACTGGGACAGTGGAAGTTGGTGTGTCAGAATTAATGAGACTGGCTCAGGACAGGGCTATTATCCATAGGGTCACTATGAGTTGCAGGTGACTCGACAGCACATAGCAATGACAGCAATGGATTTTTAGAGGTTATAATTTGCATAAGAGGGGATTGATTGTCCATCTTTCTACTAAGCAGTAGTAGCTGCTGGACTCAAACCACTTGCCTTGGGGTTGTCAGCAGAACTCCTTACCCACTAGGCCACCAGAGACAAATTTCCTCAAAGGAACAACAATAACAACAACAATAAAAATTATAAAAGCATGTTGTCTAGCCCTAATCAATGTATATATAGAGTATGTTCAAGGACCAAGGACTGAACGTCTGAAATGTACTTAAGAACAACTCTAATTTCCTTTTGTTTTCCTTATACACCAATATGATGTACCTTGGAGAGAGGAATAGTGAAGTAGGAAAGTGGTTACAGATGCTATTAGAGTAAGTGGCAAGCTGCTCAAGATAAATTTCACCCTCTTCACTTGCTTGTTCAGAGCCATGTCAGCCCCAGCGAGGTACATATTATTTTCCAATTTCACAACCCATCATTCTTCCCTTTTTCTTTTCCTTTCTGGCCTTCCATTCTTCTGTGTTCAGTAAAACCCTTCTGGCACTTGCTCTCATGGGAACATTGGCTGTTAGTCAAATCCTTTTTCCTTCAGGGAAACAAAAGCAAATCGATATATGATATTAAACAACCTGAGGACTCCAGTGATTTAACATTTCCCATTAATATCTGCTGGCCCTGAAGCTGTGGATGGTCTCACTCTTCTCATCTGTCATTTCCTCTATTTCTTCTTCCAGCTGCTCCTTGATGTCTCCCTTGCAGGAACTCAGAAAAGCAAAGACAAAATAAGCTTGGAGCAAATAGATGTAGAGTGGTTTTCAGCACCAAAAGTATTGTTGTGTGTTGTGGGACAGGGTGTCATTCAGAGTTCAGTAATTTCTGTAAGTGATGGTAAACTATTATCAAATAAGTAAAAAGGAAGTGTTATGTAGGGACATGTACAGTCTAGAGTAAGACTGGCTTTAGATACTACATAACACTGGGGTTCAAAAGATGCCATTGAGAATTTATCTCTTTATCTTTTGGCTCCACTTTCTGCTGAGCCTTTGTGATGTAGTATCTTATGTGTTTGTTAGTAGATAAATCAATATTTCTAAGCCACTAGCTGCTTTGTGGGAGAAAATGGGCAGTGGTTTCTTCCTGTAAAACTGTCTGACTTCAGAAGCCTGACAGAGGGTTACCAAAAGTCAGAATTAGCCTATCAGACTGGATTTAGTAGGTTTCTTCATAAGCTTGCTTTCAGATTTCAAGAAGAGAGCAACAATTGAAGACCTACTTTCTTCATACTCAGAAGAGCACCTACTTTTACACTCAGTGAAAGACAATTCTTTTCATTGGCTCCGTAACTCATGTGTTCCTCCTGGAACCAATCACTATGTTAAGGGTGAGCGAAATGGTTTGATCGGCTTCGTCCTGGATACAGTAGTTGAAAGTATGGTTTCCATTTCCTTCTTCCCACTTACCTATCGAATTTGTGCAACCTGTAAGAATCAAACCTCAGCTTACACTAAAGTGCAGCTACCTTTGCCCCTCCTCCTTCAGACCGAATGCATTGCTCCCCCTTCTTCCCCCTCCTCCTGCCTGCGTGGATACCTTATCTCATATAGAGGCAAAATGTTCTTCTTTGTAAAGGCATAGAAAAACTTCCCTGCATTCCTGTACCTAAGGGTAACTATTCACCAATCAGACCCCAACAAGTCTCCAGGCTACCCACCTGTGCAATGGTCAACAAAACGAATGCAAGCCATTATATCAGCTGCTCTAAATAGCCAACCATAGCTCAATTAGTTAGACAAAGAATTAAAAAGGTATAAAAGGAAGAACTGGCTTTGTCTTGGGGCTCTCACATGGATGCTGCTGTTTCAGTCCATGAGGGCCCCAGTTCGAACTTGGAATAAACTTTGCTAATTTGGCTAATTGACTCGGTGATCTTTTTGGGTACTTGCTCCGTTACACAGCCCTATGATTAATACCCTGAAAAACAATGTATTCAAACTTTGTAAATAAATCAGAATTTTAAAAAGTGGTTTTCTACAATCATTCATATACTTTGTATTTTATAGAATTAATTACTTTTGATATTTTACAGAATCAATTACTATTGATCTAGGCTTATTACTATTCCATCTTTTTTAATCTCCATTGAATCTTTGTTATTCCTTCACACTTCCTCATCTGCCCACTAAAATTTACTATTTTAGTGATTTCCCTCCTTCCCTTTTTCTGCCCCTTTCCCTTTCCCCATGTGCTTGAATGAAACACAATTTATATCCATGAAACACAATACGAGTGATTATATACAAACTAATAAAAATATGAGGAGGGAAGATACAAAAAGAGGGAAAATAAAGCTGGAAACAATGAAGTGAGAATGGTAATTGGAAAGTACAGATTTGGTGACAGAAATGAGGCTAGGAATAGAATGACTATTAGACTGTATCAATCATAATAAATTATGGACAGCATTGAGAATAAAAAAGGAAATAACAGCACACTTATTTGTGCTCACACAGAACCTGACCATAGATCAAGAATCAGTCGTTAAAAAAAATAACAATTAAAAAAGAAAAATAATAACAAGGGTATAACAAGAGAGAGAGAAAGATAATGGTTTTCAGAGTGGAAATGAGGGTCCATGTCCCAGAAGAATGGGGAACCTATGGAGTACTAGCTATAGAGTTTCAAGATTGTAAGTCCAGGAATGGAGACTATCCATCCTGTCGAGTAGCTGGTAAATTCAACCTTTCAGTTAGCAGTCCCAACGAAAACACGCTATGTGTGTCACAGCAGGGGCAGCACAAGCACTGCAATAAGTTACCTTCTTACAATGCCTGCTGTTTTAAAGCATCTGTTCTTCCTACCATCTATCTCCATTTTATCATTGTCTCTGGCTTTCTAGCAAGAATTCCAACTGGACATCCCCAATTCAGTCGTGGCCAAAGAAATAAAATTGGGAAAAAAATAAAACAAAATTTGTAAAAGGTATGTGTACCAGAAGGAGAAAAATTGTTAGTTGATTGCCTGTTCAAAACTTAGTCTCATAACCCCCCACCCCCAAACACTGAATGTGCACTGCATAACAGCCTAATATGCCAACCAACAGAGTTGAAAACAATGGTGTCCCACTCAAAGGTGGTGGTTGACAGCACTGCTTTGAATTTATGTTGAGCACCACAGTCTTGGCAATAATCCAAGCTGCATCAGGCTCCTGAAAGGCTCACGATACCCGTTCTGAGTCTCTCATGCCAGGTCTTCTATCCATAATATTTCTTGTTCTAGTTATCAGCACTCCCAAATTTTATAAACTTAAATATATTGTGATTTTACTACATAAACTATAATTGAATCATTCAAACCAACTCAAGGCCTTCTTTAAAAGAGCAGGCACTGTAAGAAGGCAACTTATTTCAATGCTTGCCCTGCTCTTGCTATGGCACACATAGTATGTCATCTTGTCAGGGAGAGGAGACAGGTAATTGTTTTCCTTCTTGTTTACTCCACTTGTCTATCCTGCTCAAGTACTTTTATGTATTCAGTACTCTTGATCACATTCTCTCATTCCATCTGAAGTGGCCACCTTTTTCGTTTTATGCTTTTGAGCTGTGGTGCTGGAGAAGAGTGTTGAATATACCATGGATTGCTAGGAGAACATACAGGTTTGACCTGCAGAGGGTGAAGCAGGAATGCTCCTTGGAGTCAAGGATTCTGAAGCTTCGTCTGACATACTTTGGACATGTTGCAAGGAGGGACTGGTCCTTGGAGAGAGACATCATTTTTGGGACAGTGGAAGGGTGGCGAAGGAGTGGAAGACCCTCTATGAGGTGGATAGATTCTGTGATTGGGGTGGTGGAAGTGAGCGTGTTGGAGACGGTGAGGTTGGCACAGGATAGAGCAGGGTTTAGGACTCTTGTACATAGGGTTGCTATGAATCATAAGCGACTCGATGGCACATAGCAACAACAACAATTGGTTTGCATACAAAGTTGCATATATTACATTTTACACTATCCTTCATTCACATTGAGTTTCAATCATTCAGTGGCCACCTTTTTGGACAAAATTGTGTATAGTTGAGTTAGAACTGACCCATAGCTGATCTTCCAGCAGGTTTTCAGAGGCTGTAAACCATATGGGAGGAGATTGCCTTTCTCTCTCACCGAGCAGCTGGTGGTATCTAGCTGTGTAGGGACTTTTTATGTCTTGTTCACGGTTTTAGCTCACAGAACCTGTGGCTCAGGGCTTGCAGAGCACCACTTCCCCTTGGAAGGGGCAGTTTCTGAGTCTTTGACCCTTAGTAGGTTCTCAATAAATATTTATAGTATGAGTGAATATAATCTGAAGAGATTGCGACTAGGTGATCTCTCACAATCCCATGTGACAAAGCAGAACTGCCTTATCGGGTTTCTATACTAGACTCTTTATGGAAGCAGATCACAAGATGTTCACCTTTAGAGCTGATGACTATATTTCCGTTGCTGGTCTTTTGGTCATCAGTTGAGCATTAAACCAGGGCTTTTCATAGCAAATGCGATTGCAGGACCAATAAAAAACATTTCACCATTATGAAGTCAGGCTGCTTCTTTATGCCTTAAAAGCCTTTCCCACTGTAATATTCTTTTAAAAACTTAAATGATTTTATTTTTAAACCACGAGGATTGTTTGTATTTTTAATTGTTAAGTAACTACAGTATTCTGATTGAAAAAAAAAGCCCTCAGTCCTGATTAGGGGGCTTAGGGCTGGGGACTGTGGAGAGTTGATGAAGAATAGGGAAAAAATGACTAAGCAGAGGGTATTAAAGGGCAAAGACGATGTGGAAGTTGGGTCCCTGAGCAATTAAAACAATTATTAAATCTTTCAAACATCCAAAATAAATTAACAATTTAATGAACTCCGAAGTATTTTTACCCAAGTTTGGAACATTAAAGATTATAGATAAAAGTAAGCCTCTTATGTAGCCTTTCTCCATTTGCAGAACTAATATAGGATCATATGTTTAATATTTTCATAATTATTTCACATTTCTTATATGTGTGTATGTGTAAAATATGTAAAAATTTTTGTGTTGCATGAAATTTTTAGTAAATAAGGTCATGCTACTTGTGTCATTTTGAAATATGCCTTTTGAAAATATTTTAGAAAACGTTTTCAAATTGTGATTTGAGTGAAAATTTTCAAAACGTAGTTTTCCATTCAATTATTCATATACATTTTGTTTTATAGCATCAATTACGTATCCTTATCTTCTGATTATGTAATTTTTGTGTATTACCTTTCTCGCATCTGTACAGAAGTAACTCATGGTTGCTGTGATACTAAACACCGTGACGCTGATGTGTCAAATGCAATAATGGTTACTCATGGTGGACAGTGTTTGGTGGAGTTCCCCGACTAAGACAAACTTGGAAGCAGGACTGGCACCACTTCCGAAATAGCTTGCCTTCAGAAACTCTATGAACTTGGAGAAACAATGAAAGTTATACAAATGTTCGGGTCTTTTGTTCATAGGGTTGTTATGAGTAGTCTACAACTTGATGACACTTAACAATAACAACAACTAGTTGCCAAGTTAAAATGTTCAGTCTATGGGGTTAGTTAATCCCTGTACTGTAAATCCTTTCTGGGAAAATTTGTCTTTCTTAAAGTCCTTGAGAGTCTTTCTGTACTACACTGCAGCCCTGTAGGAACCTTACTTTGATATAGTCCCTTGACACCAACTCTATAGGTCTCCTTCATGTATGAAGTGGCTGAATTGTGTGAGACCAGGTGTTCTACTCAAGCAGTTTCTCATGTACCTTTTCTTCTGGAGCTTAATGTCTTTCTTTGTTTCTAGAGTGGCAGGAGATTAGAGATCAGGGCTGCAAGCTCAAGCAGTTTGCGTGCAGGGTCTCATGTCAGCGCTCTCTCTCTCTCTTTCTTTCAACTACAAAAACCTCTTTCCCCTGCTTGAAGTTCTGTGTAGTAAAGTCTCTTATCTTGCTTGACCCCTGAGGTGGCCCCACAGCTGTAGAGCCAAGGACCCTTGGATGGAGGGACCTATAACCCCAGGGACGTCTCAGTCATGTCTCTCCACAGCAATGGAGAATGCTTGCTCCGGGCACAGAGCCTCCCCTCCCCTTATGTTTTCTTCTGCTGCTTAGTGTCTTCTTTTGTCTCAGGTGTGTAGGGAGATCCTGACTGCCCCCTCAGGCAGCTTTTAGGTAGAGGCTGGCAGGACAGCTCTGCCATTGAGAGCTAAGGAAAATCTTTCTTCTGCTTGAAGTTCTGAATACTAAAGTCTCTTTCCCTGCTTGGCCCCCGGGATAGCCCTGAAGCTGCACAGGAAAGAACCCCCCGCCCCCCCACCCCCCCAACCCCACCCCAGGAAGCCTCAGTCCTGTCACTCCCAAGCAATGTACAGGGCTTGCTCTAAACACAGGGCTTCACCTCAGTTTTTTATCTTCTTAATTGCTTTAAAACTGCTTTACTCTCTCACAAACAGATTGTGCTATCTCATAAAAACGATTGTAATGAATCTTCCTCCAATTCTGATGTTACATTCTTCTTCATATAGTTTAGTTTCTTGAATTATTTGTTTATAACAGATTCATTTTTAGAATATTTAAATCTTTTAGGTTATCTTTTCCTGATTTTGCATTATTTTCATTTCCATAATACATGACTATATACGTGCATATTGTGTGTGTGTCTGCTGTTGTTATGTGCCATCAAGTCAGAATGACTTATAACTGACACTTTAGCTAGTTTTTAGAGGCACTTGAGAAATTGTTCATCTTTCTTCTACCAATTAGTTGGTGGACTTGCACGAGAGCCCTTTGGTTGATAGTGAAACTCCTTACTGCAAGGCACTCCCTTCTTTCTCTCTACTTCTGTCTTCCCTTCCTCTCTCTCTCTTTCCATATATCTATGCTTACTGAAAGTGAGGAAGACTTGAAAAGCTTGCTGCAGAAGATCAAAGACTGAAATCTTTGATATGTATTACATCTCAATGTCAGGAAGAGGAAAAGTTCTCATCACTGAAACAATAGGCAATATCATGGCAGATGGAGAAAAGATTGAAATTGTTCATGATTTTATTTTACTTGGATCCACAGTCAATATACTTGGTAACAGTAGTTAAGAGATCAGAAAACATATTACATTGGGAAAGTCTGCAGTGTAGGACCTCCCAAATTATTTCTTTCTTATTTTTTTAATTGACTTACCCACAACCTTGGAAGCAAGAATGGAATCCACTTCTGAAATGGCTTGCCTCTGAAAACTCTATGAACAGTTTTCAGGGCTTTTGTTCATAAGGTCGCTATGAGTAGTCTACGACTGATGGCACTTAACAAAAATAACATTGACAACATAGAGAAAGCTACATTGACCTAGTGGACAGAAAGTTATGCTACCAAGCTCAAGGTGGGTGATTTTAATATGTGGCCCTCAGGTCTGGTTTAAATTATTTTTTTTTCAAACATTCTTCTAAGTGGTATAGTACTAGTCTGTGCATTGCCTTACAGAGGTAATTCATGGTTGCTGTGATGCTAAACACTGTGACACTGATGGGCCAAATGTGATAATGGTTACCCATGGTGCACAGTGTTGGGTGGAGCTTCCCGATTAAAACAAGCTTGGAAGCAGGAGTGCCATCCACTTCCGAAAAGGCTTGCCTCCAGAAAATTTATGAACAGTGCTCAGGTCTTTTATTCATAGGGTCACTATGAGTCGTCTAAGACTCGACAGCACCTAACAACAACAGTAACAACAATGCTTTCTATGCATTATGTTTCATTCATGTACATTATGTTTTATATAATCTTTTATTTACATTGGGTTTCATCCAGTCATTCATATACATTACATTTTATTCACTTGATTTCTATTGATCTAAGCTGATTATTACTACCTCTTTTCAAGTCCCCATTGAAGCTTTCCTATTCATTCACCTCTTCTATCCATCTACTAAATGCCTCCTTCCTATTTTTGCATTCTCTACCCTTTTCCTTTTCTTCTTTCAAACATTTATTCTATTTTTACCATAATCATCTTATATAATATTGGTACTTACGAAACTGAGTTAGCTCACTCCGCATAACACTCTCTAGATGCTCCCGTGCTACAATTATAACTCCCTATTACTGCATAATGAATGTCCTACAATATCTCAATCCATTTTTTGTTGATGGGCTTTTGGTACATTTCCATTTTCTTGCTATTGTGAATAACGCTGCTATGACCATGTCGTTGTTATGTGTCGTCAAGTTGCATGTGATTCTTAGCCACCCTATGTACAATAGCTCTGAATCCTGTCCTATTCTGAGCCAATCTCATCATCTCTGACAAACCTAGTCCCATTTCTCCACCAGTCACTGAGTCAATCCATGTCATCCTGGGTCTTCCTCTCCTGCACTGCCCCTCCACCCTTCCAAGCATGATGTCCTTCTTCAAGGACTGATTCTTCCTGGCCATGTGCCCTAAGTATGTGAGGTGGAGCTTCAAAAATCTTTGCCTCCAGGGAACAGCTTGGTTTTCTCCCCTCTCCACAACAGACCTATTTGTTCACCCTGGCAATCCTTGGTATATTAGAGATTCTTCTCCAGCACCACAACTCAAAGACATTGATTCTTCTTCTGTCATCCTTAGTCATTGCCCTTCTCTCTGCTACATGGTAAGTGATTTTGAAGCCCATGTCCTGGATCAGGCACCTCTTAGTCTCCAGAATGACATCATTTCTCTTCTGTATTCTGGAGAAGTCCCTGACAGCAGACTTTCCCAATATAATTCATTTTTTTATTTCTTGACTCCTGGTGCCAGGAGTGTTAATCATGAAATCAAACAAGCTGAAGCTGTTAACAATGTCAATATCTTTTCTGTCTACCATGAAGCTGCCAATTGGACCAATGGTGAGAATCTTTGTTTTTTTTATGTTGAACTTCAATCTATAATGAAGACTACAGTCCTTGACTTTCTGCATCAAACACCTCATGTCTTTTTCAGTTCCACAAAGCACGGTTGTGTCATCTGCATAACACAGATTGTTTATGAGTCTTCCTCCAATGCTGATGCCACATTTGTCCTCATAATGTGCAGCCTCCCAAATGATCTGTTCAATATATAGATTGAAAAGGTATGGGTATAAGATGTATCCCTGACACACGTTTCCTGATCCTGAACTATGCAGAGTTTCCCTGCTCTGTTCTGACTATTGCTTCCTGGTCCAAGTATGTTGTTGTTGTTGGGGACCATTGAGTCAGAACCAAACCCTAGCTAACCCTCTGGTGGGTTTTCCGAGGCAGCTAATTACAAGGGAAGAAATTGCTCACCCTGCTTTTGTGGAGCAGCTAGTGGATTTGAACCGCCTGCCTTTGCGATTGCAGTGCAGCATCTTGCCACTAGGCCACCAGAGCAAGTATAGGTGTACATATTTCTGTTCATGTTTCATTAGAATATATTCCTAGCAGTGGAATAGCTGGGTCATATGAGAATTCTATGTTCAAGTTTTTTGAGACACACCAAACTGCCTTCCAGAATAGTTGTACTATTTTAAAATGCCACGAGCAGTTCAAGAGAGTTACAATCTCTCCACATCCTCTCCAGCATTCCTTGCTTTTTGTTCTGTTAAACTTTGTTATTGGTACTAGGGTGAGATGGTATCTCATTGTTTTGATTTGCATCTCTCTTACTGCCAGTGATGTCTAGCATTTCTTTGTATCTGCTGACAGTTCAATGTCTTCCTTTGTGAAGAGTCTTTTCATGTCCTTTGCCTATTTTGTTATTGGGTTATATATATTTTTTTTCCTTGAAGAGACCCTGTAGTATTTTGTAAACAATGTCTTTGCCAATTTTTACCCCAGTCTGTAGGCTTTCTTTTCGCCCTATTGGGAAAAGTTTTTGATGTAAAGTGGGACTTGATTTTTAGGTCTAATTTGTTGATGTTATTCTTTTCCTGTTTGTGCACTTCTGGACACATTTGCAAGCTTATTTATTACATAGGCTAGTCGTTCTAAATTAGGTTCTTTTTTGTCTTTTATGATTCTTATGGTTCTAAACTTCACCCCTAGGTCTCTGAGCCACTTGAAGTTGAATTTTGTGTGTGGTGTGAGATGTTGGATCCTGTTTCAGTTTTCTGCAGGTTGATGTACAGTTTTTCCAGCATCATTTGTTGAAGAGGTTGTTGCTTCCCATTTGATAGGTTTTTGTTTCCTTGTTTAATACCAATTGACCATAGGTAGATGGGTTAATTTTTGGGTTATGTGTTCAGTTTCATTGGTCTTTGTGTCTGTAATTGTACCAATACCATGTTGCTTTGGATACTATGACTGTGTAGTAGTTTTTGAGATCCTGGAGTGAGATACCTAGTTCATTTTTATTTTTTTTAGAATAGATTTGTTAATTCAAGGGTCTCTTTCCCTTTCAAATAAGTATACCAATTGCCTTTTCTAACTCCTTAAAAAAATCTCTCCAAATTATAGAGAAGCAAGAGTATCAGTTTGAAAACTCAAGTCTGTCTTATATGGGCCATGATCTTTTCAATCAATTGGTATGCATCTGAGAGCTAGACAATGAAGAAGGATGGCAAAGAAGGGTTGGTACCTTTTGAGCTGTGGTGTTGGACAAGAGTACTGAACATCCCATGGAATACTAAAAGAGCAGATGTGTCTTGGAGAAGTTTCCGCCAGAGTGTTCCCGGGAGGCAAAGATGACAAAGCTACATACATCTCATATACTTTGGGCATGTTGCTAGGAGAGACTCTTCTTTGGAAAGGGGTATCATGCTTGAACAGGTGGAGGGCTGGTGAAAGAGAGGAAGAGCCTCTTTGAGATGGATTTACATAGTCACCATAATAATGGTCTTAAGTATATCAGAGATGATGAGGATGTCACAAAACAGGACAAAGTTCGTATCTATTGTTTACAGGGTTGCTACCAGTCATATTCAACTTAGCAGCATCTAACAACAATAACAAAACCATATACTTGACAATTTAATTTATGCCATAGATTAATTAAACCTAAATTTGTCCTTAATTTTTCTTTCATGATTCGAAGAGTTTTATATTTTCACCTTGATCTTTTATCCATCTTGAGTTAATTATTATCCACTGTGTGAGATAAGAATCTTCTTTCAATTTTTGATCAATATATAATCCAGTTTTTTTTCCTTGTGCCTGTCACTTTTACCTATCTCTTGTTCTAAAAGTAGGACTCAGTCAATTGTTAAGGAAAAAAAAAAAGATAAACAGAAAGTAAGTAATTATTTAAATCCAGGTGTCATCTTTCTCACTTTGATCCCTCCATTGACTTTTTAAAAAAATTCTTGTAATTAATTAATTTTTTTAATTTTACACGGGTTTACCTACAAAGTCCGTATACTTTGCCCCTCACACCAGATCCCCTCCACTTCCCCAACCCACTCCCACAGCTCCCCAACCCACGCTCCTATCAAACTGTGCCAGCCCATGATTACCCACTTCCCTCCCCATCTCCAGCCCTCAGCTCTCCAACTCCCCCCCTTAGGTCCTCATACACATTTTACTAGTTATCCATTTCTACAATAATGGTCCTATATGGTATTTGTCCTATGGAACTGAGTTAGTTCACTTAGAATAATGCTCTCCAGTCCCTTCCAAGTTAGGTAGTGATTTATAAAATCATTGTTCCTGCAGGCTGTGTAGTACCCCATCATGTGAATGTACCATAATTTCTCAATCCACTCAATTGTGTTGGACATTTTGGCTGTTACTATGTTCTTGTTATGATGAATAATGCTGCTATGAAAATTGGTGAAGAAGTCTCCATTTGTACCTCAGGTCTCATTTTCTCAGGGTATATTCCAAGCAGTGGAATAGCTGGGTAATATGGAATTTCTATGTTCAGCTTTCTGAGGAAACTCCAAACTATCATCCAGAGTGGTTGTATCATTTTGTGTATAATCTAGTTTTGATAGCAATATTTGTTAATGAATTTGTCTTTTCCTCACTTAAAGGATTTAATTTCTTTCTCAAAGATATAGATTCAGTTTCTTCTTTTTTGTTGGGTCTGTTAAAATGTTCTACCTTTGTGCTATGTTAAGTAGGCAGAGCATTTCAAAAACATTGTCTATTTTTTCTAAGTTTTCAAATTTATTGAAGTATAATACTTTATAATATGATATTATCATCCTTTTTATTTCAGTTGCTTCTATTGTGATGCCACTAATTTAATTTCTTATTCTCATTATTTACATCTCCTCTTTTATTTTCTTATTGTCAGTAGTTTGTTAATTCTATTAATCCTTTCAAAGACCGAAAATCTAGTCTTGTTGATTCTTCTTCTGTTTAATTTCTCCTCTGTTGTTAGGTGCCATTGAGTCGAGTAAGACTCATAGCGATCCCATAAATAAAAGATCTGAACCCTGTTCTATCCTGTGCCATTCTCACACTTCTTTGTACACAAGAACACATTGCAGTAGTCACTGTGTCAACCCACCTGATTGAAGGTCTTCCTCTCCTTTGACGACTCTCCACCCTTCCCAGCAGCATATCCTTTTCCAAGGAATGGCCCCTCCTAACAATTTTCCCAAAGTATGTGAGGCGAAGCCTCATCGTTCTTACCTCCTATGAGGCTCAACTCTCTCCAAGACATATATGTTTTTTTCTTTGAGCCGCTCAATGGGATATTCCGTGCTCTTTTCCAACACCACAACTCAAAGGCATCAATTCTTTTTCTGTTTGCTTATTCATTGTCCAACTCTCAGATGCATAGCAAGTAATTATAAAGACTATGGCCTAAATCAGATGCATCTTGGTCCTCAAACTGACATCATTACTTTTCAACCATTTGGAGAGGTCCCTACCAGCAGATTTTCCCAGTGCAATGTGTCTCCTTATTTCCTGGCTACTGGTATCAAGGATGTTAATAGTGGGTCCAAGTGAGATGAAGGTGTTGACCATTTCAATCTTCTCTCCATCCATCATGACTCTGCCTATTGGTTCAGTGGTAAGAATCTGTTTCCTTGTCATTGAGATGCAATCCATACAATCCATACTGAAGGCTGCATTCCATGATCTTCTGCAACAAATGCTCCATGTTCTCCTCCTCACTTGCAGCAAGCAAAATTGTGTAATCTGCATAATGCAGATTATTGATGAGTCTCTTTCCAATCTTGATGCCACACTCCCTTTTATAGAGTTCAGGTTCTCGGATAATTTGCTAAGCATGGATCTTGGCTGAAAGCAGGGAATACCAGAAGAATGTCTATCTGTGTTTCATTGATTATGCAAAGGCATTTGACTGTGTGGAACATAACAAATTGTGGCTGACTCTGAGAAGAATGGGAATCCCAGAACATTTAATCGTGCTAATGTAAAACCTATACTTGGGCCAAGAGGCAGTCGTTAGAACAGAGCAAGGTAACACCGCATGGTTCAAAATTGGAAACGGTGTATGCCAGGCATGTGTCCTGTCTCCATACCTTTTCAACCTGAATGCAGAGCAGATTATCTGAGAAGCCGGGCTCTATGAGGAGAAGTGTGGCGTCAGGATTAGTGGAAGATCTATTAACAATGTGCGTTATGCAGATGACACAACCATGCTTGCTGAAACTGAGGAGGACCTCATGCACTTGCTGCAGAGGGTCAAGGACTGAAACCTTCAGTATGGACTGAGGCTCAATGTCAAGAAGACAAAGATTCTCACCACTGGACCAATCAGTAGCCTCAGGATGGATGGTGAAGAGATTGAGATTGTTCAGTTTGCTTGCCTCCATGGTCAACACTCTTGGCACCAGCAGCCAGGAAACCAAAAAACATATCATGATGGGAAAGTCTGCTGTTAGGGACCTCTCTAAAGTACTCAAGAGAAACGGTGTCTCTCTGGAGACTAAGGTGTGCCTGATATAGGCCATGGTCTTTGCAATCACTTGTTATGCATCAGAGTTGGACAATAACTAGGGAAGATAGAAGGAGAATTGATGCCTTTGAGCTGTAGTGCTGGAGAAAATTATTGAATGTACCCTGGACTGCCAAGAAAACAAACAGATTCATCCTGGAGAGGATTAAACCAGGCTGCTCCTTGGAGGCAAGGATTCTGGGGCTTCGTCTGACATACTTTGGACATGTTGTAAGGAGAGACGGGTCCTTGGAGAAGGTCATCATGATTGGTAAGGTGGAGGGACAGCACAGGAGGGGAAGACCCTCTATGAGGTGGATTGATTCAGTGACTGGGGTAATCAGGATGGGTGTGTCAGAGGCCATGCGATTGACACAGGATAGAGCAGGGTTTAGGGCTGTTGTACATAGGGTTGCTATGAGTTGCAAACGACTCGACGGCACACAACAACAACAACAGATTGAATAGGTATGGAGAAAGAATACAACCCTGACAATTTAGGGGACATCAAGGTTTGGGGTACCCAGATTAGTATGGATTTTCTGCTAGCTTCAAACCATCTGGCTTGAGATGCAGTCTTTGCCAGTCCAGGGGTGGGGGTTTGTGTAGGTAAGGAACCAAGTCATACATGGCTCTATGGCTCACTATGCCAGCACGAGGAAGTATAAAGCACAAGGAGAGGTAGTAACCAGAACCAGATCTGCATGAGAGCCAGTCCTAGTTGTAAGGTATACATGGGCAGCAGTTAAGAGGTCACACCTAACCCCAGTAGAATTTCTCATACATTTCTATTCCAGGACAACATGCTCCATATAATAAACCCACAGTGGTATCTTACCCGAGATAGCTATTTGCAACTTTGAGTTGCCTAAAATTTGCGCAGGGAAGTACTAAATTATGTGCTTCTTATGTAATGTGACCTGTACTGGGCTTCGGAATCACAAGAGTGTCTAGTTGAAGGCAATAAATACAGTCTGAAATTGTATCTTCCTCAATCTAGGGGCTTGTTGCAGGCTAGACGTTCCCTTTTCTCATCCCTCAGAGTCAGCATGGTCCTCTGGCATTCTCCAAAAGGAGTATCTAAATCTGAAGGTTCAAGTACTTCTAGTATGAGATATAAAGTGGTACAAATCTGGACTCATTTGGAGGGGGGAGTGGCAAAGGAGAAGATGGTCAGCCTCTTGTTTTGTGGTCACGGTATAAAGTCACACTGCCGATCCTGGGAGTGTATAGGAAATTAGGGGGAGATTACTCCTTTCTTTTTAGTGAGTAACTGGTAAAAACATTGGTGCAGTCCTGGGTTCCCGTAGGAACCTGGTAGACACTGAAGAAAGATAAAAATGGATGCCCTTGGGATGGCATAAGTTTTATGGAGTTTGGCTATTTCCTCTAGATTTTCAAATTCATTAGAGTAGGGCTTTTCATAATATTCTGATATTATTGATTTAGTTTAATCTGGTTCTGTTATGATGTTACCTTTATCATTTCTCATTTGAGTTATTTTTATCTTCTCTTTATTGCCTTTTGTTAAATTTGCCAATGTTTTGTCCATTTTATTTACCTTTTCAAAGAACCAATTAATGGGCTTGTTGATCATGCCAATTATTTATTTATTTATCTCCTCCCGCGGCGCCCCCCCCCCCCCCCCCCCCCTCTGCAGCCCCCCCGTTATCTATCTCATTCGTTTCAGCTCTTTTCCTTATAATTTCCTTTCTACTAGAGGCCATGGGGTAAGATTTCTGTTCTTTTTTTATTTTATGGAAGTGTGGAGTTAAAAATTAATTTTTCTTCTTTATTCCTTTTTTTTAATGTGTTTGCCTATTGCTATGAACTGCCTCCTGAAAATGGCCATCACTGAATCCCAGAGGTGTTGGTATGTTGTGTTTTCATTATCATTTTGTGAGAAATTTTCTTCATTTCATTTTTCCATTTCTTCCATAACCCAATCATGTTCTAGCTTCCATGTGGGTGGTTTCCTTGAATCTCATACCCTACCCAGACTGACATGGACAGATGTAGAATACTTGAACAGACTTTTTTGGGGGGGTAGTCTAACTGAAGTCAACAGTTATTTATTGAGTGTCAATTACATACTAGATATTATTCCAAATACTTGGGACACATCAGAGAGCAAACAGATCCCTGACCTGACAGAGCTTACAGTCTAGCATTTCCCACTTCACTTGCACACTGACCCAGGCAAGTCTGTACCTCTCTGTGCCTCAGATGCCAAATGGGAATAATATGCACATTCAGCACAGACCATGGATAACATGCGTACTGTTCTGTAGATGTCAAACAAGACCTTTACCCCTCGCCCCAGCCTATCACTTAGGCAAGAGATAGGGCTGGATGTTGATGTTTCAATAAGAGAGCACATTGGGTTGGAGCTGGATTGTCTGCTGTGTTATGATGGTTACACAAATTGTTGATGCTGCTGCTGCTGCTGTTTCTTGGTGGCTGCTTTGCTGACTAGGTCACTGGCCTTCTTTGTAGCTACCAGTGCTGTCTCTTTTGCCTTTTCCTTGGCTTTGTTGGGCCGTTTAAACAAGTGTCTTAGTAGGGGCTTCACCTTGTAGCTTGGCCAAGATATATTCAAAACCCTTCATAGTCTTGGTCACATTGCTTTTAAATTGAGCCAGACCAAATTCCTGGACAGCTCTGGAGACACCAAAGAAGCTAGAGGAGACCCAGGCTTCTCAGCAGATTTTGGTCCAATCACTGTTATATCAGAGTTCACACAGTAAGCACAACATTCCTCCATCAGCTGGGCATGGTTGATGTTCTAGGTGAAGGTAATCATGGTCTGATTTTGTAGGCCCACAATAGAGTCCTCCAGGATGTACACCGAGTGAGCAACATTAGCAGGAAACAATCGCTCAGTCCAGCAGGGCATCCTGTCAAGAGTCTCTGGAACAGGAGCTTCTGGTCACAGGTAACCTCCTGGTGTACTATGTCTTCCGTCAAGACATGTTTGCTGTAGGGATTTGGGGACCGCTGCCAGAAGGTGGTGAACGTTTGGTCCCAAGAACTCTGGAGCACACTCTGGCCCAGGAAATATTTCATCATTGTCCTAGCTGGGAAGGGCTCAACCGTATTGTGGGCTTGAGGAGTTTTTTAAAGACTTTTAAATTTTCCTTATTCTGACTTTGCGTGCATTAAAGTCTATTTTGTCAGAAATTAATAGTGCTACTTCTCTTTTTTGGTTGTTATTATCTTGATCCTATCCTTCAATTTTAAAGTATATTTCTATTTTTATATTTAACATGATAGACCCCACTTCTTAATGACAGGATGGTAAAAGAGATGCTTCAGTTATCTACGGAAAGGAGAAAAAAACATCCCATCATGAAATATCTTTTCCGCCACTTAATCCTAAGGAAGAGTTGAATTGCAAGCATCTGTGATCACCTGCTGAGGAAAGTAAATGAAACTGTTTCCTTCCTTCTTCAGCATTGCCAGTCCTTAGAGTGTGAGGGAGAGACTGTAATGCCAGTTAACAAAAATCATGGAAAGGGTGGAAAAATTCTTTATTCATAAACAAAGCAGGAATATGAAATAGTTTTTAGGTAATAAATATTTTTTCTAAAGAATTCCTTACTAGAGCAACCAAGTGTATGCTAATAAGAGATGAAATTATTTTTTAACTTGCTTATGGAAAGCACTCATAATAAAACATCCTGTGCTTGAATTATTAAAAACAATGTTGAGTAAAGAATTGCTTAATTTAGTAAATAATTTTAAAGCAAGCCATTATTTTCTCCAAACTTGAATTTGCTGAAAGCACTCCAAGAATTTTATTATCAGCACAACTGCATAATGTAATTGTGCAATTAGTAATACATCTGACACTGTTGGAGAGATTTAGTTTTACTTAGGGCAAGAACTAAATGCCGTTACTTGTTTATTATTTGTTAAGATTGTGTGAGGGATACGGCTCCGTTTTATTGGTTGATCTTTTTCTTCCCCAAATTATCATTTTTTATTTAATCCACTGTATTGTGTATAACTTAAGTCACAGAGAGAAGAACCAGTATATATCAATATTACATATGTTGTTAGAGTTTATGGATTAAAACTGGATTGATTCAGGTTTGAATCCTGGTGTATGTGTCTGTGGTGTGTGACATGGGTGGTGTGGTAGGTGGGTATCAGCAAATGGATATCTTTAACAAACCAAAATTTACTCTCTTACAGTTTAGGAAAGTAAAAAGTCCAAATTCAGAGAGTTACCTCTAAAGGAAGGGCCATCTCTCTGTCAGTTGTGGAATGAAGTCTTGGTTTCCTTCTATAATCCTGATAGATATCTCCATATTTCTTGGCCTTTTCTGATTTCAAGGAGGTTTTCTTGCAAGATCCTGTTTCCCAAAAGATGTCCTCCACTTCTGGTGATCCTTGATGATAGTGTGATTTCTTCATTTCTTTTTTTTTAAATTAAATTTTATTAATTTTAATGAACATTTACAGAGATTTGGGGTTTTCATTCATTCATTGTTGCACTATTTTCACTACCCTCCTCCCCAGTTCGTTCTTCTTCCCCCCCCTTGAAAGTCTGTTTTAATTGTCCAATTGCCACAGTGCTTGTCAAAGTCAGTTCTGATTAGTCTCCTTTGTCAGTGTATCCTTTGCCATTCCCTATCACTCCTCCTTGAGAGAGACTTCACCCTGATTCATAGGGAAAAGGGGACAGCATATTCTCTTAGCTACTTCCTGCTGAAAAGGGATGCTGTAGGTTTCAGGGTGAAGATCTTCTCTCACTACTCTAAAGGGCCCCTTTGGCAATAGGAAACACATAGACTATTATGGAGATTGATTTTGGAATTTAGATGCACTGTTATTAGTTGTGCTTAGCCGTACATGTTCATATCCTTGAAGATGTGATTTCTTCATTTCAACTCACTTTCCTCCCCTTCCCTTTCTGATATTCTAGGCTGCACCCTAGAGAAACTCCCTTTACATCTTGTTAGGTCTTGTGATAGGCTTAAGGAATGTTACATTCTACCATTTATCCTTTTACTTCTATTTGGTTTATCAGATAATACATATGTATAATATGTATAATAATAATAATATGTATAATATCAGATATAATAATATTATATTATATATAAATATTTTGGGGACCATGATACATGACAACCATCTTTCCCTGTCCAAGAACTCCATCTTGTAGTGTTATATTGGGAAAATATGCTCTCAAAGACCACTTTAGAGTGCTAAATCTCTCTCATTGTCATTGAGTTTGGACTGACTCATGGCTGATCCTCCAGGGGATTTTCAGAGGCTGTAAATTGCACAGAGGAAATTGCTCAGCTTTCTGCTATGGAACCATTTGTATACTAATACAGCTGGTGAATTTCACCTGCCTTTGGGTTGGCAGCACAATTCCTTTCCATTGGGCCACCAAAGCTCCCTTCACAGTGCTAAAGAGCAAGGACATCAGTTTAAAGACTAAGATGCAACTGAGTTAAGTCCTAGTATTTCCATTTGCTTTCTATGCACCTGAAAGTTGAACAATGAATTAGGAAGATTGAAGAGAAATCAATGTCTTTGAATTATGGTGCTGGCAAAGAGGTACAGAATATCACAACTGTAAAAAGAGCAGACCAATATGCTTAGACACAGTGCAGCCAGGGTACTCCTTAGAGGGAAGAATGGTGAAACTTGTCTCACATACTTCAGGCATGTTGTCAGGAGGGACCACCAGTCCTGGGAAAACTACATCATGCTGGGAAAGAGATAGAGTCAGCGAAAGAAAGGAAGACCCTCAAGGAGATGGATGCACAAAGGGCCTGGATTTCTTCAATCTGGTATCCTAATTTCAGAGGGGTTCTGTGTGAGGGTGGTGCAGAACACCTGGCTCTGCTCATTTACCTGATGAATGTGGTGAAGGCACTGATAGGTAAACCCAATATGCTGCCATTCAACAATCTAGAAAAACATGTGTATGAGTTGATGCCAGCTGTGGTAACTTGTATTGTTAAAAGGCAGCTGTGCTTAAGAGTAGATGTGGATAATCCCTGGGTCTTCTAGGATTTTGCTGCTTGCCTGGTGGCCTGTATCTGGAAGTATTTTGGCACAAGAGTTTCACCAAAAGATGAGTGGTTAAGAAAATTCCATGGACAATCTGTTATGCCTCTATTGCAGGCCTTGTAGAGCTGGGACATGATGTTGTTGTCATTGTTTGATGTCGTTGAGTCATAGACGACTCATAGCGACCCTGTGAACGAACAGCCTGAGCACTGTTCGTACATAGAGTTTCCGGAGGCAAGCCATTTCGGAAGTGGATGCCGCTCCTGCTTCCAGGCTTGATTTAGTCAGGAAGCTCCAACCAACACTGTCCACCATGGGTGCCCATTACCACGATTGGCACATCACTGTCACAGTCTTCAGCATCACAGCAACCACAAGTTACCTCTGTACAGCAACGCACAGACTAGTGCTATACCACCTAGAAGAATGTTTGACAGGAAGACAATTTTAATCTGGCCGAGGGCCACAGAGGAAAATCACCCACTGTCGACTTGGTAGCATAGCTTCCTTTCCACTAGGCCAACGTAGCTCTCTCTTGGTTGTCGTCATTGTTATTCTTGTTTGATGCCATCAAGTCGTAAACGACTCCTAGCGACCCAATGAATGAATGGCTGGGACATGATGTTACCAAGGCTTTTATTTCCACAGCCATGACAAGATGGAATGTGGATTCACAGTGTCCTAGATGGTCCCAGGCTGAGCACTTTGACCACATTGGTACTTATCCTGGGCAGACTCTTCTTCTGAAACACTGTTTCCCAGTTCTGGCAAAGCTGCACCCACCACTCGATTCCAATCTGGCAGAATTAGGGTCCCTTGGACTCTTTCTTTGCTCCCATATGATTTAAATGCAGGCTTGGGCTGCTCTGCAGGTTCATCACGTCACCATGACCACTTTTACTGTCACCCAGCCTTGACCCACGCTGACCTTTCCCTAGGCATTTTAGCCTATCCCTTGGCCCTCTGATTTAAAAAAAGGTTCCTGGTTCCATTGCCCTGCCTGACCAGACACTTGTGTCTGCCTACACAATGGTCCAATGGAAGCTTTACATCACAGCAGTGCCTGGTCCTAATCACCTGAACAAATCATCCGTAGGAAAGTGGACACATTATTTCTCTTCTCCTCTGTTCTGTTTTCTAGTCTATTAATAGAAAGTTGTGTTGTTAACTTAAAAGTTACATCTTTCTGGAGGTTCAAATCCATCTGCTGGATTATAGACAATTATAATTTGAAACAGACAATCTCTTCCCATGTGATTAATGATCTCAGAAAAGAAATGGGAAATCAGCCTTGAGTCAGTTCCAACTCAATGACAAGGAGTTATTGAGAGAGTCTAAAAAAAAAAAAAAGAGGCTTTTGAAAGAATTGAAAGAATTGAGTTCCTTGTTATTGTTTTCAGGTGCCATCAAGTCATTGATGACTCATAGAAATAACAGAACTGAACTTTGCCCTGACCGGTACTATCCTTATGATGTCTGACAAGCATGAGCCCATTGTGTCACTCCATCTTGTTGAGGGTCTTCCTCTCTGTCTCTGACCATCCACCTTTCCTAGTACAATGTCTCTTGTCTCAAAGGTTAGCCCTTCCTAGAATCAATCTAAATTGATTGTCCTTACCGTTAAGATTTGAGATTATTTGGATCCTGGTGGTCTAGTGATAAGAAGCTGAGCTTCAATCTCAAAGGCACGTGGTTTGAATCCACTAGCTGCTCCATGGGAGAAGAGTGAGCAGTCTTTTCCCCTGTGATTTGCTATCTCTGAAAACCCACTGGAGAGTCAGCTGCGAGCTGGTTCTGACTCGACAGCATGCACCACTCTGTGACTAATGTTGACTGCCATCACTTGAGCACACCAAGTCTATCCCTCACTTCAGACCTTTACCTTTGCTCCTACCTATAATGTAACTCTTTAGACTTCTCTCCTTTTCACCATTCAGATCTCAGTTTAAATGTCACATCTCCTGGGCTGGTCTTTTGCTCACTTAAACAAAATAGATGCTATCATATTGTTCTTAACATTTATGCACTTGGAAATTAAAATACATTTATTTCTTTGCTTCCAATCAACCTCTCCACTTAGAACACAGGTTCCACCCACCTCCCCCCCCCAAAAAAAAAAATACAGGTTCCATAAGAACAGGAACTTCTTAAAATGTTGTTAATGGGCACTGTTGAGTCAAGTATGACTCAGGGTGACCCTATGGACAACACATCTGACCCATATCCTATCCTTTGCCATCCTCATCATCTCTGGCACATTTGAATCCACTGCTGCTGTCAATTGACTTTGTTGGAGGTCTTTCACATTTTCACTAACTCTCCACCTTACCGGGCATGTCCATTCCAAGGAGTAGCCTCTGCTAGCATCATGCTCAAAATACGTGAGAAGAACCTTCTCTATACTTGCCTCCAAGGTGCACTCCGGCTGAACTTTTCCCAAGACCTGTTATTTTTCGCAATCCATTGGATATTCAATGCTATTCTTCACCACAACTTACAGGCATCAATTCTTCCATCATCCTTGTTCACTGCCAAGTTCTCAGATACATAGCAAATGATGACAAATACCATGGGCCAAATCAAGCACATCCATCACACCAACTATGACTCATTAGGATTCTATGGACAGCAGATTGAAACCTCTCCCTGTCCTCCACTATCCTCACAATCTTTGACAAGCTCAAGCCCACCGTTGCTGTCACTATGTCAATCCTTCTTGAGGGTCTTCCTCTCTTTTACTAATTCTTCACTTTCCCACCACAATGTCTTTTTCCAAGAACTGGCCCCTGCTGAAAACACGCCCAATCTGTTTGAGACAAAGTTTCACCATCCTTACCTCTAAGTAGTATCCTGGCTGCTGTTGTTGTTGTTATGTACCGTCGAGTCACCTGTGACTCATAGTGACCCTATGTATAACAGTCCTAAACCCTTTTCTATCCTGTGCCAATCTTATTGTCTCTGACACACCTACCCGCATTACCCCAGTAACTGAATCAAACTATCTCATCGAGGGTCTTACTCTCCTGCACTGTCCCTCCACCCTCCCAAGCATGTCCCTCTCCAAGACTGGTCCCTCCTTTCAACATGTCTAATGTATGTCAGACAAAGCTTCAGAATCCTTTCCTTCAAGGAGCAGCCTGTTTTAACCCTCTCCAGGTTGAACATGTTACTTCTCTCAGCAGTCTATGATATATTCAACACTGTTCTCCAACACCACAGCTCAAAGGCATCAATTAACCTTCTATCCTCCCTAGTCACTGTCCAGCTCTCTGATGCATAACAAGTGATTGCAAACACCATTGTCTGTATTGGAGCACTTTAGTCTCCAGACTGACATCGTTGTTCCTTAGTACTCTAGAGAGGTCTCTGACAGCACACTTTCCTAATGCAATATGTCTTAATTTCCTGGCTGCTGGTGCCAAGAGTGTTGATTGTGGAGCCAAGCAAACTGAAGCTGTGAACAATCTCAATCTTTTCACCATCCATCATAATACTGTCAATTGGCCCACTGTTGAGAGAGAATCTTTGTTTTCTTGATATTGAGCTCCAATCCATATTGAAGGCTGCAGTCCTTGACCTTTTGCAGCAAGTGCTTCAGGTCCTCCTTAGTTTCAGCAAGCAGGGTTGTGTCATTTGTAAATGCAGATTGTTGATGAGTCTTCCTCCAATCCTGATGCCATATTTCTCCTATGTGCTTCTTCAAATATAGAGTTATTTGTTCTTTTGGCAGTTCATGGGATATTCAGTACGTTTCTCTGACTTCATAATTTAAAGTTATCAGTTCTTATGGTGGTGGTGTTGAGTACCATCGAGTTGGAACTGACCTGTAGCTGACCCTCCAGTGGGTTTTTAGAAGCAGTTAATTACATAGGAGGATATTGCTCATCCTTCCCTCTTTGAGGAACTGGTAGATTTGAACTGCATGCCTTCAGGATTGCAGTGCAGTTTCTTGCCACTAGGCTACTAGAGCTCCTTCTATTCTTACAGTTGTTGTTGTGTACTGTTGACTCAGAACCGACCCATAGCTGACCCTCTGGCAAATTTTCAAAGACACTTAATTGCACGGGAGGAGATTGCCCATCCTTCTCCCATGGAGCAGCTGTTGGCCTAGAACCATGTGCCTTTGGGATTTCAGCACAGCTTCTTGCCACTAGGCCACCAGAGTTCCCTATTCTTATAGTAGTGCCTGGTAATTACAGCTTCTCTGTAAATATTTGTTGAATGAATGAATTTTCTTAACTGAATAGGAAACTATGTCAGGTAATGAAGATGGATTTATTTTTGTCTGATAAATTTGTGGTCACTTGACCAGGATCAGGTAGGAAAGTTACTTTGATGTCCAGATGTCAGGAAACAGCAGGAAGAAGCTTGATACCAGGAAAGTGCCAGTCTCTGCCCTCTACTCCTGCAAAACACCCACTACCTAAAATTCTGTTTCTTCAAGAAAAACCAGCTTAGCCCCACAACACCCAGACAGGGGAAAAGATCATTCTTTATAATTACTGTTAGGAGCTTCCATATGGCATCCTGCAAAGACAGGGAAACAAGATAGGTCAGAGCAGACGGCTTATTAAATTATCCACTGCATCAACTCAATGAGCACTTCCAAACGATTTTACTTCTTATCCTTCCCTCCACCCAATCCCTGCCATAGATTTTAAAGGCTTGCTTTTCTTTCTTCGCTGTTTAGGATTCCCCTTCTGTGTACAGCTCACTGAACTTTCTGCCAGATGATATTCCTTATCAGGCATCTATCTGCCTGAATCATTTATAGAGTGTGGGGGTAGAGATGCAAATTAGATCTGCTTTTGAAGTCAGGAAGCCCCGCTATGGGATTTGGGGATTTGGCAGGATCCCAGGAAAGCTGTAAGAGTCTCTGAGCTACAGTTCCCTCCTAGGAGAGAAAAGGTAAGGACACAACTCCCTTACCACTCAGGTTGGGGCTGAGCTCGGAGGACATGATGTATGTCAGCCTATTATCTAAATTCCGAAGTGGGGGGGGGAAAGATTGTGAGCTATCAAGACCTTGACAGCTGGATGAGTGTTTTCTTTGTCTAAGACACAGTGTCACTTGATAAGTGCTAGGAAGAGGTCCTTTGCATCCAAGTGTTTTTAAAAAAATGAAAAAGAAACCGTCAAAAGCAAGCCATAGTTACCATCAAGTTGATATCAACTCACTGTGAACCACCTCTGCAAAAATACTTCTTATCAGATAGTTATTCTAAAAATGTACATAAGCTACTAAAAGAATGTATCTGTCTAACTACCAGACACTGACACTTCAGTGTAAATATTATTAAAACTACTATTTTCCCTGACAGGTCTAGATGAGTCCTAACTAAATCAGAAAATCTGTTTTTAATAGTTTGGGAAGAGAGGAAAGAAATGTTAAGATCTTCTTCTTGTTGTGTTTGTTAGGTGACACTGAGTCAACAATAACTCATAACGACCTTGTGAACAACAGTCTGAAAATTTGTGCTATCCCGCTCTGTCCTCAGGACCTCCAACGCAATAGTGATAGCTTTTTTCTTTTTTTTTTTTTATAAGCTGAACTTTTATTCAAAAGAATTAACTGTACGTTATCTATAAAGAAAATTATGCGGGAGAAGTAAACTACTACTTTCTTCCTCTGTGTGTGTGTGTGTGTGTGTGTGTGTAAACCAATGGGAAGAAAAGAGAGCATGTGTATGATGGACAGGATCGAGGAGCAGGCTGATGCAAGCCAGATCCATACAATTGGGAACCATTAGCTTTAGTGGTCCCTTGAACTGCAGGGGGCAATATCCAGCTTCCTGATTTCCCCCACAGAAGAGGATGATGAGGCAGAAGGAATTAGAGAGAAGGATTGGAGGTAGAATCTCCCTTTCTCTTGCCTGTTTGAGGGAAGAGAAATCACAATATACTTTTGGACGCTGCAGGGACCAAGGAGAACACTGCTGGCGTTTGTGGCTGTATCTGTGGAGACCTGTTTAAGTAGCTAGTAGTAGAGAGCTGAGTTGCTGAAAGATAGTCCTATCTTTGATAGTTGAGGCACTGAAGGATGATGACATTACAATAAACTTGACTGGAAAAGGGGAAGACTAAGGTTGATACAGACATTGAATTCTAAGAGGTCCAATTGGAGTTAAATGTATCGATAAGGTTGTGGAGGTTGAATGATACTGGGTTGGATGTCCTGTATAATGACTTGAAAAATCATGTTGCACAGAGCTGTACCATTTAAGGTAAATTTAGGGTGTGTGGTTGGATAAAACTTCCATAAGCCAACTGCAATAGAATTGGGAGAGACATAGACTCTGATGTTGACCCTTTTACTTCCCAGGAAATATTCTCCGAACATTAATTTCTTCATGTACTGAGAGGGAATTGCCTTACTTTGCTGATGTTATACAGTTTTGATATGAAATGAACACATTAATTTTGGATATGGATATATGCTGGAGTAAAACATCTTTTAAGAATAATCTGTTAATATTATTACTGTTTAATGTAGAAATTTGGTGAGAATCAGAACACAGAACTATCTTGGTCATTTCTTTAGTTTGTTTTAAAATCCTTTGCAGAAGATGGATGTTTATTCCCAAGTCTGAAAAAGGCCACACATTCTATTTTTTTAACATTTTTTTTCAAAGAATATGAAGGTAACAATTACATTTATTGGGCAATTAAGGTGTGTTAGTGTCCGTGTTTTATTTATCTCCCTTTTTATTTGAGATATATGGACATATTTTTCACATTATACAATTCACTGATTCTTTTCAAAAAAACAACTTATTGCTGTGAAGTTGGAGCCAGCTCATAGCTCACCCTTCAGTGGGTTTTCAGAGCCTGTGAATTGCATGGAAGGAGACAGTCCATCTTTCTTCCTCAGAGCTGCCAGTGGATTCAAACTGTCAGAGAGGAACCACCTTTTGGTTAGAAGAGCAACTCCCTTCAGACTAGGTCATCAGAGCATCTCTTACTAGTTAGAGTTTACCCCTTTGTAGTTTGGTGATTTTTAGAACATAAACAGTTGTGAAATTATCTCTACAATTTAATTTTATAACACTTTTAATACCCTCCCCAGATCAATTCTCATACTTGACTGTACCGGAAAACAACAAACGCAGTTCTAGGAACACTATAAAGTTATTCCTGTTTGCCTCACCCTGCTCCAGATAGAGCAACCACTAGTCTACTTTCAGTCTTTATGAAATTGCTTCTTCTACGTGTTTCACATACACGAAATAACAGAATAAGTGATCCTTAGTCACTAGTTTCTTTCATTTTACATATAATTTCAAGGGTCATTTTTGGTAGCATGGACCTGGGCCCAATGTGCTCAGGGATCATTTCTGGCCTCAAATTTTCTGTGGTCTTAGTAAGAATAACTTAGGTTGCTTATGATCTGGTCTGGTTAAAAAAAAAACAAACAAACAAACAACAAAAAACAAACCACAAACCATTCCCCTTTGCAGTCCAATAATATTTTATGATGGAGTGCATGGTTGAGGATGGGCAGGGCGGTAATCACAGGATCACACAGTTTGATGGGTAGAGAGAGAGATCGGTAAAGGAAATTGGAACTATCTGGTATGAAAAACAATGTATACATTTTATAATCTCATCAACAATGTATAAAAGTTCCTTTCTCCCTACATCCTCTCCAACATTTAATACTTGCTGCCCTGTTAAACTTTGACACTCTTGCTTCAGTTAGATGGTACCTCATTGTGGTTTTGATTTGCATCTCTCTTACTGACAGTGATTTGGAGCATTTCTTCATGTGTGTTTGCCCTTCGAATATCTTCCTCTGTGAAAAGTCTTTCCATATCTTTTGCCCATTTTGTAATTAAGACTCTTGTCTGAGATGGTATTACCAAATGTTTGTTCTCAGTCTGTAGGTTGTCTTTCCTCAAAAAGCTGAACATAGAAATTGCATATGACCCAGCTATTCCACTACTTGGAATATACCCTGAGAATATGAAAACTGAGACACAAACTGAGATTTGTACACCAATGTTCATAGCAGAATTATTCACCATTATAAGAACATGGAAACAGCCCAAATGTCCAACCATAAATGAATGGCTTGAAAAATCATGGTACATTCACACAGTGGAATACTATGCAGCACACAGGAGTAATGATTTTGTAAATTGTTACCTAACTTGGGAGGGACTGGAGAACATTATGCTGAGTGAACTAACTCAGTCCCACAAGGATAAATATTGTATAAAACCATTATTGTAGAATGAGTATAAGAATCTAAGAGGGGTGAGAGAGGTTGGAAACAGAGGGATGTGGTTGTGCAGGGGTGTGGGGGGATTAATCATGGGGTTGTACAATTTGATGGGTGGGGGTGTGGTGGAAATTGAAAGCATTTGTTTGAATTTGTATTTCAATTTTGTAAATAAATTAGTAGAAAACAAACAAACAGAAAAACAGTGTATACAAACTTTGTAAGTAAATCAGTGTAGAATAAAAATGGTATTTTCTAAAAAGTATAAACATGCCATTAATCAGTTGCTAGACATTCAGCTGATCTCTACATTTCAACAATATAAATTATGCTGCTATGAACACATACTACTTACTTATGGAAGCATGCTTCAGTCCCTTTGGGACAGAGTTAGGAGTAAATGAGTTACTCTATTTAAATTAGCATTTTGAAAACTTTCCAACTGTTTTCTAAAGTGATTGTATTATTTTATGCTCCTACTAGCAATGTATGAGAGTTTAAAATTCCTCATCCTCCACGTCAACTTGTTTATGTCTGTCCCTTTTGCTTTACCTGCGTAGTGTAAATGGTTTGTGTTCGACTTCTGGCCAAAGGATTGACTGTTTAAATCTACCAAGTGACATCATAAAAGGAAGCCATGGATGGCTTCTGTAAAGAAGAAAGCCTTGCATAAGGAAAATGACAAAACATTTCTGTAAGAAACAAGAAGAGACCTACAAAAACAAAAAAGATAACCAAGTTCATGGATTGTTATTGCTGTAAAGCGCCACAGAGTTAAGTAAAACTTGTCCTGTGAACAAACAGATCTGAATCTTGTCCTATCCTGTGCCATCATCATAATTTCTGACGTACTTGAGCCTATTTCTGTAGTCACAGTGTCAGTTCATCTCACTGAGGGTCTTTATTTCCTTTGTAAACTAACTATTCTTCCAAGCAAGAGGTCCCTCTCCAAGGAATAGTTTGTCCAAGCAATCTAGTAATCTTTGCCTCCAAGGAGCACTCTAGTTATAATTTCTCCCAGACATACCTGTTTGTTCATTTGGCAGTCCATAGGATATTCAGTACTCTTCTCCAAAACCACAGTTAAGAGGGATCAGTTCTTCTTGCATCATCCCCATTAACCGTCCAGCTGTCAGATGCATACAAGTGATATAAAAGACCATGGACTGAACAGGTATACTATAGTCTTTAAACTGATATCATTATGCCTCAGTAATTTGAGATGTCCTTAATGGCAGATTTCTCAATTCAACATGCCTCCTGATTTCCTGACTGCTGATACCAAAGATGCTGATTGTAGATCCAAGTAAGATGAAGTCATTGACAGGTTCATTCTTTTCTTCATTTATCATCAATAGGAAGATGGGATATCATGATGATGACAGTTCGACCAAGAGCAATCTACAGGTTCCATGCAATTCCTATACAGATACCGACATCATTCTTCAATAAGATGGAAAAGATAATTTTTAAATTTTATCTGAAAAAGAAAGAGTATTTCTGGAAAAGTAGGAGGCATCACAATCCCTGACATCAAAGCTTACTGCACAGCCATGGTAAAGTAGCATGGTATTGCGATAAACACAGAGATGGATGGAACATAATCAAGAACCCAGAAATCAATACACTCATCTATGGTTAACTGATCCTTGACAAGGAGACAAATTCAGTTAAGTGGGGAAACTACAGTCTCTTTAACAAATGATGCTGGCAAAATAGGACACTTACCAGTAGAAAATTGAAGCAAGACCCACATATCACAACACAAACAAAAATAAATTCAAAGTGGATCAGGGACCTAGGAAGCAAAAAATGGAAAGTTTCATCAGAGGAAAAAAAATAGGAAGAATTCTAGAATCCTTAATGTATGCTGTGAATAAACTTTCAAGTATAACTTAAAATTTATAATCAGGAAAGGATAAAATAGATGAATGGAACCTTCCAAAATCAAGTCCTTGTGTGTGTCAACAAACTTCTCCAACAGAATAAAAAGGAAGTCTACATAGACTAAGAAAAATATTCGGCAATGACATGTCTGATAAGGGACTCAAAACTAAAATTTTATAGAATTTATAGAACACTTTAGCATATCAACAACAACAACGACAAAAAAACCCCCAACAACTCAGTCACAAAATAAGCAGGAGACACTAATAGAAGCTTCACCAAAGAAACTCAGATCAACACAAACAAGCAAAAATACCCCAAATCACTAGCTATTGTAAATGAAAAAAACAATAAGGTCTAACCCCAGAAACAATGGTAAAAGTTCAATGGTAAAAGTTTTACAGTGGTAAAACAGGACAGCAAACAACAAATGCTGGAGAGAATGTTGAGAGATTAGAACTCTCATTCACTGCTGGCAGGAAATCTGAAATGGTACAGCCACTACAGAAGCCAGTCTGGTGTTTTCTCAAAAAGTTCAAAATGCAAATATTATTTGACCTAGCTATCCCATTTCTGGAAATATACCACAAAGAAATCTGAGCTGCAAGACAAACAGATTTTTGCACGTAGAGGTTTATCACAGAATTATTCACAAGAGCAAATAGATGAAAGTAGCCCAAAGGCCCATTAACAATTGAATGGATAGAGAAACTATGGTACATTCATGCAATGGAATATTACATGGTATTGAAACACAATTAACGTGCAGAACACTACACAACATGGATGAGTATGGAAGACATTATGCTGAATGAAATATCTTGGTCACAAAAGGACAAATACTGCTTAAACCCACAGTTGTAATAATAGGATCAATATGAGGGAGGAGGAGGAGAGGGTGGGGAAAGATTGTATGGATGAAGAACATTGTGATGGAATGAATGAAAGGAAGGACAATCAGAAAGAGACAATTAGAAATTATAAGTATGATAATTAATATACTGGAATAAAGAGAATTGGGGGAGGGAGGAAATGTGCATGAAGGAATGAAGGAAAACTTTTTTTTGTGTGTGTGAACCTTTTCTAAAATAAAATAAAACTTAATTAAAAAAACACAAACCAAAACCACTGCCATAGAGTTCATTCTAAGAAGGATCCTGCATTTGATTTCTAAGACTCTAGAAGGGTGGAGGGATAGCCCAGGACAGGAAGACCCTGGATAAGATGGATTGATACAGTAACTGGAGCACTGGGGTAGATGTGCTGGAGTCAGTGAGACAGGCTTAGTACAGAGCAGGTTTCAGAGCTGCTGTACATTGGGTTGTTATGAGTTGCAGGCAACTCAACGGTACATAACAACAACAACAACAATAATTTTTTAGGTGATAAGGCTATAGTTATTTTTTTTTTTCAAGGCTATAGTTTTTTAAAGAGAATATTACCCATCTTTTTCCATCTTTGGGCCCCTGGTAGATCCAAAACACTGATTTCTCAGTGAGCAGTGTAACACATAACACAGCATAATATCAATGCTCCTTTCTGTAAAGAATTATTTTAAAGGTTAATCTTGGTGAAGGATTTTTTTCTTTGTAATTCAGGGATTTTCAATCAGTTGAAATTGACTACTTGCAGTTGTAGTGGTTTGGGGTTTTTGTTGTTGTGTTGTTTTTTTTTTTAACATTATTTGTTTTTTAAAGTTGCTGAATAGATCTCAGAAGAGCTTTTAGACTAAGTAAGGTGCATAGGCAGGAAATACTGATAAATTGCTTCCAAAAACGAGTCAGTGAAAACTCTGTGGATCTTAATGATCTGATCTGTTACTGATAGTGGACTTGACATAGGACTGGGCAATGTTTCATTCCATTGTGTATGAGGTAGCCGTGACTTGGGGGCAGACTTGATGGCTGCTTACAACAAGAAGTAAATGTGAAGTCATATCTCATTGTCATTTTTATTTGCCCATCTGTGACTAATGATGACATTTTCACATACCTATTGGTTATTTTTATATTGCCTTTGGAGAAGTATCTATTTTTCTGCCTAATTTTTAAACTGGGTTATTTGTCTCTTATTGATGAGTGGTGAAAGTTTCATATATGCCCTACACATAAGTCCCTTGTCAGATATGTTGTTGATTGCTGTCTAGTTTGAGCACAACTCATAATGACCCTATGAACAAAAGGCCTGAAGCCTTTCTATAACTACTGTCATTATTTTCAAATATTTTCTTCCTTTCACGGTTTTCATTTTCACTTT
>NW_006399899.1:4978979-4998545 GCF_000299155.1 Elephantulus edwardii
TTTTTACTTTATTGTGAGGTGGAAGGTCCAAATTCATTAGTCTGTGGCTATCAAGTTATCTCAGTAAAACGTGTTGAAAATTAAATTCTTTGGGCACTGCATTGTTTTCACTCTTACTGAAAATCAATTCAACACTCAATTCATTATCACTGAGTCAGAATGGAGTCACAGTTTCATTGGGTTTCCAAGGCAGTAAATTACACTCTTAGAGGTTATATATCTTTCTCCCTCAGAGTCACTGGTAGATCGAACCCCCAGAGAGGTGTGGCCTTTGGGTTAGCAGCCCAACTACTTATGTACTTATTGTTGTTCTGTGCCATCAAATTGCCTCCAAATCATAGGGACCTTATGCACAATAGCTCTGAATCTTGTTCTATTCTGAGCCAGTCTCACTGTCTCTGATATACCTGCCCCCATTGCCCCAGTCACCGAGTAAATTCATCTCATGCAGCGTCTTCCTCTCCTGCGCCCTCCCAAGGACTTGTGTCTCCAGGTAACGTGTCCAAAGTGTGGGAGAGGGAGCTTCAAAATCCTTGCTTCCAAGAGTAACTTGGCTTCACCTTCCCCAGGACAAACCTGTTTTCTCTCTTGGCATTCCATGAAATGTTCAGTACTCTTCTCCAGCACCACAATTTAGGGAATCAATTCTTTTGTCATCTTTAATGAGTACTCAGCTGTTTGAAGCTGTGAAGACTATGGCCCGGATTAGGCTCACCTTAGTTTTTACACTGACATCCTTGCTCTTTAGCACCCTGAAGAGATTCCTGACATAGACTTTTCAAATGCAATTCATCTTTTGATCTGCTGGCTGTTGGTACCAAGAGTGTTGATTATGGAACCAAGTAAATTGAAATTGTTAACAATTTCAATCTCTTCTCCATCTATTATGATGCTGCCAATTGGTGGTGAGAATCTCATTTTCTTTATGGTGAGCTTCAATCTATATTGAAGGCTATAGTCCTTGACCTTCTGCAGCAAGCACTTCAGACCCTCTTCAGTTTCAGCAAGCAAAGTTGTGTCGTCTGCATAATGCAGGTTTTTGATGAGTCTTCCTCCAATCCTGATGTCACATTCCTCCTCATAAAGTCCAGCCTCCCAAATTATCTGTTTTGCACATAGATTGAAAAGGTATGGAGACAGTATTTTTCCTGGACGTACTACTTCCCTGATTTTGAACCATGCAGTTTCTCCTTGCTATGTTCTGAAATCTGCTTCCTTCCAAGTATAGGTTTTGTGTGAGAACAGTCAAGTGTTCTGGGATTCCCATTCTGTTCAAGCTCCACTACATTTTGTTGTGATCCACACAGTCAAATGCCTTTGTATAGTCAATGAAACATAGACACTCCTCTGGTACTCTCTGCTTTCACTCAAGATCCATCTAACTTTGGTTATGATTGCTAGTGCCACAACCTGTTCTAAGTCCAGCTTGTATTTCTGGTAGTTCTCTTTCAATGTATTGTTCCAGTCATTTTTTTATAGTCTTCAGCAAGATTTTTTTTGTGTGTGTGATGTCAGTGACATTGTTTAATAATTTCCACAATCTGTTGGACCACCTCTTTTTGGAATGGGAATAAATATGAATCTCTTCCAGTGAGTTGGCCAGGTTGTTGTCCTCCAGATTTCCTGGCACTACCTGGTGACACACCCTGGGCTGCAACTGTGTGTCAAAATATGCTAATTCTGTCAATTCCTGGGGTCTTGTTTTTTGTCAATTCCTTTGGAGCATCTTGAACTTTTCTTTCATCACCATAGGCTCTTGATCATATGTTGTTTCATGAAATTCTTCTGTGGCAGCCAATTAGTTTTGTTACAATGACTCTGTGTACTCCTTTCATATTCTTTTAATGCTTCTTGGATCATTCAATTTTCTGCCCATAGCATCTTTAAGTATTGCAACTCTAGTCTTGAATTTGATCTTTAATTCTTTCACCTTACGAAATGCCAAATGAGTTTAGTTTGTCCCTTTTTGTTTTCTGACTTCAGGTCTTTGTCCATTTTATTATAATACTTTGCTTGTCTTCCCGAGCTGTCCCTTGAAATCTTCTGTTCAACTTCTTAACTTCCTGATTTCTTCTCTTTGCCTTGGCTTCTCAGCTTTCTAGTGCAATATTTACAGTCTCTTCTGACATCCATCTTGGTTTTTTCTTCTTCGTCTCTCTTTGTAATGACCTTTTGAATTCTTCATAGATGATATTATTTTGCATCTTCTTACAGCTCCTTTGATTCATTATTAGTGTTCAAGGTCTCAAGCCTGTTCTTAAGATGGTTTTAAAATTCTGTTGGGATAGACTCAAGTTAAATTTTAGTTCTTGTGGTTTTAATTTTATTTGGCTTCTGTTTGAACATGTGTTTGAGTAGTTGGTGATTTTTTCCACAATTAGCACCTGGCCTAGATTTCACAGCTTCTCTAGTGATTTTTTCCATAGATGTAATCAATCTGATTCTTGTGTAGACCATTAAGTGAGATCCATCTGTAGAGTCACCAATTTATTTCTTATAAAAGGTATTTACAATTAATAAATTGTTGATTGTACAAAATTCATATGCATTGCACTACCCTAATGCAACAAATTTTGTGAAATCACTATCACAACAGAAGATTTTGTTTTGAATTTATTTTTCCCCCAAAATAGACAAATGGATCCTAAATTCAAATGAAAATTCAAGAAATAGAGATCTGTCAAAGCAATCTTGAGAAAGATGAGCATAACTAACAAACTTAAATTTCTTACTTTGAAAATTAACAACAAAACAATAGTGGTCAAGATTGTGTAACACAGACATAAGAATAGATAGACAGATGAATGAAATAGATTTGGACTCCAGAAATATATCAACTCTTGATTCTAAGTGTGAATTTATTTCTGGATGCAAATCTATTTCATCCATCTATGTCTTTCCTTATGTCTGTCTGCACCACATAATCTTGATTACTACAGTTTTGTAACTAGGTTTGTAATTAAAAAGTGTTAAGTTTGTTAGCTTTGCTCATCTTTTTCAAACACATAAGGCTGACCAATTTTGAGTTGAAAACAAAAAAGCAAAACAAATGACCAATATTTTCATAGAGATTTCATAGAATCAAGTAAGAGCTTGAGTGGCCCTATTGTGAAACATTTGTTGCTAACCAAAAGTTTGACAATTTAAACACTTCAGCTTTTCTGAGGGAGAAAGGTGAGTTAACCAGACTGTAAAAGATCTGCAGCTTTTACACTCCCACCAACAGTGAATAAGGGTCCCAGTTTCTCCACAACCACTCCAACAATTGATATTCTATAGAAGGCTGTATGGCTATTTCTCAAAAAGTTACAAATGGGAATATCATTTGACCCAGCAATTCCACTACTGAGAATTTAACCTAAAGAAACCATAACTGCCACCCAAGCAGATATATGCACACATGTATTTATTGTGACTTTGTTCCCAATAGCAAAGAGCTGGAAACAATCCAAGTGCCCATCAACAAACTAATGAATAGAGAAGCTCTGGTATATTCACACAATGGAATACTATGCAGCATTGAAAAACAAGGAACCTATGAAATATTATGCAAAATGGATGACCCTGGAGGACATTATGCTGAGTGAAATAGCTCAGTCACAAAAGAACAAATATTGCATAGGGCCATTGTTGTAAAATGGGACTGACATCGGGGTTGAGGGAAGACAAAGGAGGAGGGGAGCAATGATTTATATTGCATTGAAACAGATGAGGGAGAGAACTGTTTAAAAGGGATGTATGAATGGGTATTGTCATTACAGAAGTCCAGAGGGAGGGCTGCATAGTGGAGTGGACTTAGGGGGAGGGATCGAATAACAGTGAAATAGTTTTTTTTCTTTCTTTTAAGGGACAGGAGTGAATTGGGAGGGGGGAGGGAGGAAGAAAAGTGCAACAATGAATGACTGGAAACTAAATTTTGTAAACTTGTATTAAAATTAATGAAAAAAATCTGTAGCTTTGAGAGCACTGTGGGTTGTCTGACTCAGTCATACAAGATTTCTATGAATTTGAATCCATTTAACGACAGTAAGTTTGGCTTTTTGGTTTGTAGACCAATTTGCCAGCGATTGTCATCTTAACACAGCTGTTTTCTGAAGCATGAGCATGGCATTTCTATTATTTAGGTCTTTTTTTCAGCAATGATTTGTAGTTGTCCGTGGAAATTTTGCACTCCTTTGTTAAATTAATTCCTAGATATGTCCTCAGCCGCTATAGATAGGATCACTTTCTTAATTTTATTTTCAGATTATAGAAATACAGTTTATTTTTGCATACTGATCTTGTCTCCTGCCATACAGGTCCACTTTTTTTGTTGTTGTTGCTATTATGTGCCGTTGAGTCACTTGTGACTCATAGCGACCCTATGTACAACAGCCCTAAACTCTGCTCTGTCCTGTGCCAATTGCCTGGTCTCTGACACACCCATCCCGATTACCCCAGTCACGGAATCAATCCACCTCATAGAGGGCCTTCCCCTCCTACACTGTCCCTCCACCCTCCCAAGCATGATGTCCCTCTCCAAGGACCTGTCCCTCCTTACCACATGTCCAAAGGAGCCACCCAGTTTGATTTTTTCCAGGATGAATCTGTTTGTTTTCCTAGCAGTCCATGGTACCCTCAATACTCTTCTCCAGCACCACAGCTCAAAAGCATCAATTATTCTTCTATCCTCTTTAGTCATTGTCCAACTGTCTGATGCATCCCAAGGGATAGAAAAGACCATGGCCTTTATCAGGAGCATCTTAGTCTCCAGAGAGACACCATTACTCTTCAGTACTTTGGAGAGGTCCCTAACAGCAGACTTTCCCATGGCAATACGTCTTTTAATTTCCTGGCTACTGGTGCCGAGAGTGTTGACTGTGGAGCAAAGCAAACTAAAGCTGTGAACAATCTCAATCTCTTCACCATCCATCCTGATGCTGCCAATTGGTCCAGTGGTGAGAATCTTTGTCTTCTTGACATTGAGCCTCAATCCATATTGGAGGCTTTAGTCCTTGACCTTCTGCAGCAAGCACTTCAGGTCCTCCTCAGTTTCAACAATCAGGGTTGTGTCATCTGCATAATGCAGATTGTTGATAGATCTTCCACCAATCTTGACCCTACATTTCTCCTCATAGAGTCCAGCCTCCCAGGTAATCTGTTCTGCATACAGGTTGTTAAGGTATAGAGACAGGACACATCCCTGGCGTACGCCCTTCCAATTTTGAACCATGCAGTGTTTCCTTGCTTTGTTCTGATGACTGCCTCTTGGTCCAAGTATAGGTTTCTCATTAGCATGATCAAGTGTTCTGGGATTCCCATTCTTCTCAGAGTCAGCCACAGTTTGTTATGATCCACACAATCAAATGCCTTTGCATAGTTAATGAGACACAGATATACATTCCTCTGGTATTCCCTGCTTTCAGCTAAGATCCATCTAACATTAGCTACAATATCCCTAGTACCACAACCCCTTTTAAACCTAGCCTGGACTTTTGGCAGTACTTGTTCTAATAGATTTTTAATGGATTATTTAGCACTTCTATATACAAAATGATGAACAAAAGGTCGTATATATCTAGGTTGTATAGCCCTGGTGTACAAGTTGCTGTACCGCGGTCACTTGTGGTTGCTGTGAGGCTGAACACTGTGACACTGATGTGTCAAATGTGTTAGTGGCTGGTTACCCAGTGCAGACAGAGAGTGGGGTGGAGCTCCCTGATTAATCCAAGCTTGGAAGGAGGAATGACATCCACTTCCATAATAGCTTGCCTCCGGAGACCCTATGAACCTGGAGAGAGGATGAGAGACACCCAACCTTTCAGGACTCTCCTTCATAGGGTCACCATGAGTCGCCTGCAATTCGACGATATATACAAAATCATGCTATCTGCAAATAAAAACAGAGTCATCTCTTTATTTTCAATCTGGATGTCTTTTGTTTCATTTTTTTCTCTCCCCTCCCTTTATTATTATGCCTAGAACCTTCAGTATAATTTCAAAATAGGAGGTGAGAGCAGTCAACTTTGTTCCTGATGTTAGGAGGAAAGCATTATATCCCCCCCATTATGTATAATATTGCTGGTTCCTGTTAAGTTGGCTTCATCTCATGGAGGCCCCATCATGTATAACAGAACAAAATACTGCCTGATCCTTTCTCTTCTTCCTAACTTGACTCATTACAGCCTCTGATGTATTTTGACTTCTAAATCTGCCTTTCAATCTGGGAGTTCATCTTCCAACACTGTATCAGACACTCTATTGTGACCCATAAGATCTTCAGTGACTAATTTTTGGTGGATTGCCAGGCCTTTCTCCCTAGTCTGTCTTAGTTTGAAAGCTCCAATGAAGCCAGTTTATCATGGTGTTTGAAATATGCACATTATAACATACAGCTTCATAGTCACATTTCCAACTACTATAGTGCAACAAATTGGCAGGAGGGGAAGTGATGTATAAGGTACTTGAAAATCTCTGTCTCTAATTTGATCTAAATGAGGAAGAAACAAAGGACACACTGTCATTTGTGGAAATCAAAGAACTCACTTAGGAGAGCTCCTTTCCAACTTGTATTTATGAGACAGGCTGTCCCATTACTCAGTGTGCCAACCACCAACTGTTTCTTCCCTTGACTTCCAAAGATCTCATTTCAGGGTAATGATTATGATGGCAATGAGGACTATTAGTAAGTGCAATGGAGCTGTGGGGAACCTAAGAATTTAAAACATATTTTGGGAATTACTCTCATTGCGTTTGCTTTTCTGGCTTTCCAGTGAGGCTGCATCATTGTGCGATTTTTTGGCAAACCCCTGTCCCTCTCGGGGCCTCAGTTTTTCCACCTATAATGTGTGGGTGTTAGGGTTGGTTAGTGACTTTCAAAATACGGATTCAGAAATAGCTCCTTCAGAAATCCTGAGGGTTTAGCCCAGGACTCGTGTATTTTAAATCTGAGTGAGTCTGATGTCCCCTCAAGTCTGAAAAGTATTGCATTCGATGACCCTCTAAGGTCTTCCAGCTGCAACTACCTGTGTTTGCATGAAATTGTCCTAGTAGAGGATTCTCAGAGTGAGGAAGGAAAACTGGAGGGTGAGGGCTTTTCCTGGTTACTTCCCTCCCCTTTGAAAGTTTTAATGCCTTCTTCTTATCCCTTCTTTCTCTTCAGTGTTCTCTGATGACAGAAGCTTATTAAAGCAGGGGGATTTTCCACAGGCCTGTTTTCAAAGGTCCTGGGTAGGAGTTTTAATTGCCAGACTTCACACTGAGGGTGTTAACATTTATTAAAGTCAGCTCCTCTGATTGCCTTTTAACAAGGCTGTGACTGTGCATTGGAGATAACACTGGGCCTGGCCCAGTGGGGCCTCAGAGGTAGCTTAAAATAATCAGGCCCAGGGAAAACAGCAATGCAGTCTGGTGCAGCAGGCGCAGGGACAAAGTCCAGCCTCTTTATATGGTTGGCTAGCGGCCAGGACAGTGCAGGGCCTGGGCATTGTGAGAGGAGAGTGGAGTCACTGAACAAGGAGTGTGTGAGAGAGAAAAGGTGCTGGTTGATGCCTTATCCCTGAATAGCACTGCTATATAGAGACTCCTACTGAATTTGAGGAGCTCTGGTGGCCTTCCATTGAGTAGAAAGTTATGCTGCAAACCCAAGTCCAAAGGTAGGTAGTTTGAATCTACCAGCCTCCCACTGAGAAAGATGAACAATCTCTTCCTGCATTATTTACAGTCTTTCAAAACCCTGTATGGGGTCAGTTTTAAGTCAATTCTGATAGCAATGAGAGAGTTTCATCTTAACCCTTTAATTGCTTTGGAGGAAGGGAGTAAGTATGGACAGACAATATACTGTAGGGATGTGGAGACTTGTTAAACATAGATAATGTACAGAGATGTTGGTTCTGATCCAGATTGCCTGGTGCTTGCAGTATGTCCTCTTCTTTCTGGACTCCTGCTTGCTTATATGAGATAGCAGTGAAGCAATAGCTTCCTGGGCAGACTGGGGATCTTAGAGAGTTATTTTCCCGTTTCACTGGGTCAGAGAAATTTAGAGGCCAGATTCTTCCTTTCCTTCCTAGGGGGATGGGTATGTGTTTCTGAACAATTTATCTCAGTAAAATATCTACCCTTTCTCCTCTTCACCTGGAGTGGCTCTGACCTCATCTGGTTTATGCCAGGGCAGCATAGTGGCTGAAACAATGGATTGAAACAAGTCAATGATTATGGAGATGCTGGTACATATGTTCTGTGTATAAATAGTTACCCTGAGATGGATCTAACTTGAAGATAACTTATAGCAAATGTCGGAGCAGCTGGATAGACACTGCATAGGCAGAAAAATAACAGACCATCCACCATGTTAGATGACTTCTATGGCTGTGACCTGGACTCACTCATCTCATTGGCTCCTTTGCTGGTTTCTCCTGTTGGTGAATGGCAGCACCATCCACCTGTTGTTGCTCCACTCATTCCCTTAACACAGAAACTAATCTGTCACTACATGGTGCTGATCCTTCCTTCCCAGGGGCTTCAGAAGCAGCAGAAGCAGCTCCCTTCTCTGCTTCCACTCAACCACTGCACTAGCTTGGACCTTTGTTGTCTCTTTCCCTGACCTGCAATGTAGACACCTGACCAGTCTTCCTAAATATGTTTTTCAGTTCTTTCAGCTTAAGAAATGCAGATAAAGTTCTTTCCTTTTTATTTTCAAATTCTAGCTCTCTGCACACTTCATTATAATACCTTGCTTTGTCTTCTTGAGCTGCCATTTGAACTCTTCTGTTTAGCTCTTTTGCTTTGGCAGGTTTTCTCTTTGTTTTGTCTTCTGCATGCTCTTGGGCAATTTTCAAAGTTTCTTCTGATATTCATTTCAGTTTTTTCTTTCTCCTTTGTCTTTGTAACGTCAGTTTACTTTCTTCATGGATGATATCTTTGATATCATCCCACAACTCATCTGGTCTTTGGTAAATGGTGTTTAATGTTTCAAAACTATTCTTAACATGATCTTGACATTTAGATAGAATAGATTCAAGACTATATCTTGGTTCTTGTGGACTTATTCTCATATTCTTCAGCCTCAATTTGAACTTCCACATGAGTAATTGATGGTCTGATGCAAAGTCTGCACCCTGGCCTGGTTTTGACTACCAATATTGAGCTTCTCCAATGATTGCTTTCACAGGTGTAGTCATTTTGGACAGCCATCAGGTTAGGTCACGTGTGAAGTTACCATTTGTGTCTTTTTAAAAAGTATTTTTAAAAGATTATATTTTCCAATCACTCTTCCTTCTTCTTGGAGCAGGACATCATGATTGAAAGGGTGGAGGGACAGTGCAGAAGAGGAAGACCCTGTATGAGAAAGATTGATACATTAACTGGGACAAAGGTGATAATTGTATCAGAGTCATTAAGATGGGTTCAGGACAGGACAGACTTCAGAGCTTCTATACATAGGGTCACTATGGGTTGCAGGCAACTCTACAGCACACAACAACAACAACAACAACAACAGCAACAACAAGCATTCCTTCTTCACGGTTTCTAACTTTTGCATTCCAGTCACCAATTATCATTAACACATCTTGACTGCTTGTTCGGTTAATTTTGGACTGTAAGATTTGGTAAAATTTTCAATGTCCTCTTCTTTGGCTCTAGATGTAGGAGTGTATATTTGGATAAATCATATTAATGAGTCTTCCTTATATATGTAAGGAAAATATCTATCCCTCACAACATAGTACTTCAGGATAGAACTCAAAACTTCTTGGCTATGAATGCAACACCATTCTTCTTTTGTTTTTCATCCCTAGCAAACTCTCACCATATGATTATCTGAGTCAAAGTGACCAAAGATAGTCTATCTAATCTCACTAATATCTAGCATATTCATGTTCATGAATTCCATTTTTTAACAACTTCTAGTTTTCCAACATTCAAGCTATTTACATTTCATGTTCCAATTATTAAACAACCAGGTGAATTGACAAGTTATCTGCTGCACTGGGCTCTAATGGGCCAGCATGTGTGAAGATGGCACAGGATAGGAAAGGATTCAGATCTGTTATTCATAGGGTCACTATGGTTTGTACTTGACTCGATGGCACCTGGCACTTAACAACAACATTAGCAATAGCAATCAGTCTATTTCCAGTCCTACCTCCTCAAGCCCTTCTTTTCTGTGGCAAAGTGATCTTGATAAAAGTCAATCTGACTGAGTTGTTCACTGCTCATTCTCTCCTTTTTGTTCACCAAGTCCAAACTTTGGGTTCAGAAATTCAGGGTCTTCTGTGATGTTTCCCCACTCTTTTCAGGCTTACCACAAAGATCTTTCTCTCTCTGCAGGCAAACCAAGCCCTTTCTAGTTTTTTCAATACTTTTTTTTAAAAAATTTTATACTGGTTTACAGGCAAAGTTCATAAAAGTCGTTTAATACCTTTAAACCCTCAGGTCAGATGTCGCTTTCTCTATGGAGCCGTCCCTAGCTCCTGGGGCAAAGCAAACTATTCCTTCCTTGGCATTTGCCTTCTTTAACTGCTATGTCTCCCAAGGTTGTAATTGTTTGCATTTGTTTTTCCCTCCAGCCTGTTAATTTCTCATGGGTAGGAAGAGCATGAACTATTTATCTCTGTTCCCACGTTGCACAGCAGGTACTTCATAAGCACTTTTATTTTTAATTAAATTCTGCAGGGACCTTTTTATATCCCCACCCTCATCCTTGTGTTCAAAGGACATGGTATTTGCTTGCAGATAAATGGTCAAAGTATAACTGAGGCTGACATGTTGGTGCAAAGCAATTAGCACCTTGGAGGGCACTGAATGGCCAAGTTGTCTTGTGAATCTTCTCTTTCATTTCTGTGTGACCTTGGACTCATCCTTGATTTCTCTAGACTTTAATTAGATAATTTGACAGCAGAGTGTTTATGTCTTTGGAAAACAAAGATTGAAATAAATTCTGCCTTCTTATATCTCACAAATAAGAATTTATCAAATCCCTAAGCATGTTTCAGACACTGTGCAAAGATTAAACTCTTTGTTCACCTTGCCTATGTCATTCTCCTAACTTTCAAGTTTTTAAGGAACCAATAATTGGGCATTTGGCTGCTAATCAAAAGGTCAGCAAATCAAACTTATCAACCGCTGTGTGGGAGAAAAGACCTGGTGACGGGTTGGGTCCCACAATGATCACAGCCCAGGACACCCTGCAGGGGCTCTTCTTCTCTGTCTGTAGTGTTGCTATGAATCAAAATCGACCTGACAGTTACAAACAACACTAGCTGCTACTGCTCCCATTTCCTGGAGACTTAGATGCATGTTAGCTACTTATGTCTGATCAGACTGGAAGGGGCAAGACTGTGAAAGATTCCAGATGACTAACAATTACGTTTCATGGTCTTTCTATCTAGAATGGAGGGCTTCCTACAATCCAGAGGCTGTCTGGGGCCTACCAAAGTGACATGTGGCCAGAGCTGTGGTGGGCACTGGCTGGAAGGGCTCACATGTGAAACACGCTTATAATTAAGAACACCACGGTGGATGGAGAAGAAATTGAGATTGTTAACAATTACAATTTGCTTGGTTTTACAATTAACACTCTTGGCTCCAGCAGTGAGGAACTGGAAAATCTGCTGTCAGAGACCACTCCAGAGTACTGAGAAGCAACGATGTCAGTCTAGAGACTAAGGTGTACCTGTTCCAGGCCATGGTCTTTACAATTACTTGTCATGCATCAGAGAATTGGACAACGACTAAGGATGATAGAAGAATAGATGACTTTGAAAAGTGGTGCTGGGGAAGAGTCTTAAACATACCACAGACTGCTGAGAAAAAAAATTAGGTCTGTCTGGTAGAGGGTGAAACCAATTTATTCCTTGGAGGCCAGGATTTTGAAACTCTATCTCACATAGTTTGGGCCTGTGACTGAGAAGTACTGGTCCTTGGAGAAGAACATCATGCTTGGAAAGGTGGAGGGACAGGGTAGGAGAGGAAGACTCCGATGAAATAGACTGCTAAGTAACTGGAGCAATGGGGCTAAGTGTGTCGGAGTCAGTGAGGCTAGCTCAGGACAGGGCAGGTGTCGCAGGAGACTTGATGGTACCTAAAAACAACAACAACAACATAATTAACCTAGCATTACTTTCTGTAGCTTATACTTTCGAGGACCAAGGTTCCTTTCCTGGGCTTATAAAGGTTTTATGGTGGGGGTAGTGATGCTTGTGGTGATGTAATTACAGAGAAATTCATGGCATAGTTGCCCATTCATATTCATCATCATGAGCTATTGGCATTGACTTACCTCTGACAGACCTCATTTTATAACCCTCCCTCCTCTCCTCCTGTATGCTGCCTACATCTGTCTTCATGCTGTTTCTTGCATTTGACAAGCTAGTTATAGGTTCAGGGCTTTCACCAAGCTTGTTGCTCCTTCAAGGACTTTGCAGATGTTATTCCCCATGCCTGAATATTTTTTTCATTTACTCCTCATCAAGTTCCTTTGTCAATGCCTAGCTCAAATTTCAGCTCCCGGGGAAGGTCTTTTTTGGCCTGCCTGGTGTCGTAGTCAGTAGGGGTTATACTGGTAACTTAGAGGCCATGCCTCTCTGGTGATTCAATCTTCTAGCAACTTGGAGGCAGAAAGAAGGGCAATCTCTTCCTGTGTGATTCACAGACCTGGAAACTTAATGGAGGATTGACTATGTGTTAGTTCTGATTTTGCAGCAATGAGTTTGAGTACAAAGTATTTTCCTCCCTTTCTGATGTTGTGAATGCCATTTCAGAGCACTTTGTATTATATACAGTTATCTTCTTCACTTTTAAAATATTTTGCAGGGTTTTTTATTCACATTGAGTTTCTTATAATCATTCTTTACATTGTGTCTTACAAAATTAATTACTGTTCATCTAGGCCTATTACTCCATCTTTTCAGATCCCCACAGGATCATTCCTAATTCTTTCATCCTCTCCCTACACCTATCAAACTCTGCGACCCTGTGATTTCCCCCTCCTTCCCATCCCTTCCCCTTTCATCCACTTACTTACAAACACTTTCAATGCAAGAGCTTGAAGACTAGGCCTTTGTACATACTATTCACTACAATATTCTCACCCAATGACCTGGGCACATAGTGATGCTCAAAGGTACTTGTTGAATAAACTACTAAATGAATGAAAGATAACAAATTCCCATGATCCTGGGCCAGTCAATACGCAAACTCATTGAGTAGTTTTGGCCAATTTTCTTAACCTTTTTGGGATCTCTGGTCAGTTTTGCTGTCAACTCAAAGGCACACAATTAGAACCAAGAATCGTTTCTTCATAAGAAAGATAGATGATCTCCTTTAATGTTGTTTATAGTATCTGAAAATCCACTAGCATTTTAACTGTGTGTTGGTTCCTATTTAACAGAAAGGAAAAAATTCTGGTTCTCAGCTTTCCTGCATCTAGAATGTAGGTGCTGTAAAATTCTAGAATGTGTAACTATGACAGGAGTCAGAAAGCTTTTCTTAAAGAACCTGAGATAACCTGTTTTAGGCTTTATGAGTCATAGGTCTCTGTTGAATCCCACTTCCATTGGATTGGTTCTACTGTGTAGCAACTCGGTAGGGCAACAATAACTGAGACATAGATTTCCAAGACTAAATTTTATAGAATTAGACCCATCTTTCTTTTGTTGGGTCTACTTTTGCTTACCAGCTGGATGCCTTATCCACAGTGCCACCAGAGTGCCTTATTGCAACTACATACTATATTTAAACAAAAGGGAATAGTTATGTTTTGATAAAATTTTATTTACAGAAACCTGCAACCAGCCTCTGGACCACAGTTTGCTAACTTCTGGGTCAGAATAGCAGCTTAGACATTTAACAATAACAACAACAACAACAACAACAACCACTCAATTGATTTTCTTCTAAAGAGCAAAATTTGACTTAAGATTCTTGGCCTTAATGAAGAAAACCCCTGTGTTTTTTTTTTTTTTTTTAAATATCACGTATATTCAGGAAACTGAAAGAGACAAACTAACATGGGAAGGGATAATCAACCCACTAAGGCATACTTCTCTGGTGGTGTAATGCATTCTGTGTCACACTGCTGACTGAAAGATTGGCAGTGTGAATCTACCAATAGCTCTGTAGGGAAAAGATGAGTAGTGTCCTGTAAAGGTTTCAGCCTTGGAAACTTGAGGGAATTGCGGTGAGTCTGAATTGACTCTATAGCGATGGGCCTGGGGAAGGTTCCAACAAATTATGAAATGTTCACAGGTTTTTCTGAAATGATTATGAACATACACATAAAAATCTAGAAGAGTAGGGAATGTAGTGGCCCCCTGTGAGAAGCACTCAATGGTTTTCACTTTCAAGTGTCATTCCTCCTCTTTGTTGAACATTAATCTCAGTTCTCACTGAACCTTGGAATGTTCTGCAGAGGCGATGGGTCTCCTGCTCAGTTACACTGTCTTTCCTATTCACACCTGAGTGTCTTCTTTCCCCACTGGTTTATAATCTTATGGGGAGTGGAGAATTAGGTTTTCTTTTTCCAAAATGGCATATTATGTGGTTCTAAGCACAAAGGTGCTGAATAAGCATTCCATTTAGATCCCATGAAGTCCATCTTTTGTGCTATTGAAGAGCACTTTTCTTTTGCTGGATTCTATTCCCTGAGTTGTGGAAATCTGAGTTCCAAGACATGTATCAAACATGCCTTTAGTCAGGTTATGGGGCTATGACAGTTCAAAAGATATTAATTTAAATTACAGGAGAATAGGAAGCCATTGTCTCACGTACTTTGAGCCAGTTGACCAAACAGGCTAGTCTTTGAACATCGTATACTGTAAAGTCTCAAAAAAGCCTCATTACTGTTGAGTTAGAACAGACTTAGAGTTACTCTGTCCTTCAGCAGATTTTCAGAGGCTATGTAAATAGCGTGGGAGGAAATTGTTCGTCTGATTGGTGGACTTGAACCACCAGAGAAGCTCTGATTTTGGGTTAACAGTGCAGCTCCCTGCAGCCTACACCACAAAGTGCCCTTCTTTGTAAAGTACAGGGCTAGCAAAAAGGGGAAAGATCCTCAATAAGATGAATAGACTCAGGAGCTACAACAGTGGGCTTGGACATAACAATTATGAGGATGGGGTGGGACAGATAGTGTTGTGTTTTTTTTGTATATGGGATTGGTGTGAGTTGGAATTAACTTGATAGTAACTCTCTACAAATCCAGAAAAGTCTACTACCAGGGTTTTCCACCACATCTTTGAAAATTTGTTTTACTCTGGTGGTGATGTGGGCATGACTGTGATGTTGGAAGCTAGGCTACTAATATTTTAAAAACTAGCAGTATTTCCCATAATGGAGAGTTGTCAGTGAAGCTTTACGACAAAGAAGTGGAAGCAACCTAAGTTCCCATCAACAAACAAATGGATAGAAAAACTATGGGATAGTCATACAATGGAATACTATGCAGCACTGAAAAAGAATGAACTTGCTAAACATTACACAACGTGTAGGACCCTGATGGATATCATGCTGACTGAAATATCTCAACCACAAAAGGGCAAATATACTGCATGTTGTTGTTTGCTGTCGAGCTGAGCACGACCTTATGAACATAGTGACCTTATGAACAAAAGGCCTGAAGCCTTTCTATAACTAACATCATTTCCAAAGGTGTGTTGTTTAGGAATTGGATGTTATTCCTGCTTCCAAAAATACTTCATAGCACTACTGTTATAAAGCAGGTCTCACATGGGGATGGGAGGAGATTAGGATAAGAGTGGATGGATAATGAGCATTGCATTGTGACAGAAGAAGGAAAGAACTATTTAAAAGAAATATATGATTAGGCATTATACGTGCAACAACAGCCTAGTATAAGAGTTATAACATTGCAAAGAGGATGGGAGGAGGAGGGAGAGGTGGGCAATTGTGCAACAATAAATGAATATTTTAAAAAAAAAAAGGAAACGGGGAGAGAGAAAGGAGAGCGTAAAATGTGCAACAATGAAGGAAGGAAAATCTAACTTCTCTGTAAACGTTTGTTAAAATCACAATTAAAATAAAATTTTATCAAAAAAGTAAGAAAAAATAAAGACTAAGACAGGCTAGGAAGAAAGGCATGAAGATATAATTCTCATCATTAGCCATTTGTTGTTGTTGTATACAGTCGAGTTGGATCCAATGCATAGCCGACTATCAGGTGAATTTTCAGAGGCAGTTAATCACATTGAAGATTGGAGATGGTTTAGAACTGGAAAACATTTTGCACTGTGCACACAGGCCAACCTGAACCATAGCTAACTAAACAGTATCTATCTCTCTATCATCTCTCTATCTATCATCTATCTATCTATCTATCTATCTATCTATCTATCTATCTATCTATCTATCTATCTATCATCTATCCATTCATCCAATCATCTAGTTTTGTGTATATGTGAAAATTACATGAAATAATCTATGTTAAGGGGTTAAAAATGGAGAAATACAAGGTACCATTCTAATATTATAATATTATTAATTATAAGCCACCATCATCTCTTCTTTTCTAAATGTTCTTTTTGTTTCTATCCTTGTCCCACTGCACATACTAACCCCTCTGTTTCAACTCTCCCCCTTGGAACCTCATACTAATTCTACAATAATGGTTTTATACAGTATTTGTCCTTGCTCTTCAGTCCCTCCTAAGGCAAGTAATACTTTACAAAATCATTGCTCCTGCATGTTGTATAGTATTCCAATATGTGATTGTACCATAATTTCTCAATCCATTTGATTGTGGTTGGACATTTGGGCTGTTTCCATGTTCTTGCAATGGTAAATAATGCTGCTATGAACATTGGTGTAAAAGTCTCTGTTTGAGCCTCAGTTCTCATTTTCTTGGAGTATATTCCTAGCAATGGAATAGCTGAGTCATATGGAATTTCTATGTTCAGCTTTTTGAGGAAGCGTCAAACTGCCTTCCAGAATGGTTGTACCGTTTTACAATCCCACCAACAATGTATAAGAGTTCCTTTCTCACCACATCCTCTGCAACATCTATTACTTGCTGCCCTGTTAAACTTGGCCACTTTTACTGGAGTGAGATGGTACCTCATTGTGGTTTTGATTTGCATCTCTCTTACTGCCAGATATTTTGAATATTTCTTCATGTGTCTGTTGGCCATTTGAGTGTTTTTGTCTGTGAAAATGTTTCCCATGTTTTATGCCCATTCTGTAATTGTGTTACTGTTCTTTTTCTTGTGGAGGCCCTGTAGGATTCTGTAAACTTCTGATATGAGACCTTTGTTTGAAATGGTACTGACAAATATTTTTCCCTGATCAGTAGGTTTTCTTTTCTTTCTGTTGGAAATTTTTTTAATTGAGAAGTCAATGAAAATATATTGAGAACTTGAATTTTTATTCATTCATTGTTGAACAGTTTCCTCCTTGCTACCCCCTCCCCCAATTTGCTTTTCTCTTTGAAAAAAAAAATTCTTTTATTGTTGTACAATGTCCCCTCCCCCCATTCCACTTTATTATGCAACTCTTATTCTGGACTGTTGTCATGCGAGTAATACATAATCATATATTCCTTTCAAACAGTTCTATTCCTCATCTGTTCCAGTGTGATGTATATTATTTATCCCCTTTACTTAGTCTCCCCCAAACCCCGATGTCAGTCCTATTTTATAACTGAGGCATTATGTATTATTTGTCCCTTTGTGACTGAGATATTTCACTCAGCATAATGTCTTCCATGGTCACCCATTTTGTATAATTTTTCATGAGTTCCTTGTTTTTCAGTGCTACATAGTATTCCATTGTGTGAATATACCACAGCTTCTCTATCCATTCGTTTGTTGATGGACACTTGGGCTGTTTTCATTTCTTTGCTATTGTGAACAATGAAGCAATAAACATGGGTGTGCATATATCTGTTTGGGTGGCAGTTCTAATTTTTTTTTTTTTAGTTCTAATTTCTTTAGGGTCTATTCCCAGTATTGAAATTGCTGGGTCAAATGGAATTTCTATTTCTAACTTTTTGAGAAAGCACTTACTGCCTTCCATAGCGGTTGTACCATTTTACATTCTCACCAATAGTGAATAAGGGTTCCAGTTTCTCCACAACCTTGCCAGCATTTGTCATTTGCTACTGTATTTAATTTTGCTATTGTAACTGGAATAAGATATCTTATAGTTGGTTGATTTTTTTGTTCATTTGTTTTTTTATTTTTATCACTCTTAGAGCAAGGGATTTTAAACATTTCTTCAAGTGTTTGTTCCAAATCTGAAAGCCTTATTTGGTGAAGTGTCTGTTCGCACCATGTGTCCATTTTGTATTTGGGTTGTTTACCTTTATCTTGTTATGACATTATTCTATAAATTCTAGATATAAATCCCTTATCAGACATATCATTACCAAATACTTTTTCTCAGTATGTGGCTTTCTGTTTTACCCTGTTGGAGAAGTTTTTGGATATGCATAGAGATTTGATTCTTAGAAGGTCCCATTCATCTAATTTATCCTCTCTCCTGGTTGTATGTTATTCATGATTATTGAAAGACTGTTCATGATGTGGATTAGGGCTTCTAGAATTCTTCCAAGTTTCCTCTGATGAATTTTATGGTTCTTGGTTTTAGTCCTAGGTCCTTGATTCACTTTGAGTTGGTTTTTGTGTATGGAGTGAGGTGTGGGTCTTGCTTGAGCTTTTTGCAGATAGTTTTCCAACTTTGCCAATGCCATTTGTTAAAAAGGCTGTTGTTTCCCCGCATAACTGATTTCACCTTCTTGTAAAAAATCAGTTAACCATAGGTAGATGGGCTGATTTCTGGGTTCTCAGTTCTATTCCATTAATTTATTTGTCTGTCATTGTATCAGTACCATGCTGTCCTGACCACTACGGCAGTGTAGTAGGATTTGAAATCAGGGAGTGAAATGCCTGCTACCTTGTTTCTCTTTTTAAGCTTTGCTTATTCAGGGCCACTTTCCATTCCAGATGAAATTGGAAATTGCCTTTTACATCTCATTGAAAAATGGAATTGATATTTGTATTGGGATTGATATTTGCATTGAACTTGTTGATTGCCTTTTGTAGAATTGCCATTTTCACAATATTGAGTCTTCCTATCCATGAGAAGGATGTATTCTTCCATTTCTTCAGGTCTCTTTTTGTTTCTTGTAATAATTTTTTATAACTTTCTTTGAATAGGCCTTTTGTGTTTCTAGTTAGATTTACTCCCAAGTACTTAATCTTGTGATTAGCTAATGTGATGGGTATTGATTTTCTTAGCTCTTGTTTTGTATTCTCTTTGTCATTGTAGAGAAAGCCAATTGATTTTTGTATGTTGGTCTTGTGTCTTACCTTGCTGAATTGGTTGACTTTTCACTGAGTGTTTAGGGTTTTCTAAGCATACTTTCATATCATCTGAATATAGAAATAATTTTACCTCCTCTTTGTCAATTTGAATATTTCTTATTTCCTTCTCTTGTCTTATTGCTATTGCTAAGCAAGGCCCCAGGAATAGTTGACATATTAATTGCCATATTTCAACAAACCGATGCTGTCCTGGATGTCCTCACCAAGAAAGAGTAGAGGGACCGAATAAGAGAGGAAGACTCTCAATGAG
>NW_006399899.1:4999455-5014369 GCF_000299155.1 Elephantulus edwardii
CAATTGAAACCATCAACAAAACCAGGAGTTGGTTCTTTGAAAAGGTCAATAATATCAACAAACCACTTACAAAACGAAGAAAAAAAGAAAAGACACAAACGAGCTGAATAATACATGAAATGGGCAATGTCACAACAGAATCAACTAAAATAAAAAGGTTAATAATGGAATATTATGAAAAACTATACTCAAATAAGAATGAACACTAATGAATGAAGACCAGATAGGCTGTGGGAAGATAGAAAGAATATCGTTTATGAAGTATGCAAAAAAGTCATTACAAAGAAGGAAGAAGAAGAAAAGACCAAAGTGTATGTCAGAAGAGACTCTTAATATCGCACTAGAGCACTGGGAAGCCAAAGAAAGGGGGGAAAATAAGTGAAGTTAAGGAGCAGAATAGAAAATGTCAAAGGGCTGCTTGGCTGCTTGGGAAGACAAGGCAAAATATTATGATGAAATGTGCAAGGAGCTAGAGTTGGAAAATCAAAAAGGCTGAACTCACTCAGCATTTCTTAAGCTGAAAGAATTAAAGAATAAATTCAAGCCATGAGTTACAATGCTTAAGGATGCTCTGGGCAAAATATCGAATGACTGAGGAAGCATTAAAAGAAGATGGAAGGAGTATAGACTCATTGTCCCAAAAAGAATTGGCTGACAGAGAAGAATTTCAAGAAACAACATATGATCAAGAGGCAATGATGATGAAGCAGGAAGTTCAGGCTTCTCTGAAGGACTTAGCAAAAAATAAAGCACCAGGAATTGATGGAATAGGAATTGATGTATTTCAACAAACAGATGCTGCCCTGGATGTGCTCACCAAGTCATGCCAAAAAATCTGGAGGACAACTACTTGAACAAATGATTGGAAGAGATCTGTATTTATTTCCATTTCAAAAAAGGCGACCAACAGAGTGTGGAATTTATTAAATAATATCACTAATATCACACACTAGCAAAATCCTACTGAAGATTATCTAGAAAAGACTTGAACAGTACATTGACAGAAAACCACCAGAAATACAAGCTGGGTTTAGAAGAGGTTGTGGCACTAGGGACATTATTGCCAAGGTCATATGGATCTTGGCAGAAAGCAGAGAGTACCAGAAGAATGTCTATCTGTGTTTCATTGACTATGAAAAGGCATTTGACTGTGTGGATCACAATAAATTGTGGCTAACCTTGAGGAAAATGGGAATCCCAGAACACTTGATTGTGCTTATATGAAACCTATACTTGGACCAAGATGCAGTCCTCAGAATACATCAAGGAAAAACTGCGTGGTTCAAAATCAGGAAAAGTGTGCATCAGAGATGCAACCTGTCTTCATACCTTTTCACTCTGTATGAAGAACAGATTATTTGGGAAGCAGGCTTTATGAGGAGGAGTGTGGCATCAAGATTGGAGGAAGACTCACTAACAACCTACAACATGCAGATGATACAACCTTGCTTGCCAAAATTGAAGAAGACCTGAATCAGTTGCTGCAAAAGGTCAAGGACTACGGTCTTTAAGATAAATTGAAGATCATCATCAAGAAGACAAAGATTCTCACAACAACAACAACAACAACAGCAACAACAACAACAACCACCACCACCGGGGGGAAAAAAGAAGACAAATATTCTCACCACTGGGCCAATTGGCGGGACCATAATAGATTGAGAAGAGATTGATGTTGTTAGCAATTACAGCTTGCTCAGATCCACAATCAACACTCTTAACACCAACAGTCAGGAAATCAAAAGACTAATTGCACTGGGAAAATCTACTGTCATGGAACTTTAAAGAGTGTTGAAGAGCAACAGTGTCAGTCTAGATACAAAGATGTGCCTAATCCAAGCCATGGTCTTCTCAATTACTTGTTATGCTTCAGAGAGTTGAACAATGACTAAGGATGACAGAAGAATAATAGAAAGCTTTTGAGTTGTGGTGCTGAGGAGTCTTGAATATACCATGGACTGCCAAGACACCCTCTCTGTTATTGGAGAAGATAAAACTAAGTCTCTCCTTAAAGGGTAGGATTTTGAAGCTCCACCTCACATATTTTGGGCACCAGCCAGGAGAGATTGGTCCTTGGAGAAGGACATTATGCTCGGAAGGGTAGTTGGACAGCACAGGAGAGGAAGACCCCAGATGAGATGGACTGATACAGTAACTGGGGGTTATGGGTTTGTTGTGTCGAAATTAGTGAGACTGACTCAGGACAATGAAGGGTTCAGGGCTATATAGCACAGGCTACTCAGTGTCACATAACAACGATAATAGGTTTGAAGGCGGGAGTGGCTTCCTCTTCCTATAACACATGTCTCTGGAAACTCTATGAACTTTGATAAATGTCCATAGCTGTAGAGAGGCTTCAGGCCTTTTGTTCACAGGGTCTCTGTGAATCATACTCGACTCAGACAATCAACAACAATATACTCAAACAAATATGAAAATTTAGAGGAAATGCACAAATATGTAGAAACTCACAACTCACCTAAACTGATACAGACTGAAATTGAACACCTGAACAGTCTCATTACAAAATAAGAATTTGAAAAGGTAATAAACAAACCTACAACCAAAAAAAGCCCTGGACCAGATGGTTTTACAAGTGAGTTTTATTAAACATTCAGAGAAGAACTGTCACCAATTCTACATAAAGTATTTCAGAAAATAAAAAAAAAAGATGGAATTTTCCCAGTATCATTCTATGAATCAAACACCTCCTTGATACCAAAGTCAGGTAAAGACACCACTAAAATAGAAAACTATAGGCTAGTATTTTTCATGAACATAGATGCAAACATCCTGAATAAAATCCTGGAAATGTTTTTGATGCACATAGGAATTTAACCTTTAAAGGCCCATTCATCCCCTTCAGATTGTTCATTCCTGGCTATACTTGGCAGTCTCTTGATACCATAGACTAGGCCTGTCTAAGCTTGATGCCAGTTTGTCTTTGATGAACTTTATGATTTGGGGCTTTACTCCCAGGTCTCTAATTCACCTTGTCTTCCTTCACTTGACATTTCATGAGTCAGGAATTTTTATTTACTTACTAACAAGCCAAAGGTGGGTGACTTTAATCGGCGGCGTTCAGGTCTGTTTTTAATAGTTTGTGGTCAAACATTCTTCTAGGTCATATAGCCCTGGTCTGTCCGCTTGCTGTACAGAGGTAGTTGGTGTTTGCTGTGAAGCTGAACACTGTGACACTGATGCATCAAAGGCGATAATGGTTTCCCATGGTGGACGGTTTTTGGTGGAGCTTCCTGATTAAAACAAGTTTGGAAGCAGGAGTGGCATCAACTTTCTAAATAGCTTGCCTCTCGAAACCTTATGAACCTGGAGAAAGGATGAAAGTTATACAAACGTTCAGTCCTTCGTTCATAGGGTCGTTATGAGTGGCCTATGACTCGACAGCACTTAACAACAACTTACTCTTGTACCCCCAGTGTTAGCACATTGCTTGACAAATGTTGCTGTTGTTATTAGCTGCTTGTGAATCAGCTCCTAACTGCTGGCAACCCACATGCAACAGGAAAAAAAATGCTGCCTAGTCCAGCTCCATGGCCATGATCAGTTTCCTATTGGACCACTCTGTAGTGTATTTTAACATCCAATTGTGGTGAAAAGAATCAACAAATCAGACCCAATCTCAAGAATTTTTGAGTGCAATTCAGCAACATTGATTATGTTCTTCAAGTTGTGCAAGCCTTCTTACTGCCTTTTTTATATCCATCACCATTCACATAATTTCAATGTCCCCTAAGTAGGTCTATAGGGTTTTGATCTCTGAATTTACGTTTTAATCCCTTGTAAACACCAAGTCTTTCTGGTATATGTTAGTTTGGAAACTAACTGAAACCTGCTCAGTACCATGGCAACACATAAACTTCCACTGACAGAGGGTGGTGGCTACTTATAAAGTGTACTGGCTAATAATACAATTTAGATTTTCCTTATGAAAGATGAGAATTCTGCTACTCAACAGCCAGCGTCACATGCTTGACAAAATAGTGATTGCTTAATAAATAGTTGTCCAAAGAATAACCACGGTTAAAATTTTATTAGCCCCATAATGCTACCACCAGGACACTCAGGAAATGCATAATATTTAGTTTAATCCTAGCAGATATGGATTAGCTTATTTCATAAAATTTGGTTCAATCAGTGTTCGACTATTTCCACTGGGCATCTAAGGTGGCAGCACATTGAAGTGATTAGCTGGTTGAGCTTAGCAATCACACCCAAGTCAATTCTGATATTTAATTATTAGGCTGTGTGTGATTTCAACAAATAATTTCTCTGAATTCGAGTTTCTCATCTGTAAAATTATAGCTCCTAGAGTTCTTGTGAGGATTAACTGGGGAACTATTACACATTTAGAGTATTTAGACCAGTTTTTAGTCCATAGTAAATTATTAGCTAATGCTTGCTATTTTCAGGTTAAGTAACAGCATAATAACCATATCATAAGCATTTTCTAAGAGTAATAGGAAGTACACTTTCATCAGCCAATTTGTGTGTGAGAGTGTGTGTGTAAGAGAGAGGGAGAGAATTTTCTCTGATTTGTCCCAAATACATTTTTTTTTTGTCTTTTGGCTTAATATATTTTTAAATTAAGATGTTGTTGCTGTTATGTGCCGTTGAGTCAGAACTGGTTCATAGCTGACTCTCCAGCAGGTTTTTAATTACCGTTATTCGCACTGGAGGCGATGGCCCTTCTTTCTCTTGTGGAGCTGATTCGGACTGAGCGCTTTTGGCTTGAAAGCACAACTCTTAACCGTTAGACCACTAGAGCTCCCTGAGAGGCCTGCCATTTTATTTTCCCTACCTTTTTCATATTTCTCCATTTTTCCCCCTCTCCCCCAAACCAGAATATGCATTCCATGAGTGGCGTTTACTGGTCACATGTTGACTCTAGCTAGCCACCTTGCCAACATAAACATCAGTTACTGCATCTGCGCAATGGGCCTGATAACTTCCTGCTTTGACTCCTTTGCAGAGATAATGAGAGAGCAAATTGAGAAGACGAATGTGACCAGTAAACTATGAATACTCCATATCAGTCCTGCTCATTATTTTTATTACCCCTTCCACGCAACGGGTGTTTGTGATGCCCAGCCAAGCTGCCTGTGGTATCGCATTCTGGGGTGTTGGGCACAGCGTGTGCACAGTGGGAACAGCTTGCTTCTTTGTATCTGATTCTGTGGGTTTATGATAGATGCTTCCCTGAAGCCAAGATCGAGTTTATCTTTGGAGAACCGTTTTGAAAAATTGTTATGTTGGAGATGACTTTCAGTTCAGTACAATAATTTAATTTTAATTATTGATGTGACTTGAACCTGGCATTTTGGAATTTATTTAGGCCTCTTGAAAGTGTGTCAATTTTCAGCATTGTGAGGCCCCCAATTTACTATCTACTAGGGTTTTCTGCATCAGGTAAACATACTGTAATTCCATTATTACAGTTCTCTGGAGAAATCAACTCTATCTTTGGTGCTGAACTAGAAAATTCATCAGCCAGGAGAGAGCGAGGTGGTGAGTGAAGGCGCAGAGATGGTAATTAGGGGCAGGCAATCAGACTCATTCCCTTCTCTTTGTCAATTGTATCTTTAGGGCTCTGTGGAATTGAGGACTTAACCTTATGTCTCCCCAGATTAAGAATACTAGACTGGGTAAAACAAAAACAAAATACCTGTTAGAATTTGGACAGGCTGGGGATGGTAAATGAGCTGCTTTTTATATGCCGATAAACAGGTGGTTCTTGCCTGAGGCAAACTTTTGAGAATTTTTCTCCATATCCATCTATTTAGCAATTTATTTTGCATTGTAGCAAGCAATGTTCTAAATATCTTAGTTTGTGTTAACTCACTTAATTCTAGCAACAACATCATAACGCAGGCATTAATATCTCCTCACTGGAGATGATATTATTGAACTAATTTGCCCCAGTTACACAATTTGTTAGTGACTTTGTTGAAATTCAAACCCAGGTAATCGGATTCTATCTTCTGGGGTTCTGAAGTGGAATACTTGACCCAGAGTCTCACCAGTGACCAAAACACAATCAATTTGACTTTGGTGGGTATTGTTGCTGATGCTATTATTAGCATATGAGGCTACCCTAGACAATCATGTACTTTTAAGACAAGAATATTTAACTAAGACGTGCCTTTATTGACTGACCCTTTACTCATCATTTACCAGTGTCATTGGATTGAATGAAACTCCCGAGGACCCCGCATATTACAGTAGAATTGCAATCCAGAGAGTCTTCAGCGCTATTAGCATTCAGAAGCAGACTGCCAGGCCTTCCAGCAGAGGAGCCTTTGGGTGTGTTCTAAAAGTCTGCTTTTGATGTTATCAGGGAGGTGCAATAGTCCTTGGAGAAAGACATTCTGCTTGGAAAGTAGAGGCTCAGCGTTGGAGAGGCAGATACTACATGAGATGGATTGACACAGTAGCTTCAGCAATGGGTGCAGGAATAGTAGCGAGCATGAAGATGGCACAGGATCAGACATCCTATGAACAAAAGCGGGCTCAATGGCTCCTAACAACAACAACAACAACAACAACAACAAGATGTTTTGATCATAACAACCACAACCACCACAATTTTTGATGTCAGCTTAAAACTCTTGTCAAAAGAAGCTTTGTGGAAAAAAAAAAAAAAGAAGCTTTGTGGGACCCATTCCAGTTATCCTTTGTGGTCCAAAAATAGGCCTCCTGTTAAAATCATCCATTACATTCTTTGCTCTTTTTTTTAACACATCTGCCTCAATTTGTCTGTGTTATCATTTGTGTAATGCCCATCCTTTCCACCTGTATATGAGTTTGACATTGTATCATCAGATTCTGGCAGATGGTGAACATTTAATTCTATGACCGCTTAGCTGAGATGTCCCACAGCAATGTTTTACCAACTGTAGGCAATGACCAATTTGTGAATCACGAAATAAATTTTGTGAGTTCTTGACAGCATTTACAGCATCAAAATAGGAAAAGAATGGATAAACATTTGAACATATGAGGGGAAGAACTATCTGAAAGGAATGTATGATTAGGCAGTATACATACAACAACAATCTGAAACAAAAGGTGCATTGCAAAGTATACTGGGGTAGGGGGAAGGAAAATGTGCAACAATGAGTGAAAGAAAACACAATATTTTTGTAAACCTTCATTAAAATCACCATAAAAGAAAGCATCACAAAAAAAAGACCCAGTATTAGAGTCCTTGAAATGTGTGTATGTGTATAGTTGTTATGTGCCTTTGAGTAACCTGTGACTCACAGTGACCCTATGCACAACAGTCCTAAACCCTGCTTTATCCCATGCGAATCTCACTGTCTCCAACACACTAACCCAGATTACCTCAGTCAATGAATCAATTCACCTCATAGAGGGTCTTCCTCTCCTCTGCTGTCCCTCCACTCTCCCAAGTGTGACGTCCTTCTCCAAGGATTGGTCTCTCCTTGTAACATGTCCTAAGTATGTCAGGCGAAGCTTCAGAATCCTTGCCTCCAAGAACAGCCAGGTTTGACCCTCTCTAGGATGAACCTATTCATTTTCTTAGCAGTCCATGGTGTATTCAACACTATTCTCCAGCACCATAGCTCAAAGGCATCAATACTCCTTCTATCTTTCCTAGTTATTGTCTAGCTCTCTGACCCGTAGCAAATGATTGCAAAAACTATGAACTGTATCAGGAGCATCTTAGTCTCCAGAGTGACATCATTACTCCTCAGTACTTTGCGGAGATCTCTACCAGCAGACTTTTTCATTGCAATACATCTTTTGATTTCCTGGCTGCTGGTGCCAAGAGTGTTGACTGTGGAGCCAAGCAGACTAAAGCTCTTAACATCATGATGCTGTCAATTGGCCTAGTGGTGAGAATCTTTGTTTTCTTGCTATTGAGCCTCAATTCATATTGAAGGCTGCATTCCTTGACCTTCTGCAGCAAGTGCTTCATCTCTCTCTCTCTCTCTCTCTCATCTCTATCTAGTTATATAATGGTATTTTTATACTAGGCCAAAAGTAAAATGCATTTCTGTACATTATATCCAGAATACTTTTAAAGTCATGGGCTTGAGCAAATTTTTACATCAGTTGAGGGTGTCAAACCTGGTGATTTCTGAAGTCTCTCTCCACTGATGCTGGGGATCTATAAGCCAGGTGAGGGCATTCAGAAGCCAGAGCTAATTCTTCTCCATTTGACGCATTATATTTTTCAAGGCATTTGATTATGCCTGGCTGCTTTGGAGGCAATTTCTCTCTTGTTCAATTAAGCTCATGCTTGCTTTTAAGCTTGCTAAATGAAGCCTTTGATCACAATTGAGAATTTACTGTTTCCATTGGTATCTCAGCTCTAAATTTCCCATTTGCAACAGCCGCTGATTCTAATTGAAATAGAAGGGCTGTGGGTTTTCTTCTTTGGGGTTTAATTGTCTTTTTCTCCTTATGCCTGCCAACTGCTGATCTCCTTCTATAAAGAAAAGGGACAGTGCTGAAGAACAATGTTGTCAAGTTGACTCTAACTCATATTGACCTTATGTATGACAGATTAAAACGCTGTCCATTCCTGCACCATTTTCATGATCTCTGCTGTACTTACGTCCTTGAAGAAATTAGACACAGCTTTTCTGGAGTAGAGTGAGTACTAGGCTATATGGACTTCAAGATCTCTTATTTCTGAAAGCAGAGAATTGAATCAGAAAACAAATGAAATTTTCATTTCTTCAAGATCCATAGTCATAGATGTAGTCATAGATTTAAAAAATTAGCAGGTGCAGCTTGAAGCCTTCTTTGCTCTGTCCACTAAAATCTTTCCAATTTAAACATGATCACATCAGCGTGACCAGAAAACATTAGAAATGCAAATCTCAGGTCCTGAGGCAGAACTGCTGTGCTTACATATGCATTCTGACAAGTTCCTGATGTCATTTGTAAGCACATCTCTATCTGAGAAGCATTGTCATGTCTGAACAGGATCTTCACAGGCAACAAAGAAGGCAACTCTGCTATAGGCTCAGGGATATCCCTGTGGATGTCAGATGGATCCTTTCTGAAAACAGAGAATACCAGAAGAATGTCTATCTGTGTTTTACTGATTGTGCAAAGGCATAGACATTTGACTGTGTGGATCACAACAAACTATGGTTAAGAATGAGAAGAATGGGAATCTCTTAATTGTGCTCATGCAAAACCTATACCTAGATCAAGAAGCTATTGTCTGAATGGAGCAAGGGAACACTGCCTGGTTTAAAATTAGGAAGGGTATGTGTCAGAAATGTAACCTTTCTCCATACCTATTCAATTTGTATGCTGAGCAAATAATTCAAGAAGCCAGACTCTATGAATAATGTATCGTAAGGATAGAAGGAAGACTCATCAACAATCTGTATTGTGCAGATGACACAACCTTACTTGCTGTAAATTAGGAGGATCGAAAATATTGGCAGCCGAAGACCAAAGACTTCAATATGGATCACATCTCAACATCAAGAAAACAAAGATTCTTATCACTGGGCTATCAGGCAACATTATGATAGCTGGAGAAAAGGTTGAAGTGGTCAATGATTTCATCTTACTTGGACCCACGATCCACGATACACTTGTAACCAGCAGTCAGGAGTTCAGGAGACGTATTGCCTTGGCTAAGTCCACTGTCACAGAACTTTTTCAAAATACTGAAGAGCAATAATACCAGTTTAAAGACTAAGGTGCACCTAATTCAGGCCGTTGTCTTCAATTTCTTGCAGTGCTTCTGAGAGTTGGACAATGAATAAAGATGACAAAAGAATTGATGCCTTTAAGTTGTGGTGTTAGAGAAGGGTGCTGAATATTCCATATATTGCCAAAAGAACACATGCATATGTCTTGAAAAAGGTGAGACCAGAGTGTTCTTTGGAAATAAGGATGGGAATGCTGCATCTCTCTTTGAACATGTTGCTGGGAGAAGTGATCCTTGGAAAGGAACATCATGCCTTGGTAAGGCACTTTGGGAGGCTCAGTGAAATAGAAAAAAATCCAATGAGGTAGATTGACATGCTACCTGCCGCAATGTGCTCAAATGTATCAGACATTTTGAGGATGGCACAGGATAGGCCAGGATTTAGGTCTGTTATTCATAAGGTCACACTGAGTCATACTCAACTTGATGGCACCTAACAACAACAACAACAACAACAACAACAAGTTGCTTTAGAGGCCTAGGGAGGTACTATTACTTATGTAATCATTCTTACACACAAGGAATCATTCCGAGAAGGCTTTTACTAGGACAGGAAATGTCATTCCTATCTTAGCAAGTCTACTTTCTGGTATACTATGATTCCAAAGAAAACATGTTCCAGCCTCTCTGGAAGACTGCCCAAAATGAAGCGTGTTCCTTACTGCCTCCTTCCCAGACTGTGCTTCTGCTTGGTTTGGGCTCCCTGTCCCACTTAGGCTCCTGCCCTCTGCACTGTATTTCAGTAGCCTAGTTTAGTCCAATTCTCTCAAGCAGATAGAAGTGTTTTCAATTAGTAAGATCTCATTGCTGAGGGCACTAAGAGACAGTTCTTTTGGAGCAGGAAAACTAATTGAACGCGCGTTACTGGAGGAGGAAGTGCCTCACCAGGGCTTTAGCGTTGCTATGTTCACTGGCCTGGGACCAATCCAGCCACGAGATCATCATTTATAGACACTAGTCCGGTCTTTCTCTGGATGCTTACATCCTCTCTGCACTCGCCCTGGCAATGACCATCCAGCACTTTCCCACACATCGTGCAGGACAAATTCACTGCCTCAGAAGGCAATTTCTTGTTTGGAGACCTTTGGTTATCAGAAATATAAAGTTCTGGGTTATTATCAATTTTTAAAAAAGTATTTATTTTTGTTGTAAAAAATATCCACAGCAGAATCAACCAATCAACCAAAGCATTCTATGTCCATCACGTCACTTCTGATTATGGTCACCATTTATCAGGTTTCTGAGGCTGTAAATACTAGTGGGAGGAGATTAATTTATCCTTCTTCCATGGAATTGATAGTGGGTTTGAACTGATGACCTTTTGCTAAGGAGTCAAACACTTAACCCATTAAGTCCTTATACACAGTAGAACACATACCAAAATTTAACATACTTATTCTACTTTTCCAGATCAACTTGCCATATTTATATAAGTATCTCTTCCCTTTATTTTAGCTTTTTGATGCTCCACTGCAATTTTTGGAATCTGGGCATTCATTTTGGTCTTTTCTTCCTCCTCTGTCTTTGTAAAGACTTTTGCTCTCTTCATAAATACTATTCTTGATGTCACCCCATAACTTGCCTGGTTTTCAATTACTAGTGTTCAATGCCCCAAACCTATTCAGGAGATAATTTTTAAATTAAGATGGGATAGACCCAAAGTAATACTTTGGTTCCTGAGGATTTTTTTTTCCATTTCCTTCAGCTTCAATTTGAACGTGCACATGAGTAATCGTCAGTCTGCTCCACGGACAGAAGCTGGCCTAATTTTGACTGCTGATATTGAGCTTCTCTAATGATTCCTCAGTATCATTGTTGGAGGGACAGTGGAGGAGAGGAAGAGCCAGGATGACATGGATTGACTCAGTGACTGGAGGAATGGGATTAGGTCTGTTGGAGACCTTGAGATGGGCTCAGGATAGGGCAGAGTTCAGAGCTGATGTACATAGGGTCGCGATGAGTTACAGGCTACTTGATGGCACATAACAACAACTATGCTTTCTTCCACAAATGTAGTCTGTCTGATTCTGGTACAGTCCAGCAGGCAAACTCCATGTGTACAGTTACTATATGTGTTTTTTTAAAAAAAGGTATTTGCTAAAATAAATCATTAAATGTACATAATTCAATCATTGGCTCTCCAGCTTCATTTCTGTCCCCAAGTTCATAATTTACCATTACAATTCTTTCTTCTTTTTTTAGAAATTTCACATTTCAGCTACCAATTATTATTATTGCCTCTTGATTGTTTGGTTAATTTCAGAGAGCAAAATTTATGTTGTCATTGTTCCTGTTAAGTTAGCTACTACTCATAATGATCCTATGCATAATAGCTCTGAACCCTGCTGTATCCTGAGCCAACCTCACTGTCTCTGACATACCTACCATTATTACCCCAGTTATTGTGCTAATCCATCTCATCCAGGATCTTCCTCTCCTGTGATTTTTCTCAGACCTTCCAAGTATGATATCCTTTTCCAAGGACTGATCCCTCCTGGCTACATATTCGTAGTATGTAAGACAGAGTTTCAAAATCCTTGCCTCTAAGGAGCAATTTGGTTTCATCCTCTTCCAGACAGACCTATTCGTTCTCTTGGTGATCCATAGTATCTTCAACACTCTATTCCAGCACCATAACTCAAAGGCAACAATTCTTCTTCTGTCATTTTCTTTGTCCAGCTCTCTGATGCATAGCAAGTAGTCACAAAGACCATGGTCTGGATCAGGCGCATCTTAGTCTCTATACTATCTTTACTCTTCAGCACTCTGGAGAGATCCCTGACAGCAGATTCTCCTAATGTAATTAGTCTTTTGATTTCTTGACTGCTGGTACAAAGAATGTTGATTGTGGAGCTGAGCAAGCTGAAATTGTTAACAATCTCAATTTCATTTCTATCTATCATGATGCTACCATTTGGCCCAATGGTGAGAATCTCTGTTTTCTTGATTTTGAGCTTCAGTCCATATTGATAAGTACAGTTTTTGACCCTTTGCAACAAATGCTTCAGGCCTTCCTCAGTTTTAGCAAGTAAGGTTGTGTCTTCTACATAACGCTGCATCAACATTGTTGGTGATTCTTCCACCAATCATGATGCCATATTCCTCCTCATAAAGTCCAGCCTCTCAAATGATCTGTCCTGCACACATTAAAAAAATATGAAGACAGGACACATCTCTGACATGCTCTCTGATTTTGAACCATGTATTGTTTCATTGCTTTGTTCTGACGACAGTTTCCTGGTCCAAGTATAGTTTTCATATGAGGTTGTTGTTGTTGTTGGGTGTCATCGAGTTGAGTATGACTCATAGCGACCCTATGAACAAAAGATCAGAACCTAGTCCTGTCCTGTGCCATCCGCACAGGTCCTGACACACAAAAGCCCATTTCAGCAGTCACCTTGTCAATCCACCTGGTTGAGGGTCTTCCTATCCTTTACCAACCCTCCACCCTAAGGCAGAGGAATATGTTCAAAGTATGTTTGGTGAAGCCTCATCATTCTTGCCTCCACAGAACACTCTGGCTGCACCCTAACCAAGACGTATCTATTTGTTTTTTTGGCAGTCCATGAGGTGTTCAGTGTTCTTCTCCAATATCACAGCTCAAAGGCATCAATTCTTTTTCTGTCATCCTTATTCATTGTCCAGGCCTTGGATGCATACCTAATAATTGGAAAGACCATGGTCTGGATTAGACACACCTTAGTTCTCAAACTGACATCACTACTCCTCAATAATTTGGAAAGGTCCCTAACTGCAGATTTTTCCATTGCAATGTGTCTCATTATTTCCTGACTGCTCATACCAAGGGTGTTAATTGTGGATCCAAGTAAGATGAAGCTGTTGACACTTTCATACTAGGTTGTTGTTAAGTGCCCTCGAGTTATAGACAACTCATAGTGACCTTATGAACAAAAGACCTGAACTCTTGTAGAATCAATCCCTCAATTTCCTTATCTTTTGATCTGGTTATTGGTATAGATATTTGAATAACAATTGCATTAACAAGTCTTCCTTGTATGCATATGTATAGTATCCTATCACTCACAGCATTGTACTTCAGAATAGATCTTGAAATGGTCTCTTTAATTATGAATCCACCACCATTCTTCTTTAATTATTCATTCCCAGCATAGTAGATCGTATCATTGTCTGATTAAAAGTGGTCAATGCCAGTTTACCTCAGTTAATTTCTAGAATGTCATTCTTTATATATTTTGTTTAATTTTTTACAATCTCCCATTTTCCTACATTCATGCTTTGACATTTAATATTCTAATTATTAATTGATATTTATAGCTGTTTCCCCTCATTTTTGGCATCTTTCACTCTAATTTTCTGTCTCTAAAACTAAGGCCAACAGTGCTCCTCTAAATTATTCATATATTTTCAAAGGCCAGTTATTTTAGAAGTGGATGGCTAGTCCTTCTTCTTTGTTGTTATTAGGTGCCATCAAATTGACTACGACTCATGATAATCCTATGAACAGTCATTCTGAAACATGCCCTCTCCTGTGCCATCCCCACCATCCTCATCATCTCTGAGACACTAAAGCACATTGCTGAAGTCAATGAAGTTCAATGCATCTTGTTAGGAGTCTTCTTATCCTTTGATGATCCTCCATATTTCCAAGTGTGATATCCCTTTCCAAGGAGGAGCCTCTCTCAGCTCATGTCCAAAGTATGAAAGGTGAAGCTTGGTCATCCTTACCTCCAAGGAACACTTTGGCTGCACCCTTTCCAGGCATATCTGCTTGGTTTTTGGAAGTCCGTGGGATATTCTCTTCTCCAGAACCACAGCTCAAAGATATCAATACTTCTTCTATCTTATTCTTTATTCAGATCTCTAATATATTAGTGGATGACCGAGAAGACCATGACCTGAATCAGTCACACCTTAGTATTAAAACAGACATCATTATTCTTCATTATTTTGGAGAGGTCTGTGATTATGGACTTGCCCAATGCAATCTGTAAGCTCCACTGAAACTTGACCACCATGCCTGACATCCTGATATCCAACATCACAGCAGCCATCAAGCTACCTCAATACAGTAACTGACAGAAAAGTACTGAACTCCTAAGAACAAACTATGTACAACAGCCCTAAACTCTGCTCTGTCCTGTGCCAATCACACTGTCTCTGACACTCCCATCCCAATTATCCCAGTCACTGAATCAATCCACTTCATAGAGG
>NW_006399899.1:5022154-5071503 GCF_000299155.1 Elephantulus edwardii
GATTACCCCAGTCACAGAATCAATCCATCTCATAGGGGGTCTTCCCCTCCTGTGCTGTCCCTCCACCCTCCCAAGCATGATGTCCCTCTCCAAGGACCTGTCCCTCCTGGCAACATGTCCCAAACCAAAGGTGGTTGACTTTACTCTGCGGCCCTCAGATCCGCCTTTAATTGTTTTTGGTGAAACATTCTTCTAGGTCATGTAATCCTGGTATGTCCAGGGGCTGTACAGAGGTAACTCATAGTTGCTGTGAAGCTTATCACTGTGCCACTGATGAGTCAAATGTGAGAATGGTTACCCATGTGGACAGTGTTTACTGGAGCTACCCGATTAAAACAAGCTTGGAAGCAGGAGTGGCATCCACTTCCATAATAGCTTGCCTCTGGAAACCCTATGGACCTGGAGAAAGGACAAAAAGTTATACAGGTGTCCAGGACTTTCGTTCATAGGGTCGCTATGAGTTGCCTATGACTTGACGGTACTTAACAACAATCACTAATATCACACACTAGCAAAATCCTGCTGAAGATTATCCAGGAAAGACTTGAACAGTACATTGACAGAGAACTACCAGTAGTACAGGCTGGGTTTAGAAGAGGCACTAGAGACATTATTGCCAATGTCAGATGGATCTTGGCCGAAAGCAGAGAGTACCAGAAAGTCTATCTGTGTTTCATTGACTATGAAAAGGCATTTGACTGTGTGGATCACAATAAATTGTGGCTAACCTTGAGGAAAATGGGAATCTCAGAACACTTGATCATACTGATATGAAACCTATACTTTCAGAACAAGAAGAAGTCCCCAGAACAAGACAAGGAAACACTACATGGTTCAAAATCAGGAAAGGAATGCATCAGGGATGCATCCTATCCATAGTTTTTCAATCTGTATGCAGAACAGATCATTCAGGAAGCAAGGCTTTGTGAGGAGGGGTGTGGCATCAAATTGGAGGAAGACTCATTAGCAACCTTATATGCAGATGACACAACCTTACTTGCTGAAACTGAAGAATATCTGAAGCACTTGCTGCAAAAGGTCAAGGACTGTAGTCTTCAATGTGAATTGAAACTCAACATCAAGAAGACAAAGATTCTCACCACTGGCTTAATTGACAGCACCATATTAGATGGAGAAGAGATTGAGGTTATTAGCAATTACAGCTTGCTTGGATCTATAATCAACACTCTTAACACCAGCAGTCAGGAAATCAAAACATCAATTGCCTTGGAAAAATCTTCTGTCATGGACCTCTCCAGAGTGCTTAAGAACAACAATGTCAAACTAGATACAAAGGTGTGCCTAATCCAGGACTTGGTCTTCTCAATTACTTGTTATGCTTCAAAGAGTTGGATAATGACTAAGGATAACAGAAGAAGAAGAGAAGCCTTCAAATTGTGGTGCTGGAAAAGAGTCTTGAAGATGCTATGGACTGCCAAGAAAACAAATCAGTCTGTCTTGGAGAGGGTGAAACCAAGTCTCTCCTTGGAGGCTAGGATTTTGAGGCTCTACTTCACTTACTTTGGGCATGTGGCCAGGAGAGATTGGTCATTGGAGAAGAACATCATGCTCAGAAGGATGGACAGACAGCGCAGGACAGGAAGACCTCGGATGAGATGGATTGATACAGTAACTGGGGTGATGGGGGTTGGTGTGACAGAATTAGTGAGACTGGCTCAGGACAAGGGAAGGTTCAGAGCTGCTGTACATAATGTCATTATGCATCACAGGAGACTCAACCAATAACATTCTACAACAGGTTTGGAAGCAAGAGTGGCATCCACTTTCTAAACAACATGCCTCTGGAAACTATGAACTTTGATAAATGTTAATAATTGTAGAGGAGCTTCAGGCCTTTTATTCATAGGGTCTCTATGAGTCATGCTTAACTAGAAGGCAATCGTCAACAACAGCAAAAACAACAATAACAACAACAACAACATATATTGGTGCTCTCCTCTTAAATTTAGAGGGGCTCAGAGGAGCAGGTACCTGAAGAAGAAGGTGCAGGTGCAATGTTTGGTTGGAAATCACAATGGATATAATCACTGATCTTCTTTTCTTAATAGGTTCCAAGCCGCCTCTATGAGAGTTGAAATTCAGAGGTGCTCAGTGGATCGAATACCTGGAAAAAAAGCACAGTGAGTGCAGATGCATTTAAATTTTGTATTCTTAATAGAGATATAATCCATGAGCACAAATGGTCTCCTGGCAAGAAGCTGAACTACAATCCTGAAGGCACATGGCTCAAATCTACCAGCTGCTCTGTGGGAGAAAGATGGGCAATTTCCTTCTGTGCTATTAATTACCTCTGAAAACCTGTCAGAGGGTCAGGTATGAGTCAGTTCTGATTCAATTGTACACAACCACAACATTCTTTAATCTTCTTAATTTTCTGCCAGTAAGGTTGTCTTACCTTCATAACACAAGTTGTTGATAAGCCTTTCTCAAATCCTGATAATACTTTCTTCCTCATGTAACCCAGTTTTTATAAGTTATTTACTCAGCATACAGATCGAATCATTATGGAGAAAGGGTATGACCCCGATACACAACTTTGCTGATTTTAACTCATGCAGTATCCCTCTGTTCTGTTTAAACTACAGTTTCTTGGTCTAAGCAAAGGTTTCACATAGCACATTCCGTGCTTTGAGATTCTCTTCCTCTTGATGTTAGCCATGATTTTTTTATGACTCTCACATGCAATTGTTTTTGTACAGTAAATAAACACAACAAAAATGTTTCTGGCATTCTCTGCTTTAAGATCAGATACACTTGACATTAGCAATGATTAGCCTTTGTTCCACAGCCTCTTCCAAATCTGCCTTGAATTTTTTTTTTGCAACGTCTTGTGAGCATACTGTTGTAGCCTTTTCTGAATAATCTTTAGCAAGATTTTACTTGTGTGTGATAGTAATGATATTTTCTATTATTTCCACACTCTATTGAGTCACCTTTTTAAAAAAAGGGAACAAATGTAGATCTCTTCTTGCTGGTTATCCAGGTAACTGTCTTCTAAACTTCTTGACACAATAATGATCTTTTCCCAGGCTGCATTTGTTTCCTAAAATTTCTCAATAAGTATTCTTGGGGAGGTGATATTTGACTTAAGCCTAAAAGAGAACTAAACACATTAAAAGAAGTACAAAGACATTTCAGGTGAAGGATTTGGTGTATTGTTGTTGTTGTTATGTGTTGTTGAGTCACTTGTCACTCCTAGCAACAGTTTTGAAGCTTGCCCTGTCACTGATTCCTATACACCTATCCCCATTGTCTTAGTTACTGTATCAATCCATCTCATCTGGGGTCTTCCTATCCTGTGCTGTGCCTCCACCTTTCCAAGCATGATGTCCTTCTCCAAGGATCAGTCCTTCTTGGCCACATGCCCAAAGTATGTGAGATGAACCATTAAAATCCTAGCTTCCAAGGAAAAACTTGGCAGAAAAGGGTAGGCTCAGTAACACAAGAGCAAAGGAAAATGGTGCAAGAGTCTGAGGGAGGAGGCACAGTCAGTCCTCAAAGATCTTAGGAGTAATGTAGTTTTGTTTATATTCTGACTGCAGTAGGAAGCAGTTGAAGGGTCTAACCGATGTGATGGTAGTATGTTTTAAGTTCGAAAAGAGAACTCTGGCTATGTATTGAGAATGAATTGCAGAGTACAAAGGAACTAGTGGAAAATCTAAGCAATTTACTAGGAATTTTCTGACTAAATGCTTATTTCATTTGGACTCGAATCACGTCAGTAGGCTTTTCAGACCAGGGATCAGACAGTCTCTCTCCGTTCTACAGTGTCTGAGTTCTCCCTTTGAATCTAGTATTTCCTTATTTTGTGGAATGTAGCAAATTTGATGGTCAGGGAACTTGTAACACTATCAAATGTTAAAAGAGCTTTTGAGCCTGGTTTGGTAGGTGAAATAAAAAAGCCAGAGTTTGATATGAGAAATGCAGTTATATAGAAATAATATAACTTTTATTTGAGAATCCCAGAGAATAGGAAGAGGACAAATTATTTCAATTTTCAGGATGAAAGATTCTGGTCCAGGAAAGAAAGAATAAAAACACAGTAAATGCAATATGTTTCTTAGAGTAAGTAAGGAGTGAATTGGTTGACACAATCTACTTTTTTTTGACCAGAATATTTTCAAGGTAAGTCTTTACATTTTTGAGGGTTAGATTAAATGCTTTCTCAGGCCACTTTCTATACTCCAATACTGAGATGGCTTAGAAAGTTACATAGTCACTCATTTATTCATTACCTACTCTGTGTCAGGTTCAGTGCAGATCATGCTTTGGTGATTAAAACATGCCTAATCTCTGTACTCTTGAGTTTATAATCAAATAACATAAATGAGATTCTCCATTTGTTCCTCTGCAGTTGTGAGGCCTCTTGATTTATGTCACTGACCTTCCTCAATGAGACAAACTCTTTTCAATTATTACTACAGGTTAGAGCCAAATCCAGAGTCACATGGAAATTCTGAAACCCCTGACTAGGAAGCCATTGCTTGAAGCACAGGAAGCTATAACTTTTGTTTTCTCAAGTGAGCTTAATTGCTTAAAAGCCAGCTGGCTTCCAGGGTCCTGATGTCACCTTTTTATTTCCCTACAAATGAAGTCCTTCTCCGCCCTGTTCCTTCTCTGCATGTTGCTGCCAAGAGTAGGCTGTGTCTACAAGTAGCTTTCAGTGACAATTATAGTGGATGCTGTTCCAAGCACAAACTTTGCTGGAGCCAGAGAACTACTAATAGTGTGAGTCATCATATTGCCCTGAAGAATAATGACAATGGGAATGTGAATATTTCCCTGGTCAGGTTTTTTTTACTTGGCTTTGTCCCCCAGTCTGGGCGTGTATTAGAAGGAGAGAGCCAAATCTCGTTATAAATAAAAAGGTGGGCCATATGCTGCACTAGTTCCTTCTGAGCATGGCATGGTCACCAGAATATTTCACTCTCTTCTGCTCTAAGTGCTTTATGCTTCATCCCATGCACACTTGAGATTTATCACCATGGAAAGAAATGGCCAGCATGGCCCTGCACCCAGACTAAGCACCTATTCTTGCTGTGTCCATTTGCTCTATTCTTTCTCTTTTTTTTAAAAAAAGAAATTAAAATAATATTTTTATTTTATACTGGTTTACTTACAAGTTTCGTACACATTGTTTTTTTAGGCTGGATCTTTTCCATTTCCTTTACTCATCCCTCCCTCCATCCATCAAATTGTGCACTCTATGATTAACACCCCCACCCCACACCACTCATCCTTGTGCTAAGTGAATTAATTCAGCCTCTGAAGGACAAATACGGTATAAGACCATTAGTGTAGAATGTGTATGAGGATCCAAGTAGGGGAAGGGGAGAAGCAGAAGGGTGAGGATGGGCAAGGGATGGGTGGGGTGTGGTGGTTAATCTTTGTGTCTTTCTTATGTTCTTTTCCTCACCCAGTAGATGATATTCTTCTTTTCCACTTCTCCTAAATATCCGGCCCTCCAACTTTTCTTGGTCTTGTTCAGTTTATTTCTGAAGTCATATCCATCAATAAATATAGCTTGAGTTGTAGGCTAAGAGTCTTTAAATCACTTCTAGGCGATTCTCATCACGTCCTTTAGGTGATATGTGATTCTTCATTGGGGATCACTAACTCTGAACCCTGAAATCATATCATAATATAATATAACATAACATAATATCATCCAGAACTCCAATCCTGGGTTTTCCCATTTTTCTTTTTTCTTCAAAGAGGGTCTAAATTGCCTTTCATAGGGTATACCTGTTCAATAAGTGCATTCATCTCTGCCCATATTACTTAGACTTCATGGACAGAAAATTCTAGTACTCTTTATATTATCTTAAGGAGAATTTCTGGTGTAGTGTGTAATATAGTAGGCTGCTAACCAAAAGTTCAGAAATTGGCATCCACAAGCACTCAGCAGAAGAAAGGGGAGATGTCTCTTTCTGTAGAGATATACAGCTTTTGAAACCCAAAGGATTTCTGTGAGTTGGAATTGACTGGACAACAGTAGGCTGAATTTTTGGATTTTAGTGTATGTTGCTGCTGCTGTTGTTGTTAGATGCCATAGAGTTGACTACAAAGCAACCCTATCAACAAAAGATCTGAGCCCTACTCTATCCTGTGCCATCTCCACACTTTCTGACACACAAAAGTGCATTGCAGCAGTCATCATGTCAATTCACCTGGTTGAGGGTTGAGGGTCTTTCTCTTTCACTGACCCTCCACTCTTCCCAACATCATGTCCCTATCCAAGAAATATCCTCCCCACCCCCCCAGCAAAATGCACAATATATGCAAGGAGAAGCCTCACCATTCTTGCCTCCCCAAAACACCCTGGCTTCATTCTCTCCAAGACATACCTATTTGATCTCTTGGCCATCCATGGGATGTTTAGTGCTCTTCTCCAACACCACAGCTCAAAGGTGTCGATTTTTCTGTCATCTTTATTTATTGTCCAGCTCTAAGATGCATAGCAAGTGATCAGAAAGACTATAGCATGAATCAGATGCATCTTAGCCCTCAAACTGACATCATTACTCCTCAGTAATTTCGGTCCTTAATTGCAGATTTTCCCAGTGCAATGAATCTTCTTATTTCCTGACTGCTGGTTATAAGGGTGTTAAATGTGGATCCAAGGAAGATGAAACTGTTGACAGTTTCAGTCTCCTCTCCATTCATCATGATGCTGCCTATTGGTTCCAGTGGTAAGAATCTTTGTTTTCCTGACATCGAGATGCAATCCATACTGAAGGCTACATTCCAGGATCCTCTACAATAAGTGCTTAAAGTCCTCCTCACTTTCAGCAAACAAGGGTGTGTCATCTGCTTAATGCAGGCTATTGATGAGTCTCCCTCCACCGTGATGCCACACTCCTCTTCATAAAGTCCAGGTTTTCAGATAATTTGTTCAACATATAGATTGAATAGGTATGGAGACAGAATACAATGCTGACACAATTCCTTCTCAATTTTTAAACCATGCAGTGTTCCCCTGGTCTGTTTGTACAACATCCTCCTTGTCCAGGTATAGGCTCCGCATGAGCACAATTAAGTGTTCCCAGATTCCCATTCCTTTCTGCTGGTACAAAGGGTTTTAATTCTGAATCCAAACAAGATGAAGTGTATAGTATTTTAAGATTTTAAAGTTTATTCTGAAACACTAAGAATATTGTTGTTGTTATAGGCCATTGAGTTGACTACTACTCGTATTGATCCTATTTATTAATTTATCTCGTCTAGAGTCTTCTGCAGGAAGGAGCATGGTGGTGTGAGCACAGGAATCATGGCAAGCTTTTGGAGTCGACTGCTTTTCCAGGAATGTGTTTGACGTGCAGGTTTGCTCTGTCCCCCCCCCCCAACCCCCTAGTGAGACTAGCCAGCCTGGGCCTAGGGTTTAAACCAGGAGGTGGCCTTAAGTCCAACGGTCCTACTAAGGTGGGTGATTTTCATCCGTGGCCCTCAGCCAGGTTCAAATTGTTTTCCTGTCCAACATTCTTCTAGGTGGTATAGCACTGGTCTGTGCGTTGCTGTACAGAGGTAACTTGTGGTTGCTGTGATGCTGAAGGCTGTGACAGTGATGTGCCAATCATGGTAATGGGTAGCCATGGTGGACAGTGTTGGCTGGAGCTTCCCGACTAAGTCAAGCCTGGAAGCAGGAGCGGCATCCACTTCTGAAATGGCTTGCCTCTGGAAACTCTATGTACGAACAAGTGCTCAGGCCATTTGTTCATAGGGTCGCTATGAGTCGTCTACGACTCGATGGCATCAAACAACAACAACAGAGTCTTCTGCACTTATCCTCTACTCTTCCAATCATGATGTCCTTCTCAAGGACAGGTCCTTCCTGATAACATGTCCAGTAAGTGAAATAGGCTTTCAAAATCCTTGCCTCCAAAGAGCACTTGGTTTCATCCTCTCCAAGACAGACCTATTTGTTTTCTTGGCAATTGATGGTATGTCCAGTACTCTTCTCCAACATCACAACTCAAAGGCATTGATCCTTACTTATTGTCCAGTTCTCAGATGCATAGCAAACAATTGGGAAGCCCATAGCCTGGAGCAGATTCACCTTAGTCTCCAGACTGACATCATTGTTCTTTAGCATTCTTAAGAGGTCTCTGCCATCAGACTTGCCCAAAGCAACTCATCTTTAGATTGAAAAGTAATGGAGAAAGAATACCTCCCTGTTGTACACAATTCTTGATTTTAAACCATGAAGTATTTCTTTGCACTGTTCTGATGACTGTTTCCTGGTCCAAATATGGATTTCAGATGAACATAATCACGTGTCTGGGATTCCCATTCTTCTTCATTTCAGCCACAATTTGTTGTGATCCACACAGTCAAAGGTTTGTTTGGGTTTTTTTTTTTAATAATCAATAAAAGACAAATAGACATCCTTTTGGTACTTTCTGCTTTCAGCCAGGATTCATCTGACATTGGCAATGATATTTCTAGTGACATGGCCTCTTTTAAATCCAGCTTATATTTCTGGCAATTCTCTGTCCATGTATCATTCTAATGATTTTTGGATAATCTTCAACAAGATTTTGCTTGCATGTGATATTTTTGTTGTTGATTTCCTTCAAGTCGAGCATGACTCATAGCGACCCTATGAACAAAAGGCCTGAAGCCCCTCTGAAACTATTGACATTTATCAAAGCTTACAGAATTCCTGGAAACATGTTATTTAGGAAGCAGATGCCACTCCTACTTCTAAACCTGTTCTTGTATGTTCTTGTTTTTATGTGTCATTGAGTCTTCTATGCTGTATAGGGACCCTATGTACAGCTGCTCTGAACCCCTCCTAGTCCTGAGCCAGTCTCACTAACCCCGACACACCAACCTCCACTGTCCCAGTTACTGTATCAATCCATCTCATCCTGGGTTCCCTCTCCTGCACTGCCCGTCCACCCTTCTGAGTATGATGTCTTTCTCCAAGAAAAGATCTCTCCTGACCACGTGCCCAAAATAAGTGAGGTGGAGCCTCAAAATCCTAGCCTTCAAGATGGGACTTGGCTTCAACCTCTCCAAGACAGACCTATTTGTTTTCTTGGCAGCCCATGGTATGTTCAAGTCTCTTCTCCAGCACCATAACTTGGAAGCATTTATTCTTCTTCTGTCATTCTTAGTCATTGTCCAACTCACACATAGTAGTGATATTATTTGATTCTATACTCCATTGGATTAACTTTTTTTTTGGAATGAGAATAAATACCGATCTCTTCCCTTCAGTTAGCCAGGTAGCTGTCCTCTAGATTTTTTGACACCTGGTGAGCACATAGAAGACAGCGTCTGTTTGAACATGTTGAAATATGTCAATTTTTATTACATCAATCTCTGGTGACTTAATTTTTGTCATTTCCTTTAAAGAAGTTTGAACTTCCTGCTTTATTACAACTAGTTCCTATGTAATATGCTACTTCATGAAATTGTTCTGTGTCAGCCAATTGTTTTTGGTATTTCTTCCATCTTCTGTTGATGCTTCCTGGATAATTATATATTCTGCCCACAATGTTTCAGCTTGCTCATTTCCACAATTATTACTCTTGGCATCAGCAATCAGGAAATCAAAAGATGAGTTACATTAGAAAAATCTGCTTCCAACCACCTCTCCAGAGTGCTGAAGAGCAAGGACGTCAGTCTAGACACTAATGTACACTGGATTCTGGCCATAGTCTTCAAAATTACTTCCTATGCATCTGAGAACTGGACAATGATCAAAGATGACAGAAGAAGATTTGATTCTTTTGGTTTGTGATGCTGGAGAACTGTATTGAACATACCATGGATTTCTAAGAGAACTAACAGGTCCTTCGTGGAAAGAGTGAAAACAAGCTGCTCCTTGTAGGCGAAGATTTTGAGACTCTGTCTCACATACTTTGGGCATGTAGCCCAGTGGTACCTGTCTTCAGAGAAGGATATCATGTTTGGAAGGGCCAAGGGAGCAGGAGAGGAAGAGCCTGATGAGATTGTTTAACATAGTAACTTGAGTAATTAGGGTCGGTGTGTCAGAAAGAGTGAGACTGGATCAGGATAAAGCAGGGCCAAGAGCTATTGCGTGTGTAGGGCCATAAGGCGTAGTTGACTAGACAGCACATAACAATAACAACAACAACAACATAAAATTTTAAAGTATTGTAACTCGAGACTTGAATTTGTTCTTCAGTTCCTTCAGCTTGAGAAATGCCAAGCAAGTTCCTTTCATTGGATTTTCTGATTCCAGGTTTTTGCACCTTTTGTGATAGAACTTTGCTTTATCTTCCTAGGCTACTCTTCAAAATCTTCTGTTTAACTCCTTACCTTTCTGATTTCTTCCTTTAGTTTAGGCTTCTCAGTATTCTAGTGCAATATTCACAGTCCCTTCCTATATCCATCTTGGTCTTGTCTTTCTCCTCTTTTCAATGACCTTCTCTTTTCTTCATGGATGATATTCTTGGCATCATTTCACAATTGGTGAAATTAGTGTTCAAGGCCTCAAACCTATTCTTGAAATAGTTTTTAAAAGTGCAATCCACCTATTATCCTCCTAACAGCTTTTGGGTGCTATAGTGGAAGTCAGGTTCTGGAGTCAAAACCATTTAAATTATAGCTTCATAATTTTCCTCATATAAAAAAATTTGAAGTGCTGTCGCCTCTAAGCTTCAGCTTCCTGATCTGTAAAATTGAGTTAATATCAGTGCCCTTCTCAAATATGATTAAAGGAGATAGTATCGATTCAATACTTTAGGCAAACCAAACATGTGATACATGTTGCTTATAAATAAGTATCTTCTTGTCCTGAATCATGGAGTAACTGAATTGGAGTAAGAGTTAAAGGAAATGAAATCTCTAAGTATAATTCAAAGATACTGTTAGTGATTATAACTCTCTTTTCTCTAAATATTTGCTTGTTTATCTTTCTTCCATCTTTGTACTGCCCCAGGTCTTTTCATAGCTATTGAACCCCATCTGTTCTCATTTATATTCAGCTGCTATTTAGAATATAAGTGTTAATTATCTCCTTAACACCTCACTGCTACTAATTCTGAGCACTCTATGTTCTTGGTTTCTCTGGTTTACCATCTGCCCTGGGTCCCATATCACTTGTCTTCATTAGCTTTTCTCCTGTTTTAGTGCTTCCCGACTCTCATTTTAAGAGTTTAAAATACCCCTCTCCAACTAGTATTTTACTATATCTTTTTCTGATTATGAAAGCACTTCTTGTTATAAAATGAGAAATCTAGAAGGAAAATAAATCACCTATGTCATTGAGAGCTCGAGTGGCATAATCCATAGTTATGCTACTCACCCAAAGGTAGCATGTACGGGGCAGTTCAAAACTGCTATTAGCTCTGAGAAAAAGATGGGCAATCTCCTCCCACGTGATTTGCAGCTTCTGCCAACCCACTGAAGGCTCAGATATGAGCAGATTCCAACTCAGACTATGTGAGAAATAACCCATCTCAAAATAAAAATCTCAATTATTTATATTTCTTATTTAGAATTTTGTCATCTATCAGAAGACAGATTTCTAGTTATAAGTAACCAAATAAACCCACACTGCTTAGAGGCAACAGGTTAGGTCACATAACTGAAAATCCAGAGATATATTAAAATTTAGGATTACCTGAATCCAGTGGCTCTGCCTTCCCCACCTTCCCATAATTCAGTTCTATCATATTCTATTTCAATTAACAAACTGTGTTGTTGTTGTTAATTGTCATCAAGCCATAGACGACTCATTAACGACCCTATGAACGAAGACTTGAACACCTGTATTAATTTCATTGTTTCTCTAAGTTCATAGATTTTCTGGAGGCAAGATATTTCGGAAGTGGATGCCATTCCTGCTTCTAAGCTTGTTTTAATCAGGGAGCTCCACCAAACACCGTCCACCAAGGGTAACTATTATCACATTTGGCACATCAGTGTCAGTATTTAGCATCACAACAACCACAAGTTACCTCTGTACAAGTGAACAGACCAGTGTTACAGCACTTAGAAGAATGTTTGAACCAATTATAAACAGGCCCGCGGCCTTCAAATTACAATCACCCACCTTTGCCTTGGTAGCATAACTTTCTATCCACTAGGCCAACAGAGCTCTCTCTATAACTCAAAGCAATGAACAACATATCTAACCTTTGCCTCATCCTACGCCATCCTCACAATCTGAGACATTCTCGAGCCCATTGTTACAGTCACTGTATCAACCCCTGAGTGAACAAAAAAAGAAAACCAAAATAGCACACACACACAGACCAAATTCATCATCATGTTGATTCTGACTCACGCTGTTGCTGTTGTTGTTATGTGCCATCTAGTAACTTGTGACTCATAGCGACCCTATGTACAACAGCCCTAAACCCTGCTCTATTCTGTGCCAATCACATTGTCTCTGCCATGACCCCAGTCACTGAATCAATCCATCTCTTCAAGGTCTTCCTCTCTTGTGCTGTTCCTCCACCCTTCCAAGCATGATGTCCCTCTCCAAGGACTGGTTTCTCCTTGCAACACATTCAAAGTATGTCTGACGAAGCTTCAAAATCTTTACATCCAAGGAGCAGCCTGGTTTCACCTTCTCTAGGCTGAACCTGGTTGTTCTCCTAGCCATCCATGGTGACTCTGAATTTGGATTTTCTAGGTACTAAATATTTTTTTAAACAAACAAACAAACAACCCATTCATCTTATATTGATTCACATACAAAATTTGTATGCATTGTGTTTCATCTTTTCCTTCATTCACATTGTGTTTCATCCAATTATTCCCATACATTGTGTTTTATAAATTTAATCCCCATTGACTTAAGGCCAGCATTTTCTCATTTTTCCAGGTACTCATTGGATCTTTCCCATTTCCTTTACTCCCCACTCCACTCACCGAATTGTGCAATCCTATGATTTCTCCCCTGCCTATACTCACCCTTCCACTCCCACCCATTCCCCCCTCAGATTCCCATACATGTTTTACTAGTTATCCTTCTTTTTCTGTGTGTGTGCGTGCACGTGTGTGCGTGTGTGTGTGATGGCAAAAGAGAGGAATACCCTCAATCATGATCTTTTGCAGTGTTTGTCCTTATGACACTGAGTTAATTCAGTCAGCATAACACTCTCCAGTCTTCCCCAGGTTATATAGTAATTTTCAAAATTGTTACTCCTGAGTGCTGTATAGTATAATATTGTGTAACTGTACCACAGTTTCTCAATCCATTTGATTGTGGTTGAACTCTATGTTCTTGCTATGGTGAATAATGCTCCTATCAACATTGGTGAACAAACCTTCATTTGCATCTCAGTTCTAATTTCCTCAGGGTATAATCCTAGCAGTGGAACAGCTGGATCATATGGAATTTCTATGTTCAGCTTTTGGAGGAAATGCCTAACTGCATTTCAGAGAGGTTGTACCACTTTATAATTCCTCCAACAGTGTATGAGAGCTCTTAAATCTCCACGTCTTCTACAAAATTTATTGCTTACTGTACTGTTAACCTTTGTCATGGCTACTATGGTGAGATGATATCTCATTCTGGTTCTGATTTGTATCTCTCTTGTTATCCATGGTTTTGAACATTTTTTTCATGTGTGTTGGCTATCTGAATGTCTTCCTTTGTGAAAAGATTTTCTATGTCTTTTGCACATTTTGTAATTGGATTATCAGTGGGAAGAGACTGTTAATTTTCCCCCTATGGTGTTGCTTATGGATTAAAACCCTGCTGGATGGATCAAAACACAGCCTTTTGATTCTCAGCACTATCTGGTACACACTGCGTTACCATAGCTGCCTGAGCAAACCAGACGTCACTGCTGCATATAAACAGCCTAGGAGAGAAGGCCTTGTATACACTTGTGGATTTCCTTAAGTTTAGAAAGCTCTTCCCCAATACTTCCAGCAAACTTTCGTTTGTTCATTACTGCACAAACACTGTAAAGGACTATCCCAAATGCTTGTAGACTTGAGAATGCACTAGAATCTCCATAAGGATTTAGGAAACTTACTGCTGGGCTCCATCTCATCCCTAGGACATTTGAGTCAGCAGGCCAAGATTGTCAGCATGACACAATCTAAAGGAGCTGAACAGGTTTCAAAAGCTAACACAGGAAGACAAACCAAGTATTATGATGAAATGTGTAAAGAACTGGGGTTGGAAAATCAAAAGGGATGAACTCACTTGGCATTTCTTAAGCTGAAGGTACCAAAGAACAAATTTATGCCTTGAGATGACAATACTTAAAGATGCTGAAGGCAAAATGTTGAATGACCAGGAGATATTGAAAGAGAATTAAAGGACTACAAAGAGGCACTATATGAAAAAAGAATTGGTTGACACAGAAAAATTTCATGAAATGACTCATGATCAAGAACTTATGGAAGAGGAGGAAGTTCAAGCTGCTTTGAAAGAAGTGACAATAAACAAGGCCCCAGAAATTGATAGAATACCAACTGACATATTTCAGAAAACAGATGCTGTCCTGCATACACTTACCAGGTTATGCCAAGAAATCTGGAGGACAACTTCCTGGTCAGCTGATTGAAAGAGACCTGTATTTATTCCCATTCCAAAAAAAAGATGACCCAATAGAGTGTGGAAATCATTGAATGATATCACTAATATCACACACAAGCAAGACCTTGCTGAAGATTATTCAGAAACAAATGGAACAGTACATCAGCAGAGAACTGCCAGATGTGCAGGCTGGGTTTAGAAGAGGCCATAGCAGTAGGGTCATGATAGCCAATGTTATATGCAACTTGCCTGAAAGCAGAATGCATCAGAGGAATGTCTGTGTTTCATTGACTATACAAAGGCATTTGACTGTATGGATCACAACAAACTGTGGCTAACCTTGTGGAAAGTGGGAATCCCAGAACATTTAATTGTGTACATGTGAAATCTATACTTGGATCAGGAAGTGATCCTCAGAACAGTGCAAGAAAATACTGCATGGTTCAGAATCAGGAAAGATGTATGTCAGGGATGCATCCTAACTCTATACCTTTTCAATCTATATGCAGAACATATTATTCAGGAAGCTGGACACTATAAGGAGGAATGTAACATCAAGACTGGAGGAAGACTCATCAACAATCTGTGTTATGCAGATGACACAGCCTTGCTTGCTGAAGCTGAAGACGTGAGATGTTTGCTGCAGAAAGTCAAGGACTGTAGTCTTCAGTATGAATTGAAGCTCAACATCAAGAAGACAAAGATTCTCACCACTGTGCCAATTGACAGCTTCATGATGGATGAAGAAGAGATTGAGATTGTTGATAACTTCAGATTGTTTGGTTCCACAATCAACTGCATCAGCAGTTAGAAACCCAAAAGACTGATTGCATTGGGAAAGTCTGCTGTTAGGGACCTCTCTAGGGTACAGAAAAGCAATGATGTCTGTTTGGAGACCAAGGTGCCCCTGATCCAGGACATGGTCATCACAATTACTTGCAATGCATCAGGCAGCGAGACAATAGCTAAGAACGATAGAAGAAAGATCAATGCCTTTGAGTTGAGATGATAGAGAAGAGTGTTAAACATACCATGGACAACCAAGAGAACAAATAGATCTGTCCTGAAGAGGGTGAAGCTAGGCTAATCCCTGGAGGCAAGGATTTTGAATTTCTGTCTCACATACTTTGGGCATGTTGCCAGGAGAGATCAGTCCTTGAAGAGGGACATCATCCTTGGAAGGGTAGGACAATGTAAGAGAGGAAGACCCCGGATGAGATGGATTGACTCAGTGACTGGAGACCTGAGATTAGGTTTGTTGGATATGATGATATTGGCTCAGGATAGGGTAGGTTTCAGAGCTAATGCACATAGGGTCGCTACAAGTCGCACATGACTTGATGACAATTAACAACAGTACCAACAAATTTTTGGGTAATGATTAGGTTACTAGTCCAGATATCATACCTTGGGAATGACTGATTCAGACAAATAACATCCTTTGCTCTGAAATGAGTTCCAACTCCCCAAATATTCTATGTAATAAATTGTTGTTATTGTTGTTATGTGCCATCGAGTAGCTTGTGACTCATAGCGATCCTATGTACAACAGCTCTAAACTCTGCTCTATCCTGTGCCAATCTCACTGTCTCCGACACACTCATCTCGATTACCCCAGTCACTGAATCAATCCACCTCATAGAGGGCCTTCCCCTCCTGCACCTGCCCTCCACCCTCCCAAGCATGATATCCCTCTGCAAGGACAGTCCCTCCTTACAACATGTCCAAAGTATGTCAGATGAAGCCTCAGAATCCTTGCCTCCAAGGAGTAGCCTGGTTTAATCCTATCCAGTCTGAATCTGTTTGTTTTCTTGGCAGTCCATGGTACCCTCAGCACTCTTCTCCAACACCAAAACTCAAAAGCATCAATTCTCCTTCTAACCTCCCTGGTCATTGTCCAGCTCTCTGACGCATAACAAGTGATTGCAAAGACCCTGGCCTGTACCAGATGTACCTTAGTCTCCAGAGACACACCGTTGCTCTCGAGTACTTTAGAGAGGTCCCTAACAGCAGACCTTCCCATCGCAATATTTTTGTTTATTTCCTGGCTGCTGGTGCCAAGAGTGTTTATTGTGGAGCCAAGCAGACTAAAGCTGTGAACAATCTCAATCTCTTCACCATCCATCCTGATGCTGCCAATTGGTCCAGTGGTGAGAATCTTTGTCTTCTTGACATGTACTAAATAGGAAGGATGAATTGCTGATGAAGAGAAAAATCAAGCTGTTCATTACAGGTTATGTTTGTAATTTTGTGCATACTTCTCTTCAAATACATGGCTTTTATTATAACAAACCATAGTACTTACTATGTTATTGTTATATACTGTTTAGTCGGAACCAACTAATTGTTGACCCTCTAGTGGGTTTTCACTAGGAGTCAATCTCATGTAAGGAGATTGTCCATCTGTCTCCTGCTGAGCAGCTGGCCATCTTGAACCATGTGCCTTTGGGTTGACAGCATAACTCCTAACCGCTAAGTCACTAAAGAAAGCTCCCTATTTATATACTGTTGTTATTGTTCCGTGCTGTCAAGTCAGAACCGACCCATAGCTGAACTTGTGTATTTTCAGAAACAGTAAAAAAGGACAGATTGTCCTTCCTTCTCCCTTGAAGCAGCTGGTGGATTCAAATTGCTTACCTTTGGATTGCAGAGCAGCTTCTTACCACCAGGCCACCAGAGCTCCCACTTACATATTGCAACCGGGCAACGCCTTGGAGGCAAGGATTCTAAGGCTCCGCCTAACATACTTTGGACATGTTGTAAGGAGGGACCGGTCCTTGGAGAGGGACATCATGCTTGGGAGGGTGGAGGGACAGCGCAGGAGGGGAAGCCCCCCTGTGAGGTGGATTGATTCAGTGACTGGGGTAATCTGCATGGGTGTATCGGAGACAGTGCGATTGGCACAGGACAGAGCAGAGTTTAGGGCTGTTGTACATAGGGTCACTATGAGTCACAAGCGACTTGGTGGCACATAACAACAACAACAACATTGAACTAATTTTCTATTTTTGAATATTGATAGTGTTAGCATTTTACTGTTATAAATTACACAGTAAATAATGTCAATGCACAGAAAACATTTGTGTGTTCCTCTGATTATTACCTAAAAATATATTCCTAGAAGTCGAATTACTCTTCAAGCTATTCTTATCTCACTGCCTCAGGGAATTTTTTTTTAAATCTCTTTTCCAAGGGAATAAATGTTCAATTTTTTTCCTCCTAGCTTCTTTAAAGGGACAGACTTATATCTTACCTACAAATAATTTTATGTAACAAAACCATTTGAAAAATGGGGAAGAGGGAAGCATAACTCAGTAAGTGGAGACAGAAAGAAAACTGGTCTGGATGTTTGAGAGTTCAGGATTTGATCAGGAAACCAAAAATCATGTATGAGGCTACTCAAATAGTAAAAGGACACTTGAGATACTTTGGACTTGATTTTTTTTTCTTTTTGAATATATTTTCTAAGCTTCAATAATTTGCTATGCTAAGTCTTTGTTTTTTTGTCTTGTGTCACATCTGCTTTATGACGACAATTTGTTGGAGTCAACTCAATTAAATAAAGAAATTTATTCTTAAAGAATTTATTGCTACAGTTAATAGAAAAGAACAGTTACCATAAACAGAAAATAATCATAAAGTAGCATAATTGCAATGTTATTAAATTCTACTTTTGTGTTGCTAGCCTAAATCTGGAGTCTTCTATGACTTTGTTATGAGGGAAATGAGCATATTTAGAGAAAATAACTCCAAATAGAAAGTCTTTTTTAAAAATAGTATTAGTTTGCATACAAAATTTATGTAAATTGTGTTTCACACAATCTTTCATTTACATTGTGTTTTATACAATCATTTATATATTGTGTTCTATAAAATTATTATTGATTTGTCTATTATTATTTTATTTTTTTAAGTCCCTATTAGATCATTCCTATTCCTTCACAACCCCATCTGCCCACCATGCTCTGCTATCCTAGTAAATTTTCCTTCTCCACATGTTACTAGGTATCCCTCTATTTTTACAATGATGATCTTATGCAATATTTGTCCTTATGAGCCAGAGCTACTTCACTCTGCGTAATAATTTCTATATTTTCCCATGTTATATAATATTTTATAAAGTCTTTGTTCCTTTGTGCTGCATAGGATTCCTTTGTATGAAAGTACCATAACGTCTCAATCCATTTATTTGTTAATGAAATTTGAGCTGTTTCCTTTTTAAATTTTCTTTATTTTAGATAACACTGCTATGAACACAGGTGTACAAATCTCAACTTGTGTCTTAGTTCTATTTTTTCTTGGGATATATTTTTATCAGTGCAATACCTGGATTACACAAGAATTGCTATGTTCAGCATTTTTTTTTTTTGTATGTTCAGTATTTTGAAGCCTGAAACTGCCGTCTGGAGTGGTTGTATCATTTTACAATCCCACAAACAGTGTATGACAGTTTCTATCACTCCAATATTTACTGTTTGCTGTCCTGTTAAACTTGCTACTGCTACTGCAGTGAGATGGCATCTCATTAGGAATTTTCCCCCATTTAAAAAAATTATATTTGTTTGCATACAGAATTAGTACAAATTGATTTTAATTCATGTACATTTTATTTCACATATTCATTCATTTACATAATATTTCATATGATCATTTCCATACACTGTGTTTCATAAAATTAATCACTATTAATATATACCCACTGTTACCCTGTCTTTTCAGGTTCCCAAAAGATCCATCCTAATTACTTTAGGCCCTCCCTCTACCCACCACACTCTGAAACCCCATGATTTTCCTCACTTCTCACCCTCAGCTTTCCTGCCTCCCATCATTTCCCTCTTTTTGACTTTTATACAAATCTTATTAGTTATCCTTCTATTTTCACAATAGTGGTCTTGTGTAGTGTTTGTCTTTATGAGATTGAGTTGGTTCACTCAGTGTAATGCTCTCTAGCTTCTCCCATGTTATATAGTGTTTAAAAAAAATCATTACTCCTGAGTGCTGTGTAGTATTCCATTGTGTAAATGTACCACAATTTCTCAGTACATTCTTTTGTTGATTGACATTTGGATTGTTTACATGTTCTCACTATCATGAATAACAATGCTATGAACATAGGCATACAAATCTTAGTTTGTGTCTCATTTTGGTTTTCCTTGAGGTGTATTCCTAGCAGTGAAATGGCTGGGCCATGTGAAATTTCTATGTTCAGATTATTGAGGAAATGCCAGAAAGCCTTCCAGAGTGGTTGTACCATTTTACAATCCTACCAAAATTGTATAAAAATTCCTTTCTCTCCACATTCTTTTGAACATTTGCTGATTGCTATTCTTTTAACTTTACCATTGTTACTGGAGTGAGATGGTACCTCATTGTGGTTTTGATTTGTACTTTGTGATTACCAGGATGTTGAACATTTCTTCATATGTAGGCCATCTGAATTTCTTCCCCTGTGAAAAGTCTTTCCATGTCTTTTGCCTATTTTGTGCTTGGGTTATCAATCTTTTCCTTGTGGAGGTCCTGTAATATTCTGTAAATTTACTATATGAGACCCTTACCTGAGATGATATTGCCAAATCTCCCCCTCTTCCCCGTCTGTTGCTTTTCTTTTCACTCTATCAGAAGTGCACAGGCTCTTTAATCTTTACAAGGTTCCATTTGTCAATGTTATCTTCTCTTGGTTGTGCATTTCTGGCAGTATTTGCCAGGCTAAGCCTTCTAAGTTTGGTCCCATTTTGCCTCTTATAATATTTATGGGTTGGGCTTTACCTCTAGGTCTCTGATCCGCCGTTAGTGGATTTTTGCTTATGGTATGAATTATGGATTCTGCTTCAGCTTTCTGCGGGTAGCAGTCCAGTTTTGCCAGCATCATTTGCTTTTCCCCATTTGATAAGTTTTGTGGCTTTGTTGAATATCAACTGACCAGACATAGATAGGTTAATATCTGGGTTTTTTTTATTCTGTTCCGGTGGTTTATGTTTCTGTCATTGTACCAGTACCATGTTGTTTTGGTTATTAAAGCTTTATATTAGGTTTTGAGGTCAGGGATGGCTATGCTTCCTATTTCATTTTTGTTTTTCATTAGTGCTCCCTTTATTTGTAATTGCTTTTTACATCTTTTTGAAGACTGTATTTGGTATCTGTACTAAGATTTCATTAAACAAGTAGATTACTTTTGTAGGATTATTGTTTTCACTATATAGAGTCTTTCTATCCATGTGGAAGGATTATTTTCCAATTTACTTAGTTCTTTTATTGTTTTTCAAAGAAGTATTTTGTATTTTTATTTGTAAAGTTCTTTTGTATCTCTTTTTGGTGTTGTTAGGTGCCATTGAGTTGAGTACAACTTACAGTGATCCTACGAACAACAAATCTGAATCTTACCCTATCCTGTGTCATCATCAAACTGCCTGACGCATTAGAGCCCGTTGCAGCAGTCGCCATTTCACTCCACCTGGTCAAGGGGCTTCCTCTCCTTAGCTGACCCACCACCTTTCTGAACATTATGTTCCTCTCCGAGGAATAGCCCCTCCTAGCAACATGCACGAAGTATGTGAGGTGAAGACTCATCGTCTGTGCCTCCAAAAAGCACCCTGACTGCACCCTATCTGAGACATGTTTGTTTATTCTTTTGGCAGTCCATGGCATGTTCAATATTCTTCTCCAACACCACAGTTCACAGACTTAAAGTCTTCTTTCATCCTTATTTATTGTCCAGCTCTCAGATACATAGTAAGCGATAGTACCATGGGTGACAATTATGGATACATGTTAGATGTAGTTGTTGTCAGCTTTCAATCTTTTATCCATCTATTACGATGCTACCTATAGGTCCAGTGATAATAATATTTCTTTTCTTGATATTGAGATGTTATCCATATTGAAGATTGCATTCTTAGATCTTCTGCAACAAATGCTTCAAGTCCTCCTCACATTCACCAAGCAAGGCTGTGTAATCTGTGTAATGCAGATTATCGATGAGTCTCTGTTGGGTCCTGATACTATATTTCTTTTTCTAGAGTCTGTTGTTGTTATGTGCCGTCGAGTCGCTTGCAACTCATAGCGACCCTATGTACAAGAGCCCTAAACCCTGCTCTATCCTGTGCCAATCGCACCATCTCTGACACAGCCATCCCGATTACTGCAAGCAATGAATCAACCCACCTCATAGAGGGTCTTTCCCTCCCGTGCTGTCCCTCCACTCTCCCAAGCATTATGTCCCTCTCCAAGGACTGACCTGTCCCTCCTTACAACATGTCCAAAGTAGGTCAGATGAAGCCACAGAATCCTTGCCTCCAAGGAGCAGCCCGGTTTAACCCTCTCCAAGCTGAATCTGTTTGTTTTTTTTTAGCAGTCCATGGTATTCTCAAAACTCTTCTCCAGCACTACAGCTCAAAGGCATCAATTCTCTTTCTATCCTCCCTAGTCATTGTCCAGCTCTCTGATGCATAGCAATTGAATGCAAAGACCATGACCTGTATCAGGTGCATCACACAGTTTAAAATTAGGGAAAGTGTGTGTCTGATTTGCATAATTTTTCCTTATCTATGAAATACAATGTGGTGAGTGACAGGATAATATCCATATGCATACAAGGAAGTCCAGTGAATATCACTAACATTCAAATATATGCCCCAACAACTAGAGCCAAAGAGGAGGAAATAGATGATTTCTACCAACTTTTGCAGTCAGAAATTGATCAAACATGCAATCAAGACACATTAATAATAATGGGTGACTGGAATACAAAAGTTGGGATCAGGGAAGAAGGATCAGTAGCTGGAAAACACGGGCCCGGTGAGAGAAATGAGGCTGGAGATAGCATGATAGAGTTCTGCACATTCAATGATTTATTCATTGCAAATACCTTTTATAAGAAACATAAACACAGGCTATACACATGGATCTCACCTGATGGTATGCATAGGAATCAAATAGGTAACATTTATGGAAAGACTCACTGAAGAAGCACAATATCAGCTGTGAAAACCAGGCCAGGTGTTGATTGTAGACAGACCACCAGCTACTCATATGCAAGTTCAAGCTGAAGTTGAGGAAAATTAAATCAAGTCCACAGGAACCAAGATTTGACCTTACGTCTCTCCCACTTGAATTTCAAAACCATCTCAGGAACAGGTTTGAGACCTTGAGCACCAATGAGCGTAGACCAAATGAACTCTGGAAGGATATCAAGAAAATCATCCATGAAAAATGCAAAAGATCATTACAAAGGCTGAAGAAGAAGAAAAGACCAAGGTGAATGTCAGATGAGACTCTAAGTATTGCATTAGAGTGCAGAGAAGCCAAAGCTAAAGGAAGAAATCAAGAAATCAAAGAGCTGAACAGAAAATTTCAAAAGGCAGCTCGGGACGTCAAAGCAAGATACTATAATTAAATGTGCAGAGAGCTGGAGACAGAAAATCGAAAGGGCTGGACTCTCTCAACATTTCTTAAGCTAAAGGGGTTGAAAAACAAATTCAAGCCAGGGGTAGCAATACTTAAAGATAGTTTGGGTAGAATGTTGAGTGATCCAGGAAGTATCAAAAAAAGATGGAAGGAATACACAGAATCACTGTATCAGAAAGAACTGGCTGACACAGAGGAATTTCATGAAATAACATGTGAGCAAGAGCCTATGATGATGAAGGAGGACGTTCAAGAAGGAATTGGCAAAAAACAAGGCTCCAGGAGTTGACAGCATATCAATTGATCTATTTCAACAAACAGACGCTGCCCTGGATGTGCTCACTAAGTTGTGCCAGGAAATCTGGAGGACAGCCAGCTGGCCAACTGACTGGAAGAGATCGATATTTGTTCCCATTCCAAAGAAAGGTGACCCAACAGAATGTGGAAATTACCGAACAAAATTATTGGTATCACATGAAAGCAAGATTCTGCTGAAAAGTATCCAAAAACATTTGGAACAATATGTCCACAGAGAACTGCCAGATGCGCAGGCTGGATTTAGCAGAGGTCGTGGTACTAGGGATATTATAACTAATGTAAGATGGATCTTGGCAGAAAGCAGAGAATACCAGAAGAATGTCTATCTGTGCTTCATTGACTATGCAAAGGCTTTTGACTGCGTGAATCACAAGCTATGGCTGACTCTGACAAGAATGGGAATGCCAGAACATTTGATTGTGCTAATGCAAAATCTATACTTGAACCAAGAGGCAGGGAGGCACTGGATGGTTCAAAATCAAGAAAGGGGTCTGTCAGGGATGTATTTTTTCTCCATATCTTTTCAATCTGTATGCAGAACAAATCATCTGAGATGCTGGGCTGTATGAGGGGGAATGTGGCATCAAGATTGGTGGAAGAATCAACAACCTGCATTATGCAGATGACACAACCCTGCTTACTGAAACTGAGGAGGACCTGAAGCGCTTGCTGCAGAACGTCAAAGCCTGTAGCTCAACATCATGGAATGAAGCTCAACATCAAGAAAACAAAGATTCTCACCACTGGGCCAATTGGCAGCATCAGTATGGATGGTGAAGAGATTGAGATAGTTAAAAGTTTTAGTTTACTTGGTTCCACAGTCAACGCTCTTGGTAACAGCAGTCAGGAAATCAGGAGGGAAATTGCATTGGGAACGTCAGCTGTGAGGGACATCTCAAGAGTACTGATGAGCAATGACATCAGGTTGGAGATTAAGGTGCACCTGATCCAGACTATAGTCTTTGCAATTACGTGCTGTGCATCAGAGAGTTGGACAGTGAATGAGGATGATAGAGATCTGATGCCTTTGAGCTGTGGTGTTGGAGAACAATGTTGAATATACCATGGACTGCTAGGAGAACAAACAGGTTTGCCCTGGGGAGGGTGAAGCCAGAATGCTCCTTGGAGTCAAGGATTCTGACATACTTTGGGCATGTTGCAAGGAGGGACTGGTCCTTGGAGAGGGACATCATGTTTGGGACAGTGGAGGGGCGGCACAGGAGAGAAAGACCTTCGATGAGATGGATTGATTCTGAGAGTGGAGTGGTGGGAATGAGTGTGTTTGAGACGGAGAGGTTAGCACAGGATAGAACGGCATTTCAGGCTCTTGTACATAGGGTCGCTATGAGTCACAAGTGACTCGATGGCACATAACGAAGACAACAATATTTAATCTATATCCTGAGCAAATTATTTGAGAAGCTACACTCTATGACACCTAGCAAGTGACTGCATCAGAGAGCTGGACAATGACAAGGAAGAATAGAAGAAGAATTGTTGCTTTTCAGCTGTGGTGTTGGAAAAGAGTATTGAATGTACCATGAACTTCTAAGAAAACTAACAGGTTTATCCTAGAGAGGGTTAAATTAGGCTCCTTCTTGGAGGCAAGGATTCTGAATGTTTGCCTAACATACTTTGGGCATGTTGCAAGGAGGTACCAGACCTTGGAGAAGGACACAATGTTTGGGAGGGTGGAGGGACAGTGCAGGAGAGGAAGACCCTCTATGTGGTGGATTGATTCAGTGACTGGGGTAATTGGGGTGGGTGTGTTGGAGACAGTGAGATTGGCACAGGCTGGAGCAGGGTTTAGGGCTGTTGTATATAGCGTCACTATGAGTCGCAGGCGACTTGATGGCACATAACAACCAACAACAGACTGTGTGAAGAAGAATGTGAAATCAGGATTGGAGAAAGACTAATCAATAACCTTCACTATGCAGATAACATGATCTTGCTTGCTCAAAGTGAGGAGGACTTGAAACACTTGCTGAATAAAATTAAAATAGAACCTTCACTTCACAGTGCCACTGCTGTAGAATGGGACTGACATCAGGGTTAGTATAAGAATGAGAAAAACTGGATGAATATGTATACTGAATTGAAACCAATGAGGGAGAGAACAGTTAAAAAGTAATATATTTTAGGGCATTATCATTATCATAAGAGTCCGGAGTGAAGGTTGCAGAGTGGAGTATACTCGGGTTGGGGTGGGGGGGGTGCTGGGGGATTGTATACCAATGAAGGATTTTTTCTTTTACTTTTCAAAGGAAGAGCGAACTGGGGGTGGGGGTGGGGTGGGCGGGGAGAATATGCAACAATGAATGAATGGAAATCCAAAATCTCTGTAAATGTTCATTGAAATTAAGAAAAAAAATATAGCCTTCAATGTGAGTTGCATCTCAGTATCAAAAAAATAAAAATCCTCACCACTGGAGCAATAGATAACATTACGATGGATGGAGAAAATATAGAGACTGTCGACAACTTCATGTTACTTGATAACTGCAGTCAGGAAATCAAGACACATATTACACTGGGAAAATCTGCACTTAGGGACCTCTTCAAATTACTGAGAAGTAATGGTGTCAGTTTGAGGACTAAGGTGTGTCTGATTTAGGCCATGATCTTCTTAGTCACTCGTCATGCATCTGAGAGCTGGACAATGAATAAGGATGACAGAAGAAGAATTTATGCTTTTGAGCTGTGATGTGAAGAAGTCTTCTGACTATTCCATTTACTGCCAAAAGAACAATCATACATCTTGGAGAGGGTGAAGCCATAGTGTTTCTTGGAAGGAAAGATGATGAAGCTTCATTCCACATACTTTGGGCATATTGCTCATAGTAATTTTCAATCTGTCCTATTTGATATCTCCTCCATCTTTTTTTGATGTTTTCTGGGTCATTCAATATATTGCTCATAGCATCTTTCAATATTGCAAATTGAGGCTTAAATTTTTATTTCCATTTTCTCTGCTTGAGAAAAATAGAGTGAGTTCTTCCCTTTTTATTCTCCAATTCCAGCATTCTGCACATTACATTATAGAACTTTTCACTCTACCCTTTGAAATCTTCTATTCAGTCTTTTATTTCAGCATATTTTTCCCTTTGCTTTGGCTTCTCATTGTACCAGTGTAATTTTATTCTCTTATCACATCCATTTCAGTTTTTTCTTTCTTTTCTGTGTAATGACCTTTTGCTTTCTTTATGAATGATGTCCTTGGTATCATCCTGTAATTCATCCAGTCTTCGATCATTGATGTTCAATACCTCAAACCTATTCCTAAAATGATCTTGGTATTTAGATGGAATTTGTTCAAGATCATATCTTGGTTCCTGTGGACTTATTTTAATTTTCTTCAGCCTCAATTTGAACTCACATGTGAGTAACTGATGGTCTGACCGAGAGTCCTCCCCTGGGCTAGTTTTGACTGACGATATTGAGCTTTTCCAGTGATTCCTTCCACAAATGTAGTCAATCTGTTCCCTATGTAGCCCATCAGGTGAGATTCATGTGTAAAGTCATTGTTTGTATTTAAAAATGTATTTACAATTAATAAATAATTGTAAATACACAATTCTGTCATTCTATTTCTATCCTCACGTCTATCACCAAGTCCGTATTTCCTAACTCCTATTCCTTCTTCACTGTTTCCCACTTTTGTATTTCAGGAAGTACCATATGAACAGAAGCTAATGGTAATGAAGGAGGAAGTAGAAGACACATTGAAGACACTGGTAAAAAATAAGGGATCAGGAATCAACGGGATACCAATTGACTTGTTTAGATTAACAGATAACAGCCTTGGATGTACTCACCAGTCTATGCTAGGAAATTTGGAGGATGGCTGTCTGGCCAAAAGATTGGAAGAGATACATATTTACTCCCGTTCCTATGAAAGGTGAACCAACTGAATGTGGAAATTATTGAACAACATCATTGTTATCACGTGCAGGCAAAAATACTGCCAAAGATCATTAAAAAATGACTGGAACAGCACATAGATAAGGAACTTCAAGGATTTCAAGCAGGATTTAGACGAGGTCATGGCACCAGAGATATCATTGCTGATGTCAGATGGATCCTGGATGAAAGTAAGGAATACCAGAAGAATTTGTGCTTTATTGACCATGCAAAGGCATTTGATTATGAGGATCATGACAAGTTGTGGCTGACATTGAGAAGAATGAGAATCCCAGAGCACTTGATTGTGCTCGAGTGGAAACTATACCTGCATTAGGAAGCTGTTGTGTGAACAAAACAGTGGAATACTGAATAGTTTGGAATTGGGAAGGGAGTATGTAAGAGTTGTATTTTCTATATACTTGTCTAATATGTATGGATTGAAGCTCAATGTCAAGAAAACAAAGATTCTCACCACTGGACCAATTGGCAGCATCAGGATGGATGGTGAAGAGATTAAGATTGTACACAGCTTTAGTTTGCTTGACTCCACAGTCAACACTCTTGGCACCAGTAGCCAGGAAATTAAAAGGGGCATTGCCATGGGAAAATCTGCTGTTAGGGACCTCTCCAAAGTGCTGAAGAGCAATGGTGTCTCTCTGGAGTCTAAGGTGCGCTTGATACAGGCCATGGTCTTCATAATCACTTGTTATGCATCAGAGAGTTGGACAATGACCAAGGAGGATAGGAGAATTGATGCCTTTGAGCTATGGTGCTGGAGAAGAGTATTGAGAATACCATGGACTGCTAGGAAAACAGATTCGTCCTGCAAAGAGTTAAACCGGGTGGCTCCTTGGAGGCAAGGATTCTGAGGCTCCATCTAACATACTTTGGACATGTTGTGAGGAGAGACTGGTCCTTGGAGAAGGACATCATGCTTGGGAGGGTGGAGGGACAGCGCAGGAGGGGAAGGCCCTTTATGAGGTGGATTGATTCCATTAGTGGGGTAATCGGGATGGCAGTGTCAGAGATAGTGCGACTGGCACAGGACAGAGCAGAGTTTAGGGCTATTGTACATAGGGTTGCTATGTGTCACAAGCGACTCGACGGCACTTAATAACAACAACAAACAATATGTATGCTGAGCAAATTATACAAGAAGCTGGATTCTGTGCAGAGGAGTGTGGCGTCAAGATTGGAGGGAGACTCATCAACAACATGCATTATGCAAGATGATGCAACTTTGCTTGCTCAAAGTGAGGAGGACTTGAAGCATTAGTTACAGAAGAGAAAGCAATACAGCCTTAGTTATAGATTGCATCCCAATGTCAAGAAAACAAGGATTCTTACTACGGGACCAATAGGCAGCATCTTGATGAATGGAGAAGACATTGACACTGTCAACAACTTCTTACTTGGATCCGTTAAGAAATAAGTCAGGAAATAAGAAGACAAATTGCACTGGGAAAGTCTGCAATTAGGGACCTCTCCAAACATTGATGAGTAATGACGTAAATTTGAGGACTGAGGTGCATCGGATTGAGGCCATGGTCTTTCCTATCATTTGCTATGCATCTGAGAGCTGGAGAATAAGTAAGAATGAGAAAAGACTTGCTGCCTTTTGGCTGTGGTGTTGGAGAAAAGCACGGAACATCCTATAGATGGCAAAAAAGAACAAAAAATATACACTGTAGAGGGTACAGATAGAGTGCTCTTTGGAGGAAATGATAATGAGGCATTGCCTTACATACTTTGGGCATTTTTCTAGGAGTGACTTATTCCTTAGAGAGGGACATGATGCTAAGAAGGTTGGACAGTTGACAAAGGAGAGGAAGACTCTTGACCAGATGAATTGACAGTAGCTGCTGCAGTAGGTTCTTGTGTGTCAAGAAGTGTGAAGATGGCACAGGACAGGTAAGGATTCAGATCTGTTGTTCATATGAATTATACTCGACTCAATGGCACCTAACAACAACAGCATCCTGTTTGAGTTTCACTCAGATTTTTTAATGTATATTTTCTGGGTTTTAATAATACTTAGAAAGTTTTCTTATATTAACTCTTTCACTATTAGTATCTTTTTGTTTGTTTGTTTGTTCCCATTCTGGAATTCAAATTATTTTTATTTTCTTCCTTTTGATGATATCCACATGATTATTATGTTTTCTTTCCTTTTTGTTTCCACTTTTTCCTATAGTAGATGAGCGTTGAGGGCTCCATTTTCTGTTTTGCTGATTCTGTGTTTCATCTCTTGAATTCTGCTCTTCTCCCCCTGTAGCATGTTGATAGTTTTTGAGATGTTGGTTTTTTCATTCTGGGTGCAGTTTATTGTTTGTTCATGGTTTCTAATATTTCTTTCACTTTATCTGCTTTGTCTTGTATTGATTTAAAAAATATTTTTTAGAGTCTTCCTTGTGAACTCCTTCCATTTTTAATATTTTTTTTTTTTGGTGAAAATTTTTTTCCTCATTTTTTTTTAAAAAGCACTTGATCTTCATTCTTCTGAACACACTCTCAAAGAATTCCATCAGTCTTCTTCCTCCAGACGATCCACTGACTCTGTATGTTGATAATTTTGTGAGAGAGAGAAAGAGAGAGAGAAGAAAAGAGAAAGAGAGAAGAGAGAGGTCTTATTTTGGGTGTTTGTTGTAGTTTGTCTACTTCTTATGGATTATTGTGATGATATTGTAAGTATATGGATATTTTGTGTGGTATATTTAATCTCCTTTCTTGTGACATGTGTGTTAACTGTGGAGCATCTGTGTAATTGTTGTCTATGTAATGCTATTGTTTAGGGAGTTGGTGGCTGATAGCGTTTCTTATCTAATACTGGACAAGTGGGATACATACTGTAACTTGTTGATTAAGTATGTAGGCAATCCAGTCGGGTGTATTGTGAGGTACACAGTGATGGTAGTATAGGCACAGGCTCTCAGAGGTAGCTGGTGAAGTGCTCCCTTTCCTTACTGTCTCTTTGGAGGACTTTTTGCATCTCTGTCTGTATCCTCAGTGAACTTGCTTGGTCAGTGAATCTCTAAATGTTTGACTCTCTGTGAGTGAAGAATTCTCTATGAATCTTAATATTTCTTTAGTTCTGTTATTCCCTGTGTCATTGTGTCTTTGGAGAGCTCTGGTGGACCAATGACAAGGAACTGTGCTGCCAAGTCAAAGGCTGGAAGCCTGAATCTACCAGCTGCTCTGTGGAAGAGAGAAGAGAAATCCCCTCCTGTGGGGTTTAGAATGGCAGAGAACCCACCTTGGGGCCAGCCATTTGAGTTTCTGAGTCTTTGAGTCTCTGAATAAGTGGCTCTATGTGCTTATAAGACTTTGAGCCATTCACTGAGTTCCTGTGATAGTAAGCCTTTAAGTTTTGGCTACAGTAGTCCCTTGGCCAGTGTCCATCTTAAAGTGGGTCTGCAGGGTGATGGTCAGGGCTTGATTATGCCATTGAGTGCTGTCTATGGCAATAGAGGGAACAAATTCCTACCCTCTTTTCATGTGCCTCCTCCTTCAGTGCAACCATTCAACATGGCTTTACCAAACTCAGGTACATCTCTCCAGACTCAAATGATTTAGTCTGTTCACTGTGAGTCAAAGGGGGTTATGGACACCTCCATGTCTTAGATATTAAGATGAAGGGTCCTTCTTGTAGCAGAGAACTGAGATCCTGCTGACCTGTCCACAGCCATCACTAATATGTAGGTAGGATTTCCTCCCCCCCCCCCCCCCCCGCCTTGTCTTCTTTTTCTGTGGAATCTGAACTCCATCAGGGCCTTTTAAACTGGGTCTTCACTCTCTCCTGGGTCCAGCCTTGAACGTTACAATGTTACTTTAACTTCAAGATGCTTGAATCATCCGCACTCAGACTGCTCTGTGTGGTAATTTTTCTTTTTAGATGGCAGGAGAGTGGCAGGTTTATCAGTCCAACGAGTGTGCCATTCCACCAGAAGTCAGTACTGTGCAGTGTTGAAGAATAATGACAAATCTTCAAGATGCCTTATAGCACAGGTGAGCCTGGAGAACATCAAGCTGAGTGACATTCAAACCTCAAACTGGAATGCATTTGTTAAGTTAGAATTAATTTATAGCTGACCATCTACTAGATTTTTGGTGGCGTAGGAGGGAATTGTGCTTCTTGCTCTCCTGAGGAGCTGCTGGTGGACGTGAGCTTGTCAGAGAGATTTAGCCATTGGGTTAAAAGCACAACTCATTGTGGACTAATGACGTTGTTGTTATGTGCCATTAAGTCTCCTGCGACTCATAGGGACCCTATGTACAACAGCCCTAAACCCTGCTCTATCTTGTGCCAATCTTTTTGTCTTTGATACACCTACCTCTAATACCACAGTCACTGAATCAATACATCTCCTAGAGGACCTTCCCCCCCTCCGCCATCCCTTCACTCTCCCAAACATGATGTCCCTCTCTCTAAGGACTGGTTCCTCCTTGCAACATGCCTAAACTATGTCAGATGAAGCTTCAGAAGCCTTGCCTCCAAGGAGCACCCTGGCTTCACCCTCTCCAGGATGAACTCTTTTGTTCTCCTAGCAGTCCATGGTATATTCAATGCTAGTGACATCAGCCAACCACAAAAGGAAAAACAATTGTAACATGCCATTATTATGGAAAAAATGAACAGAAGAATTAATCACAAAAAGAAATCCTATTTCAAGGTTAGTAGAAGTGTAACCTTGAAAGTGAGAGGGAGAATAAATCACCAATTAAAGGGCTGTTGTTGTTGTTGTTAAGTGCTATCAAATTAAGTATGACTCATAACTACCTTATGAATAACAGATCTGAACTCTGTCCTATCCTATGCCATCTAGCTTTTAGATGTATAGCAAGTAATTGAAAAGACCATGCCCTGAATCAGGCATACCTTAGTCTTCAAACTAACATCATAATTTAGTATTTTGGAGAGGTGCCTGTTGGAAGACTTGCCCGATGCAGTATGTCTTCTTATCTCTTGACTTCTAGTATGGAGGATGTTGACTGTGAATCTAAGCAAAATGAAAGCATTAGCAGTTTAAATCCTTTCTGCATTTATCATGATGTTGCCCACTGTCCCAGTGATAAGAGCCTTGATCTTCTTGGTGTTAAGACACAATTTATAATGAGACTGTAGTCTTTGCTTTTCTGCATTGAATCCCTCTTATTATTTGCTCGGGATCCCCCTCGTTATTTCTTTTTGTCTGTGCCATCAAGTTGTCTGCAACTCATAGTGACCCCGTGTACAGTAGCTCTGAACTCTGCCCTGTGCTGAGCCAGTTGCATTGTCTCAGACACACCTACTTCCATTACCCCTGTTATTGCTTCAATTCATCTCATGGAGGGTCTTCTGAGCTGTCCCTCTGTCTTTCCAGGCAGGATGCCCTTCTCCAAGGACTGGTCCTTCCTGGCAACATGTTAAAAGTATATGAGCTAGACTTAAAATTTTTTTTGCCCCCAGATAGAAACGTTGTTTCACCCTCTCCAGGACAGAGCTATTTTGTATTTTGGAAGTCCATGTTATGTTCAATACTCTTCTCTAACACCTCAGCACAAAGGGATTGATTCTTCTTTTATCATCCTTAGTTATTGTCCAGATTTCTAATGCATAGCAAGTACTTGCAAAGACCAAGGCTTGGATCAAGTTCATGTTAGTCTCTAGACTAACATTGTGGCTCTTCAGCACTGATGACCTGACAGCAGATTTTCCTAATGCAATTAATCTTTTAATTTCCTCAATGCTGGTGCCAGACATGTTGTTTTTATGTGACATCAAGTTGCCTGTGACTCATAATGACCCGATATACAACAGCTCTGAAGCCTACCCTGTCCTGAGCCATTCTCACTGACTCCAATACACTTTCCCCATTACCTCAGTTACTGTATCAGTACATCTCATCCAGGGTCTTCCTCTCCTGTGCTGTCCCTACAGTCTTTCAACCAAGATGTCCTTCTCCAAGGACAGGTCTCTCCTGGCCATGTGCCCATTTTATGTGAGACAGAACTTCGAAATCCTAGCCTCTAAGGAGAAACTTAGTTTCATCCTTGCCAAAACAGACATACTTGTTTTCTTGGTAGTCTGTTATGTCCAAGACTCTTCTATTTAGTCATTGTCCAGTTTTCTGTTGCATAACAAGGAATTGCAAAGACCACGGCCTCAGATGCATCCTAGTGTTTAGACTGACACCATTGCTTCTCTGTGATATGGAGAGGTCCTTGTCAACAGATTTTCCTGGTGCAATTTTTCTTTTGATTTAATGATTGCTTGGCCAAGAGTGTTGATTGTAGAGTCAAGCAAGCTGTAATTGTGAACAATGTCAATCTCTTCTCCATCTATCATGATGTTGCCAATTGGCCCAGAGGTAAGAGTTTTTGTCTTACTGACGTTGACTTTTAAAACATATTGAAGGATGCAGTCCTTGACCTTCTGTTGCAAGCTCTTCAAGTCCTCCTCAGTTTCTGCAAGCAAGGTTGTATCATCTGCATAATGTAGGTTATTTAGGAGTCTTACATCAATCCTGATGCTGTGTTCCTCCTCCTAAATCTCAGGGTCCTGAATAATCTGTTCTACATATAGTTTGAAAAGATATGGAAACAAGACACATCCCTGACACACTTTTCCCTGATTTTGAACCATACAGTGTTTTCTTATTCTGTTCTGAGGATTGTTTCCTGGTCCAAGTGTAGGTTTTGCATGGAAGAATGTGTTCTGGGATCCCCATTCTTCTTAAGTTTAGTCACAATATGTTGTGAGACACATAGTAAAATATCTTTGCATACTTAATGAAACACAGATAGACATTCCTCTGGTACTCTCTACTTTTGGCCAAGATCCATTTAAGTTGGCTATGATGTTGCTAGTGCCAAGGCCTCTTCTAAATCCAGCTTGCTCATGTGGCAGTTCTCTGCTGACACATTCTTCCAGTCATTTTTGGGTAATCTTCAACGGGTACTTGCTTGCATGTGATATTAGTGGCGTCGTTTGATAATTTCTACACATTGTTAGATCTCCTTTTCTTTTTTTTGGAATGGGAACAAATACAGATCTCTTACAATCAGTTGGCCAGGTAGCTGTCCTCCAGATTTTTTGGCACAACCTGGTGAGTATGTCCAGGGCAGCCTCTATTTGTTGAGATATGTCAATTAGTTTGCCGTCAATTCCTGGGGCCTTATTTTTTTCCTAGCCCTTCAAAGCAGTCTGTACTTCCTTCTTCATCACCATTGCCTCTTGTTTATATGTTGTTTCTTGAAATTCTTCTGTGTCAACTAATTTATTTTGGTATAATGCCTCTGTATACTCCTTCCATCTTCTTTTAATGCTTCCTGGATTATTCAATTTTCTGCCCATAGCATAATGAAGTATTGCAACTCATGGCTCAAATTTGTCCTAAAGAACAAAACTAAAGTTCCTTCTGCTTATTTATAGCTAAATATTGTGAGGCAATGAATCATTAGGCTTGGGCTTCAGGACCATAATCTTAGAGTATGTCAAAGTCAATTGGCTTAACAATGAAGAAAGATAATGTTCTATATACTACTTTAATGAAGAGTGACTGATGTTTTAAATATTGAATAGCCTTCACTGGTGTGCGGTAACTCGTGGTTGCTGTGATGCTAAACACTGTGACACTGATGTGTCGAATGTCATAAAGGTTACCCATGGTGGACAGTGTTTGGTGGAGCTTCTTGATTAAAACAAGCTTGGAAACAGGAGTGGCATCCACTTAAGAAACAGCTTGCCTCCGCAAACTCTATGAACTTAGAGAAATGATTTAAGTTATACAAATGTTCAGGTCTTTTGTTCATAGAGTCACTATGAGTCTTCTACAACTTGACGGCATTTAACAGCAATTACAGGTGCAGCCACTGGTTTCAAATGAAAGAACAGTGAGGAAAGTAAAAAAAAAAACACATGGAAACAATTGATTCTAGCTTCCACGAAATTGAGATCAGAAGAACCAAGTGATGCTCTGCTACAGTTGCCAATGGAACTCTAAATGGAATCACAATATGGAGTCCTAGATAGAGGAGGAGAAAATTACAGAACACAACTCCAATAATAAAAAAGAGACCACACTTATTATTATGATAGAGACTAGAGAAACTCCCAAGATTATGGCCCTCAGTTACCCTTTAAGCCTTTAAGCTACTTATATGGTTCAACTTTCAAACAAACAATAGGTAGGCCTATAAGGTAAAAAGTAAAATCAGAGAGTTAGCACTCCCTATAAAACCAACCATAAAAGCAGCATATACTCAAGAAGAAAACTTAGAAGGCAGAAAGGGACAGAAAAAGAGATCAATAGAAATAATAAAAATGGAGAGTAAGTGGAAGGAGTGCTAATATATTGGAGATCACACTCAATGTAACCAAACAAAATGTGTATTAATTGTTGAGTGGAAAACCAATTTGCTCTCTGAGCTTTCACTCAAATGACAAGAAACTGTTTTAAAGAGAAAGAAATAATTTATGCACATCATACCACATAAATATTTTAATTATGTGTGTAGAGAAACAGGAATATCTACTAGAATTTTTGTGTCTCCTAACAGGGTAACTGTAAAAATCTTTTCATTAAACATATATTTGTTCCTAAAGAACAAAACCCATAACAACAAAACAAAAGGTTATGTAACTTTTCCAAAAGCAAATAATTTGTACATGGAAAGGCAAATGCTAAAAAGTACAATGGAAGTCTATGGGGGAGAGAATAGTCTAAAAGTATTATATTTTAGGGCATTATTTTTATCATAGGAGTATACAATGAGGGTTGCAGAGTGGATTATATTTGGGGGTAGGGGGTGGGGTTTGGGGAGGTGCGGTGGGGATTGTGTACCAATGAGGGAGTTTTTCTTTTGCTTTTCAAGGAGATGAGCAAAGGGGGGGGAGGGGGAGGGGTTTGTGCGGGGAGAAGGGTGCAACAATGAATGAATGGAATTCCAAAATCTCTGTAGATGTTCATTGAAATGAAAAATAAACAAACTAAATTAAAAAAAAAAGTACAATGGTAAAATGTAAAATCTGTAAATGGGATTTAAATTTAACTTTTTTCTGACCCCCAAGACTATACTTTCATCAATTATGTTATCTTCTTGTAATATGATCCGTTGCCTTAGAGTTGAATCAATTCAAAGTGAACCTCCATTGGGTTTTTGAGGCTATAAATCGGAACACAAACAGGACACCCATCTTTCTCCTTTGAAGAGAACTAGTTAATTCAAACTGGCAATCTTTAGGCTAACATCTTGATACACTGGGCATTACATCACCTGGGCTGCTTCTTTATCACAATTGCTACTATTTTATTGACTGTCAGTTAAGTCTCATGGACACTTGTGGTGCAATAGGTTAAGCGCTGGGCTGCAGACCTGAAAAGAGAAGCATTTTATCAGTGGATGCATGAGAATAAGATCACCTCCCATTAAGATTTATGTTTTCGGAGACTCAAGTGAAATTTTTCACAAGCTGGAACTGATTCATAGTAGTATGTTTATGTGTCAGTGTTAGCTGTTTTCCAAAATGCTCTTATTTTTACAAAACCCTATTAAATAGGTGACGCTCCACGTACTTTGTAGATGTGTAAAACTCTGAAATCAGAGTTCGTGTTTCTTTTGCCATGATATTGAATGGATAAATGGTCATACATGTTGCTGAATCCAACTCTTTTAGGCTCCAATTCTGTAAGCCATCTACTATCCTCACAATAATAATTATTAGATTCAGGAACTTGTTGAGTCCCAGTTTTCCAATTTGAAGTGTGTGGAAAGTAGCTATTGTTTGGAATATCTTATGATTTTTTTGTTTTTATTTATAAAAGAGATAATGTTTATGAAATTTACTCTAAAGACACATGGCATTTCTTAAACATGCTTCAATACTACTTGTCTTCTTATCTGCATTTTAGTATTTCGTTCATTTTATTCTCTTTGAATCAATTTCAACAAACATGTATTTAGCGGCTATTATTTGCTTAAGACTCCATGGGAAACAAACAAATACATGTTTGTGGTTCAGCCTCTGTCTTCTATGACTCTAATAATTTCATTAGAGAAACAAATAATACAGGCCTTGGATTATTATAATAAAATCTAATAGATCAGATGCTGTGTTAGAAATAAGCAACTGTTAAAATGTATGGCAAAGACACTTCAATTCATATATCCAATGAAAACAGAAAGGACTTTCATATGTCAGACTTTACAATGGGTTTGCTTGCATTTGAATCTTGCTTGTTTCTTGCTAACTATATGATTATGCTTACATGCTTTTACATAAATGGCAATTACACACATGAATCTCATCATATGAACTACATACAGGCATAAAATTGACTATATCTGGAAAGAGACATTGGAGAAGCCTTATACCAGCAGTCAGAATAAGACAAGAGTAAAACTGTGAAACAGACCACTAATAAATCACAGGTAATTTCAAATTGAAGCTAAAGAACATGAAAACAAGTCTATAAGCATGAGGATTAGACCTTGCTTTATCTCATAGGAATTAAAATCCCCAAGAATAGATTTAATGTATTGAGAATTAATTGCCAAAGTCCAGATAAATTGTGAGATAGCATTAAAGACATTATCTACGTACACAGCAAAATATTATTAGAATGACAACAAAGAAAGCAAACACTAAAATGAATGTTAGGTGGTACTCTGAAGCTTGCACTTAAACATAAAGATGTCCATGTTGTTATTGTTGTTATGTGCCGTCGAGTCACTTGCGACTCATAGTGACCCTATGTACAACAGCCCTAAACCCTGCTCTATCCTGTGCCAATCACACTGCCTCTGACACACCCATTCTAATTACCCCAGTCACTGAATCAATCCACCTCATGGAGGGTCTTCCTCTCTTGCGCCGTCCCTCCACCCTCCCAAGCATGATGTCCCTCTCCAAGGACCTGCCCCTCCTTACAACATGTCCAAAGTATGTCAGATGAAGCCTCAGAATCCTTGCCTCCAAGGAGTAGCCTGGTTTAACCCTTTCTAGGATGAATCTGTTTGTTTTCTTGGCAGTCCATGGTACATTCAATACTCTTCTTCAGCACCACAGCTCAAAGGCATCAATTCTCCTTCTATCCTTCCTAGTCATTGTCCAACTCTCTGATGCATAATAAGTGATTGCAAAGACCATAGCCTGTATCAAACGCACCTTACTCTCCACAGTGACACCACTGCTCTTCAGGACCCTGGCGAGTCCCCTAACAGCAGACTTTCCCATTGCAATACATTTTTTTATTTCCTGGCTACTGGCGCCAGCAGTATTGGTCATGGAGACAAGCAGATTAAAGTTGTTAACAATCTCAACCTCTTCACCATCCATCCTGATGCTGCTATTTGGTCCAGTGGTGAGAATCTTTGTCTTCTTGATGTTGAGCCTCAGTCCATACTGAAGGCTGAGTTCTTGACCCTCTGCAGCAAGCATTTCAGGTCTTCCTCGGTTTCAGCAAGCAGGGGTGTGTCATCTGCATAACGCAGATTATTAGCAGAGCTTCCACTAATCCTGACACCACACCTCTCCTCATAGAGCCCAGCCTCTCAAATAATCGGTTCTGCATACGGGTTGAAAAGGTATGGAGATAGGGCACATCCCTGCCATACACCTTTCCCAATTTTGAACCATGCAGTGTTTCCCTGCTCTGTTCTGACGACTGCCTCTTGGTCTAAGTATAGGTTTTACATTACAGAGGGGGAAATGCTGAAGAAAGTGATATGAGCAGATGTCAAAATGCAGCTCAAGGAGATAAACCAAGGTATTATAAGAAAATTTACAAAGAGCTATAGTAGATAAATCAAAAGAGAGAACACACTTGAAATTCTTCAAACTGAAAGAACTGAAGAACAAATTCAAATATTGAGTTGTAATCCTGAAGGAGTCTATGAGTAAAATCTTGAATGTCAAAGAAACATCAAAATAAAATGGAAGGAATATACAGAGCTACTGAAATGAAAATATTGGTCAACACTGCATTATTTTAGAAAGTAGAGTATGATTAAGTACCAACAGGAAAAAAAAATTGGTTGATACTGAGTCATTTCAGGAAGTAGCACATGGTTAAGTACCAACAATTCTACAGAAAGAAAGTCAAGTTGCACTGAAGGCATTGGCAAAAAATAAGGTCCCAGGAATTGCTGGAATATCAATAAATGCGTTTTTAAAAAGAGATGCAACCATTAATGTAATTTCTAGGCTATGCCAAGAAATTTGGCCAGTTGATTAAAAAGAAAAAAGATCCTTATTTGTTTCCATTTGAAAAAAGTGATATAGTAGAGTGTGAAAATTATTAAACAAATATCAGCATCATAAGCAAGTGAAATTTTGCTGAAGATAATTTTAAAATGGCTATAAACTGACAGAAATTCAAGCTGGATTCAAAAGAGATCATGAAACAAGAAACATCAAATGGATCTTGACTTAAAACAGAGAATATCATGTTTAGATGTGTTTCATTGACCATGTAAAGCATTTGACTGTGTGGATGATAACAGAGTATGGATAACATTGAAAAGAATGGAAACCTATATATAATCTCAATTGATGCAGAAAAAGCTTTTGGCAAAATCCAACAAACTTGCCTGACAAAAACACTCCACTAAATAGGAATAGAGGGGAATTTCATCAACAAAATAAATAGCTTATATGCTAATTCAATAGCCAATATCATCCTGAATAGATAAAGTTTAAAGAATTCTCCCTAAGCATGGAGACCAGAAAGGATATCCACTACTACCATTTCTATTCAATATTTTTTGGAAGTTCTAGTGAGAGCAATAAGAAAGAGATGAAAAGAAAAGACATCCAAATTGACAAAGAGGAGGTAAAACCACATCCATATGCAGATTATATAACAATATGCTTCAATCAGCCAAATTTCTTGGCCCAGGTTAGAAATTACATCAAGGTTTGCATCTGTTTGTTTGTTAGTTTTGTTTTATTTTTCTTTATTGAGATTTTAATGAAAGTTTATAGAGAACAGGGATTTCCAGCCATTCATGGTTGAACATTTTCCTCCCTGTCCCCCACTACCTCCCAGATCGCTTTTCTCTTTGGTAAAAAAAGACTCTCACAGTCTACTACACAGTTGTGGTAATTAAAACAACATGACACGGGTATAGCAACAGACACATAGATCAATGGAACAGAATTGAGAACCCAGAAATCAACTCATTTATCTATGATAAATTGATTTTTGACAAGGAGATGAAATCAAGTAAGTGTAGAATTGATACTCTTTAACAAATAGTGCTAGCAAAAATGGACAACAATCTGCAAAAAACTGAAGCAAGACACATCTCACACCATAACAAAACCAGTAACTCAAGGTAGGACCCAGGAATAAAATCAAAGAGTGTAAAGTTCATTTCATCAGAGAAAAACTAGGAACAACTCTAGAAGTTCTGATCTATTGTATGAATAGACTTCCATGCATAACAAAATCCTAAAACAAGATGTGATTCCAGAAATCTTGCAAATTGGCTTTTCTGTCCATTGCATTAGCTCCCATTAGGCTCATGTTCTCCAGCTACTTTAACTTCAGATACATGGCCTTGTAAATTATCAACTGCTGTGGGACCCATATAAGAGAATGCTTTCCACACTGTGAAAAACAGTGGTGGAGAGAAGGTGAAGAGACTGTGGCAATCCTGTGAAGAGGTTGTGAGACAACACAGTGCTTGAGACTGCAGCAAGATGGAACCAGAGGAACCCTGGAAGTGGAGCCACAGTTAAAGATTTTACTTGCTGGATAATTGAAGGAAAAGTTGATTTGTAACTGCTCTGAAATAAAGTTTGCTGGATGATTGATGAAATCCAAGGTGCATTTGGGCTTCTGAATTGAACTCGGACTTTCACTAATTGACGTGGACTTTCACTAATTGACGAGTTGTGCCTTGTTAATCTGCCTTGGGACTGTTGGGACACATTTTCACAGTGCGATGTTCTTTGCTTCCTCCACTCCCCAAATTATTTCCCTAATAAACCCCACAACTGTGAGTAAAATCTGTGTGTTAAGTTACAACAAACAGTGGATCCAATGATGATTAGTAGAAATAAGTGCAGGAGCATGTGGAACGGGATGTTTGACGATGTAACTATTTGTTTGTTACTAATGATGTTATTGCTGGGGACAGTCCCCTTTATGAAGTAGGTAAAAGTCAGACTAAGCCACCCTTACATTGTGTCTGCCCCTTTTACACCAGGAGAAGATAAATGAAATATTCTAAAACTTAAAACCTTATCCACATCAAAAAACTTTGCAGCAAGATAAAAGGGAAGCCAACAGACTGAGAAGAATATTTGGCAATGCCATATCTGATAAAGGAGTTATATCTAAAATGGAAAGATTACTCCAACATCTCAAGAGGAAAAGTCAAACAATCCAAATGCAAAATGGGACAATTGGCAGACCATGATGAAAAGATTGAGATTGTTAACAATTTCAGCTTGCTTGGCTCTGCAATCAACACTCTTGGCACCAGCAACAAGTAAATCGAAAGAAGAATTGGATTAAGTTAGGAAAGTATGCTGTTAGGGACTTCTCCAGAGTGTTGAGGAGCAATGATGTCAATCAAGTGACAAAGATGTACCTGATTCACGCCATGGTCTTCTCGTTGTTTGCTATGCATATGAGAGCTGGACAGTAAGTAAGAATCACAGAAGAATCAATGCCTTTGAGTTGTGATGATGGAAATGAGTACTGAACATACTATGGATTGCCAAGAGAATAAATGGGTCTTTCCTGCAGAGGGTAAAACCAAGTTGCTTCTTGGAGTAATGGATTTTGAAGCTCCATCTCACATACTTTGGGCATGTTGTGAGGAGAGATCAGCCTTTGGAGAAAGATATCATGCTTGGAAGTTTGTAGGGACAATATAGGCGAAGAAGACCCTGAACGAGATAGACTAAAACAGTTACTGAGGTAATTGAGAGGCTATGTTGGGGATGGTAAGACTGATTCAGGATAGGACAGGGTTCAGAGCTCTTGTGCATAGGGTTGCTATGAGTTGAAAACAATGCAGCCACATAGAAAAATGCAACATTGAAAAGCAATGAAGAAAATTGAAAAGCAATTGTATAACAATGGATGAATTTAGAGGACATTACACTAAGTGAAATGAGTCAGTCACAAAAGGATAGACATAAAAATGTTGTCATAAAAAGCTAAATAAATGTTTAAAAACAGAGAGTCATACTGATTCACAGAGAGGATGGTTACTGAGGAGGTTGGAGGGAGGAGTAGAAAAGCACTTGACGGATAATGAATAATTATCAATATGGGTGAAATGAAAGACAATATGGAATGAATGGATGATCAGACATCCTGGGTATAGTAATTGATAGAGAAAGAAAAAATGTCTTAAATTTTTGTAAGATTCAAACTACCCAATTAATAAACTTGACATAATGAGTACCCACAGTAAACAAAACAAATGGATTTTATAATTGTAAAATAACTTAATGAGGCTTAAAATGCAATATTAAGTAAAAATACTCCAGATAATTGCATGAAGTATGACATTCTTTTATTAATTTAAAAATAGTCAAATACATTTTTATTAGCAATATTTATAAATTTAATGTTGTTGTTGTCATGTGCCGTTGAGTCATCTGCGACACTATGCATAACAGCCTTAAACTATGCTCTATCCTGTGCCAATATTATTGTCTCCAACACACCTATCCCCATTACCCCAGTCACTGAATCAATCCATCTCATCTAGAGTTTTCCTCTCCTGCGCTGTCCCTCCACCCTCCCAAGCATGATGTTCCTTTCCAAGGACTGATCCCGCCTTGCAACACATCCAGTGTATATCAGACAAAGCTTCAGAATCCTTGCCTCCAAGGAGCAGCCTGACTTCACCCTCTCCAGGATGAACTTGTTTGTTCTCCTAGCAGTCCACGGTATATTCAATACTTTTCCCCTACAAATTTAATAGAATAATATAGAAAGAAAATCAGAATGATGGAGATGAGATTCAGGAAGTTGGTTATTTTGGGTGAAAGGAAACATGATGACTATCGTCTCATGAAGTAAATTAGGTTAAATGCACATTTGGTAAAATTGTAGCTTTTGTTGGAACTTGAGATCTGTGGATGTTTTTACATGTACAGCTAATTGAAGAACTGGCTTTGCATTTTAACTATGTTTTATTTTGGAGATTTTGTGAAGGTACATGTAGAAACTAATTGATTAAGGAAGTAAGGTTAAGAGTTCCCCAAAGTGCTTATGTTTAAACTGCTGTTCAAATCTCAGCAGAAATTCACGATGTAATAAAATTAAAATAAAAATTAAAAGGTCATCCTATTCAGATGAAACAGCTTAATTAAAGAATTAGAACAGAGAGATTTTTGGTAACTGCTGAAGAATATTCCAAGAGGTTATGCAGTTGTTAGTGAAAACCTACCAGAATGGAGGTAGCCAGAATATACAATATGAAAAGAATGTAGTGAGTACTTTGGAAATAGAATTTCTATGATTTCATGGTAAATCCTATGGAATAATACTCAAAGCTCTACCTGTCACATAGAAATAACAGAGGACTTATCCTTTTTTCCTTTCTCAATCTGTTCCCATTCCAAGGGAAGGTGATCCAACAGAGTGTGGAAATTATTGAACAACACATCATTGATTTCACATGCAAGCAAGACTCTGCTGAAAATTACCCCCAAAACGACTGGAGTAACATGTCAAAAGAGAACTTCCAGAAGTGCAGGCTGGGTTTAGAAGGGACCCTGGTCCAGGGATAATTGTAGCTAATGTCAGGTGGATCTTGGCTGAAAGCAGGAAGTACCAGAGGAATGTCTATATGTATTTCTTTGATTAAGCAAAGGTGTTTGACTGTGTGGATCACAACAAACTGTGGCTGACTCTGAGAAGAATGGGAATCCCAGAACACTTGATTGTGCTTATGCAAAACTTATCCATGGATCAGGAGCCAGTCATCAGAACAGAGCAAGGAAACACTGCATGTCAAAATTGGGAAGGGTGTACACCAGGGATGTGTCCTGTCTCCATACCTTTTCAAACTATGTGCAGAACAGATTATCTGAGAGGCTGGGCTCTATAAGGAGAAGTGTGGCATCAGGAACTGAATAAGATTCATCAACAATCTGTGTTATGCAGATGACACAATTCTCCTTGTTGAAACTGTGCAGGACCTGAAGCGCTTGCTGCAGAAGGTCAAGAACTGCGGCCTTCAATCTGGATTGAGGCTCAATATCAAGAAGACAAAGATTCTTACCACTGGACCAATTGGCAACATCAGGAATGATGGTGAAGAGATTGAGCTTCACATTCAACACTCTTAGCACCAGCAGCCAGGAAATTAAAAGATATATTGCAATGGAAAAGTCTGCTCTTAGGGATTTCTTCAGAGTACTGAAGAGCAATGGTGTCACTCTGGAGACTAAGGTGAGCCTGATATAGGTCATGATCATTGCAATCACTTACTATGTATCAGGGAGCTGGACAATGACTAGGGATGATAGAAGAATTGATGCCTTTGAGGTGTGATGTGGGAGAAGAATATGAATATATCATTGATTGCTAAGAAAATTAACAGATTCAACTTGGAGAGGGTTAAACCAGGCTGATCCTTGGAGCAAATGATTCTGAAGCTTTGTCTGACATACTTTGGACATGTAAGGAGGGACCAGTCCTAGGAGAGGGAAGACCCTCTATGTGGTACATTGATTCAGTGACTGGGGTAATCGGGATGGGTGTGTCAGAGACAGTGAGATTGGCACAGGATAGAGCAGGGTTGAGGGCTGTTGTACGTATGGTCACCATGAGTCTCAGGCAACTCGACAGCACATAACAACAACCATCATATTGAATACAGCTGCCTTCCATCTTTATGCTTTTTCATAAACTTTTAGGATCAAGAGATTCATGGCTGTGAAACAAACAAACAAAAATAATCTCATTCCTCAATAGACTTAAATAAAAACTGGTAATAAAATCAGATGATATTGAAGAAGAACTGTGCTGGATCTATAAAGTGTCACATATTTGATGACACACATAGTTACCTAGGTTCACTAACATTCTGTCATATTAAGTTTAAAATTTCACCACAATCTGAAAAATTGAACATGTGCTGGGGAATTCTGGTTTCTTCCTTATTTTTTTAGGCTCCCCCATTTCAAAATCCACTAATGAGTATATAGGACCTTTTGGAGGGGAGCAAAGAAAAGTACAAAGTAAATAGAAATGGTTCTTCCTATTGCTGAGCATGGAAAAAGTGATGCTTATGATTTTCACTAGGGAGCAGAATAGATATGGATGCAATTTTCTGAAATGACATACGATATTCAAAAGGCTTATAGGATAATTAAAAATCAAGTTTATTTTAGATATGTTAAGTTTTAAGTACAACCAGTTATATTATAATAGGACACATTTGATTTAAAAAAATCACAGTGATATTTAAAATTGTCCTGTTAAAAATCACAGAGTTTATTGATAAAATTAGATTAGGAAATGCTTTTGTTGTTGGGAGTTATTTTGTGAAATTTGACTGATAACAACCCTTTGTGGAAGAATAAGACTGTCCCATAAGATTTTTTAGAATGTGGTATTTACAGAATCAAATCACTAGTTTTTTCTTCCATGGAGTCACCACATAATTTTGAATTCCCCGTTTTCCAGTTAGCAGTTGATTGTAGCTGAGTGCATAATTATGATTGTGAAGTCTTCCTCCAATCCTGGTGCCACATTCTTCTTCATAAAGTGAAGTTTCTTAGATTATTTTCTCAATATACAAAATGAATAGATATAGTGAAAGGATATTACCCTGACACACATTTTTTCTCATTTAAAACATACAGTAATTCCTTGTTATTTTCTAAATACTTTACAGGTTCTACATGAGCATAATTGAGTGTTCTAGAATTCTTATTCTTCTCATTTTTAGCTATAACTGATTATTATGCACACAATCAAATGTCTTTGTATAGTCAATAAGACATAAGTATTTTTCTAGTCTTCTCTATTTTCGGTAAAGAGTCACGTGATTTCAGCAATGGTATCCCTTATTCTACAACCTCTTCTGAGTCCGGATTGAATTTCTCCAAGTTCCCTGTTGAGATATTACAATAGCTGTCTTTGCATAGTCTTAAGTAAGTTTTTACTTTCATGTGGTATAAGTAATATTGTTTGATAATTTATGTACTCTTTTGAATCACTTTTTTCTAAACGAGTCCAGTCCCTTGTCCAGGTAGTTGTCTTCCAAATATCTAGGCAAAGACTAGTGAGCACATCCAAGGCTACATCTGTTTGCTAAAATATCTTTATTGGTATTCCATAAATTCCTTGAGCCTTTTTTTTTCGGTCAATGCCTCAGTGCACCTTAGATTTCTTTCTTCAGTACCATTGGTTCTTGATCATATGCTATTTTTGGAAATGGTTCAATATGAGCTTTATATTTTGTACAGTGACATTATGTAATCCTTCTATCTTCTTTTGAAACTTCCTGTTAGTAAATGTTTTATGCAAAGACTCAGTACAGAAACTCAAGACTTGAATTTTTTTCTTCAGTTCTCTCAACTTGAGAAATATCAAATATGTTCTTATCTTTTAGTTTTTTAACTTTAAGTCTTTTTTACTTTCATCACAATACTTTGCCTTTTCAAGCTGCCTTTTGAAATCTATAGTCCAGCTCTTAGTCAATAATTTCTTTCTTTCTCTCTAGCTTCTCGACACTAAAAAGTAAGTTTCATAGTGTCATCTCCCTATTCTCACATCTCACATTTCTATCATTCTTTACTTCCTTTCCTTCTTTTTAAATAACTTTTGCTGTCTTCACATATGATGACCTTGTTATCATCCTATCTGATTATTAGTGTTCAATAAATCAAATCTATTCTAAAGATGGCTTTTAAATTTATAAATGAAATACTTTCAAGGTAATAATTACTTTCAAAGACATAATTTTCTTCAGCTTATGTTTGCAACTGTTCAGTTTGCCATGCTATGGTGACTTGTGTGTTGCTGTGATACTTGAAACTAAATCACTAGTATATCAAACAATGACATAGTTTCAACAAAACTTCCAGACTAGGAGCAGGACTGGTTATTATCTTCTTAAATAATGAATACTCATAAACCTTATGAATAGTAGCAGAACATTGTCTGATATAGTGTTGGAAAAGAAGTCCCTCAGCTTGGAAGACACTCAAAATAGGGAAAAGCTGCCCCCTCAAAGTAATTCTTCTTTTTGTTGTTATGTACCGTTGGGTCAGAATCAACTCATACCTGATTCTCCAAGTGTTTTCAGAGGCTGTAAATCACACAAGAGAAGATTGCTTTTCTTTCTCTTAGAGTGTAGCTGATGGATTTGAACGATGTAATTTTGTATGGGCAGTACAACTCCTTACCACAAAGCCACCCTTTTCAAAGTACAGTCTACCTTAATGAAGCACATAATTAAAGCTTTCACTCAATGAAGGGTCTGATACAGCAAAACTCAAAATTAGTATGAAAATGTTCATTAATTATTGGAACATGGAAGGAAGGATAAGGACCTTATAAAATTAATAGTATATATGCTGGAGAAGAGTATTGAATGTACCATGTACTGCTAAGAAAACAAACAGGTTCATCCTGGAGAGGGTTAAACTGGGTGGCTCCTTGGAGGCAAGGATTCTGGGGCTTCGTCTGACATATTTTGGACATGTTTCAAGGAGGGACTGATCCTTGGAGAGAGATGTCATGCTTGGGAGGGTGGAGGGACAGTGCAGGAGGGGAAGCCCCCCTATGAGGTGGATTGACTCAGTGACTGGGGTAATTGGGGTGGGTGTGTTGGAGACAGTGAGATTGGCACAGGACAGAGCGGGGTTTAGGGCTGTTGTACATGGGATCGCTATGAGTCGCAAGTGACATAACAACAACAATATGTTGTTGTTGATTGCTTTGAGTTGAGTACAATTCATAGTGACCCTATGAACAAAAGACCTGAAGCCCCTCTACAACTATTGACATTTATCAAAGTTCATAAAGTTTCCGGAGGCATGTTGTTTAGGAAGTGGATACCACTCCTATATATTTGTTAATTTCAGCTTACTTGGTGTCACAATCAACACTCTTTGCACCAGTATTCAGGAAGTCAAAAGATGAATTTCATTAGGGAAGTCTGCTCTTAGGGACCTCTCCAGAATGCTAAAGAGCAATAATGTCAGTAGAAACGAAAGTGCATCTAGTCCAGGCCATGGTCTTCACGATTACTCACTATAATAAGTCAGAGAGCTGCACAATGACTAAGAAAAACAGAAATAGATGTCTTTGAGTTGTGATGCTGGAGGATACTATTGAACATACCATGATCCACCAGGAGAACAAACAGATCTCTCTTGAAAAGGATGAAACAAAGTTTCTCCTTTAAGGCAAGGATTTTGAAGCTGTATTTCACATACTTTGGATATGTGACTAGGAGGGACTAATCTTTAGGGAAGGGCATCATGCTTGGAAGGGTGATTGGACAATGTAGAAGAGGAAGACCCTGGATGAGATGGATTAACACAGTAATTGGGATTATAAGGTGTATGTGTGTTGGAGTCAGAGACTGGCTCAAAAGGATAAGACAGGGTTATACATAGGGTTGATATGAGTTGTGAGTGATTCAATGGCATATAACAACAACAAATCACACACACACACACACACACACACACACACACACACACACACACTAAACAGTTAAATACTATGATAAGTAAATATTGTACTTGACCTTGACAAAGACCTAAAGTTTTCTTTGTGGAAGTGGATATTAAACAGCTTGTAGCTTGTGAGTTATGAAGTCAAAAGATGAGTATCTGAAACTGGAAAGAAAGTTGTAGCACCAGCTTTGATTGGGAGTGGCTCCTAAAAGAGAGGTAACTCATGAATATTCAAGTTGTGTGGCATTTCTGTGTTTTGTGTATTTGTACATGGCTATAGTGAGTGGGACAGATTTTGGTATTTATCTAGTGATACCCTCCACTGTAAGAAATTATAGTTTCCATGTGAATGATTTTATAAGCTTTACCCTTTCATCATTAATTTCTAGTTTTAAGACATTAAGGTCTGAAAAACACTATTTTTTCAGAATTTTTTTTTAATGAAAGTTTACAGAGACTCTGGATTTCCATTCATTCATTCATTCATTCATTCATTCATTGTTACATACTTTTCCTTCCTGCCCACCCCTTACCCCCAGATCACTTTTCTCTTTGAAAAGTAAAAAAAAAAAA
>NW_006399899.1:5072130-5081922 GCF_000299155.1 Elephantulus edwardii
GTGAAGTGTCTGTTCATATCGTGTGCCCATTTTTCAATTGAGTTGTATACCTTTATCTTGTTGTGGTGTTTAAATATTTTGTAAATTATAGATATAGTCCCTTATGAGACATGTCATTACCCAATATTTTTACCCATTCTGTGGCTTCCTTTCTTACCCTGTTGGAGAAGATTTTGGATATGCATAGGGATTTTGTTTTTGGAAGGTCCCATTCATCTCTTTTATCCTCTCCTGGTTGTAGGTTTTTCAGGATTCTGGGAAGACTGTTTATGTTTTGGATTAGGGATTCTAGAGCTTTTTCAAACTTTTCTCTAATGAAGTTTATAGTACTTGGTTTTAGTCCTAGGTCCTTGATCCACTTTAAGTTAGTTTTTGTGTATGGAGTGTGGTGTTATCTTGGTTGAGTTTTCTGCAAATAAAATTCCGATTTTGCCAACATAATTTGTTAAAAAGGCTGTCGTTTCCCCACTTAACTGATTTCATCTCCTTGTCAAAAATAAATTTTAAATAGGTAGATGGGCTTATTTGCAATTCTATTCCACTGATCTATAGGTCTGTCATTGTAAAAGTACCACATTGTCTTGACCACCACCACATCAGTGTAGTAGGATTTGAAATCAGGGAGTGAGATGCCTCCTACCTTGTTCCTCATATTAAGGAGTGCTTTGTTTATTCAGGGCCTCTTTCTATTCTGAAACTGGGGGTTGACTTTTCCATCTCATTGAAGAATGGAATTGGTATTTATATTGTAGTTGCATTGAACATGTAAATTTCCTTTGGTAGTATTGTCATTTTCACAATTTTGAGTCTTCCTATCCATGAGCAAGGGATGTTCTTCCATTTCTCCAGGTCTCTTTTTTGTTTCTTGTAATAATGTTTTGTAATTTTCTTTGAATAAATCATTTGTTCTTCTGGTTAGATTTACTCCCAAGTATTTAATCTTGTGATTAGCTATTTTGCAGGGTATTGTTTTTCTTAGCTCAAGCACTATATTCTCTTTGTCACTATAGAGAAAGCCAATTAATTTTTGTAAGTGGATTTTGTATCCTGTCACTTTGTTGACTTGGTCTATTATGTTCAGTAGATTTCTTGTTGAGTCTTTAGGGTTTTCTAAGTACACTATCATATTATCTTCATATGGAGATATTTTTACCTCATCTTTGCCAATTAGGATACCACTTATTTCCTTCTCTTTTCTTAATGCTATTGCTAAGACATCCAATGCAATATTAAATACAAGAGGTATTGATAGTGGGCATCCTTGCCTAGTTCCTGTTCTCAAAGGGAATGCCTTTAATTTCTCTCCATTGAGAACAATGTTGGCTCTCAAGTTTGTGTATATGCTTTTTACTATGTTGAAGTAATTCCTTTATAATCCTATTTTGTTTGTGTGTTTTAATCAGGAAAAGGTGTTGGATTTTGTCAAAGGCATTTTTCTACATCAATTGATAGGATCATGTGGTTCTTGTTCTTTGCTTTGTTAATGTGATGAAGTACATTGATTGTTTTTCTTTTGTTGAACCGTCCTTGCATACCTGTTATGAATCCCACTTGGTCATGGTGAATTATTTATGTATGCATTTATTTTTGTATCATTGCACTCAATTGGCCAGGATTTTATTCAGGAATTTTGCATGTATGTTCATCAGAGATATTGGTGTATAGCTTTCTATTTTGGTAGTGTCCTTACCTGGCTTTGGTATCAGGGATATATTTGCTTCTTAGAATGTGTCTGGGAGAATTAATCTTTTCTATTTTCTGAAATACATTATGTAGAATTGGTTACAGTTCTTCTCTGAATGTTTGATAAAATTTCCTTGTAGTACCATCCATCCACGACTTTTTTTTGACAGGAAGTTGTTTTATTACCTTTTCAATTTCTTCTTTTGAAATGGATCTGTTCAGGTGTTCAATTTTGTTTTATGTAAGTTTAGGTAGTTTGTGAACTTCTAAGTATTTGTCTATTTCCTCTATGATTTCATATTTGTTCGAGTTTAGTTCTTCCTAATATTCTAGTGATAGCCTTTTTATTTTAGTTGGTTCTCTCGTGAATTTGCCCGTTTCATCTCTTATTTGGATTATGTGTATCTTTTCCTTTGTTAATTTTGCTAGTGTGTTTTTTTTAAATTTTATTGACCTTTTCAAAGAACAAACTCCTAGTTTTATTGATGGTTTCAATTGTTTTCCTATTTTTTTTATTTTATTTCTGTTCTATCTCCATGCCTTTTCAACCTATATGTAGAACAGATTATCCGGGAGGCTGGGCTCTATGAGGAGAAATGTGGGGTCAAGATTGGTGGATGATATATCAACAATCTGCGTTATGCAGATGACACAACCATGATTGCTGAAACTGAAGAGGACCTGAAGCACCTGCTGCAGAGGGTCAAGGACTGCAGCCTACAATATGGATTGAGGCTCAATTTAAAGAAGACAAAGATTCTCACCACTGGACCAATTGGCAGCATCAGGATGGATGGTGAAGAGATTGAGATTGTACACAGCTTTAGTTTGCTTGGCTCCACAGTCAACAGTCTTGGTACCAGCAGCCAGGAAATTAAAAGGCGTATTGCCATGGGAAAGTCTGCTGTTAGGGACCTCTCCAAAGTACTGAAGAGCAATGGTGTCTCTCTGGAGACTAAGGTGCGTCTGATACAGGCCATGGTCTTCACAATCACTTGTTATGCATCAGAGAGTTGGACAATGACCAAGGAGGATAGAAGGAGAATTGATGCCTTTGAGCTGTGGTGCTGGAGAAGAGTATTGAGAATACCATGGACTGCTAGGAAAACAGATTTGTCCTGGAAAGGGTTAAACCAGGTGGCTCCTTGGAGGCAAGGATTCTGAGGCTCCGTCTAACATACTTTGGACATGTTGTGAGGAGAGACTGGTCCTTGGAGAAGAACATCATGCTTGGGAGGGTGGAGGGACAGCGCAGGAAAGGAAGGCCCTCTATGAGATGGATTGATTCAGTGACGGGATTAGTGGGGGTAAGTGTGTCAGAGATAGTGAGATTGGCACAGGATAGGTAAAGTTTAGGGCTGTTGTACATAGGGTCGCTATGAGTCACAAGCGACTCAACGGCTCATAACAACAACAAAACAACAATTTATATAATTTCACTTTTTTTAGAGAGTGTCAGATTTTCTTGCTGTTATTTTTCTATTTGTTGGAGATGTTGTGTTAGAGAGTCAATGGTCAATTTTTTCTGCCTTTTGATGTGTTTGTTTATTGCTATAAATTGATCTCTGATTACTGCTTTGGCTATTTCCCAGAGGTTTTGGTAAGTGATAGTTTCTTTGTCATTTGTTTCAAGAAATATTTTAATTTCATTTTTTTTATTTCTTCTAGTACCCACTCATGAGTCTGGGTGAATTCCATCTTTTTCTGTTTTTTAAGCAAGGTGTTGTTCACCTTCCAAATGTACATTTCCCCCCCTCCTTTATCCTCTTGTTATTAATTTCTAATTTTGTAGCATTGTGGTCTGAGAGGATGTTTTGTGTTATGCTATGTTTTTTAATTTATTGATGATTGCTTTATGGCCTAAAATATGAGCTATTCTGGAGAACATTCAATGCACTTTTGAAAAGAAGGTGTATTATGCTTTCTTTGAGTGCATTAGCCTATAAATACCTGTGAGATAGAGTTGGTTTATTGTATGGTTTAATTCTTCAGCATCTTTGTTGAGTTTCTTTCTGGCTGTTCTATCTTTTCTTGAGAGTGTTGTATTGAAGTTTCCAATTACTATAGTAGTGTTTTCTATTTCCTTTTTCAGTTTTGTTAATATTTCTTCTATACATTTTGCAGGTCTTTTATTGGTGCATAGATATTTATTATTGTATGTCCTCTTGTACTATTGCCTCTTTAAGTGTTATGTAGTGACCTTCCTTGTCCTTTGTGATGGTTTTTGTATTGGAATTTATTTTATCAGAGATTAATATTGCTACTCCTGCTTTTTCTGGTTGCCATTTGCTTGGTATATTTTTTCCACTATTTTATTTTTAATCCTTATCTTCATTTTTTTCAGTTATGTCTTTTGTAGACAGCATACTGATGGATTTTCGTGTTTTTTTTTTTTTTTATCCAATCTGCTACTCATTTTCTCTTCAATGATACATTTAAAGCATTCACATTTAGTGTGATTATTGAGAGGCAAGGTTTTATTGCTATCATTTTGTTGAGTTCTTTTTGATGTTGTTGCTAGTTACTTTGGTCCATCCTCCTTTCTGTGGCACCTCCGTAAGAAGGTTGTCTCTCACTGTTTCCTGCAAGGCTGGTCTTGTTTTTATAAACTCCCTTAGGTTCTGTTCTTCTGGGAATATATATATCTTTAATATTTGATGGACAATTTTGCTGGGTAAAGTATTCTTGGTTGACAATTGTTTTCTTGAAGTGTTTGATATATGCCATTCCACTGTCTTCTTGCTCATATGGGTTCTGCTGAGAAACTGGCACTTAATCATATTTGCTTTCCCTTATAGTTTACTCTTTGTTTCTCTCTCACTGCTGTCAGAATTCTCTCCTTATCTTTGATTCTGGAAAATATGACTAAGATATGCCTTGGTTTTTCTTTTGAAGTCTATTCTATATGGTGTTCTCCTAGCTTCTTGTATACATATGCTCTCATTTTTCATTATGTCTGGCAAGTTTTCTTCTAGTAATTCTTCCACAACTTTTTCAGTGCCTTTACTTGCTTCTTCCTGTTCTGGGATTCCAATTATGTGCATGTTATTTCTCTTGACGGTGTCCCACATTATTATTAGGCTTTCTTCTTTTTTTCCTTCCTGTTTGATTCTATTTTTTTTTGCTCTAGCAGATCAATGGTGACAATTCTATCCTCTATTTCACTGGTCATGTGTTCCATCTCTTCAACTCTTTTCATGTGTCCCCCCATCATGTTGACAGCATCTGAAACATTGGACCTCATAATTTGGATCATGGTTTTTGTTTTTGGTTTGTTTCCCCCCCCCAAGTGCCTCTAATGCCTCATTTGTTTAATCTGCATTTTTTAATTGTTATTTTAAAGTCCTCTTGGTTTTTGCTTGCATTGTCCTGTAATTCTTCAAGTTTGTCTTTCATCCATTGAAAACATTCAATCATATTCTTTTGAATTCTGTATCAGAAAGTTTCATCAGACTTTATGTCTTCAGGAAATCCATTGATACTGTGTCACTTTTTAGGGGTGACATCTTGCTCTGCACTTGTGTAGGGGTTGAGGAAGCCTGCTTCCTATATGGCATTTCTTTGGTAGACTTTTTCATGCCTTAGGTGATAGCAGGCCTTTGATCCAATGTCACTGCTCCAGAAGAACGTTGGGCAGGTGCACACTCGGATGCAGGTAGTGCTGATGCATGCATGGATGACCATACGGTGGGTGCACATGTGCATGCATGTAGGGTGGGCACACATGTGGATGCATATAGGGTGGGTGCACATGTACACATATGGGGGTCTGGGTGAGGGACGCCCATGCAGACCCACATGGGAGTGGGTTGTGTGTTGGGAGTACCTTAATGGAAAACCAGGAAGCCTTAGTTTTCCCCTGGAGAACTGGGTCTGTCATCCTAATTGAGCTCCAGCTATCTCACTACCTCCTGCTTAAGGTGAAAGGGTCCCACAATTGGTTCAGCAATCAGCAGTGATTCTCCCCCACTAATTACCTCACTCAAATTCCCATTATCCTACTTGCTCCTGGTGGGTGGGTCCCGCAACTGGTGCACCCTGCTGAGGCTTGCTGCTCCCTGCTGTGGCTTACTGTTCCCCCCAAGGCTCCCAAACTCTACTTTGTATTATTTTAGTGTTTTTAATTTGTTGACGCTTATTTTATGTCATAATATATGATTAATTCTGAAAAATGTATTATATAAACTTGAGAAGAAAGTAAACTTTAATTGGGTGCTGTGCCCTGAATACATCCATCAGGTATAGTTGGCTGATTGTATGGTTTAGATCTTCTACACCTTTGTTAAGTTTCTTTCTAATTTTCCTGACCTTTGATGAGAGTGGTGTGTTAAAATTTACCACTATTATTATGGTATTGTCTATCCCTTTCTTATATCTGATAATGATTTTATTATGTATTTTTCAGGCCTATTATTTGATGTGTGGATGTTGAGCAAAGTTACATCTTCTTGATCTTTCATTATATAGTGCCCTTCCTTATCTTTTTTAAAATTATACTAGTTTATTTACAAAATTCAAATATATTGTTTTCCAGAAGAGATTCTTCAAATTTCCCTCAGCCCTTCACCCATAAAATTACACAATCCCATGATAAGTTTCCCCGTCCTCTTGCACATCCTCATCCCTTTGCTTCCACTTACCACCCTTTGGATCCTTATACTCATTCTACAATAATGGTTTTAAACACTATCTGTCCTTGTGGGATTGAGTTAGCTCACTTAGCATAAGGCTCTCCAGTCCCTCCCAAGTTAGGTAATAATTTGCAAAATCATTGCTCTTGCCCGGGCATAGTATTCCATTGTGTGAATGTACCATAATTTCTCAATCTGTTCATTTGTGTTTGGACAACTGGGTTGTTTCTATGTTCTCATGATGGTGAATAATGCTGCTACAAACATTGGTGTACAAGTCTCCATTTGTGCCTCAATTCTCATTTTCTCAGGGTACATATTTCAATTAGTGTAATAGCTAGGTCCTATGGAATTTCTATGTTCAGCTTTTTGAGAAAGTGACAAAATGCCTTCCAGAATGGTAGTATCATTTTACAATCCCACCACAAATGTATAAAGTTCCTTTCTTGCCACATCCTCTCCAATGTTTATTACTTGCTGTCCTGTTAAACTTTGCCACTGTTACTGGAATGCTTCCTTATCTCTTATGGTCATTTCCATCCTGAAGTCTATCTTATCAGAGATATCAGTACTGCCACTTATCCTTTTTTGTGGGTGCCATTTACTTGGTATGGTTTTTCCACTCTTTGATTTTTAGATGTGTCTCTTGTAATCAACATTGAAGTGTTTGCTTTTTTACTCATTCCGCTATTCTTTTCCTCTTAATTGGTGCATTCAAGCCATTTATCATTGTCATTTTGCTGTAATTCTTTTTCTGTTGTTTCCAGTTACTATCATCCATCCACTTCCCATTGGTGTCTCTGTGTAAAGGACTTCCCTTAGAATTTCTTGTAGAGTTGGTCTTGTTTTCACAAATTCTTTCAGTTCCAGTTTTTCTGCAAATTACCTAATATCTCCTTCATATTTGTTGGACAACTTTGCTGGGTACAGGATCCTTGGCTGGAAATTATTTTGTTTTATACTTCTGTATATGTCATCCCACTGTCTTCTCGCCATCATGGTTTCTGCTGAGAAAACAGAAGTTAATTTAGTTGGTTATCTTTGTAGTTGACTCATTGTTTTTCTCATACTGCTTTTAGTATTCTATTCTTATATCTGTTACCATTCTGGGTCTTCCTTTCCTGTGCTGTCTCTCCACCCTTCCACGCATGATGTCCTCCAAGAAACTTTCACTCCTGGCCATGTTCCCAAAATATGTGAAACAGAGATTCATAATCCTCTAAGGAGAAACTAGGTTTTACCCTCTCCAAGACAGACCTATTTGTTCTCCTGACAGTCATCATATGTTTCATACTCTTCTCCAGCATCACAATTCAAAAGCATCAATTTTTCTGTCATCCTTATTCATTGTTCAGATTTCTGATGCATAGCATGTAATTGCGAAGATCATGGCCTGCACCAGGCACACAGTAGTCTCTAAACTGACATCATTGCTCCTCAGATCTTTGATAGCAGACTTCCCAAATGCAATTCGTCTTTTGATTTCCTGACTGCTCGTGCCAAGGCTATTGATTGTGGAGCTCAGTAAGTTGAAATTGTTAACAATCTGAATCTCCATCTATCATGGTGCTGCCCATTGGCCCAATGGTATCTTATTAATGTTAAGTTTTAATCCATATTGAAGACTACTGTCCTTGACCATCTGTAGTAAATGCTTCAGGCCCTCCTCAGTTTCAGCAAGTAAAGTTGTATCACCTGAATAATGCAGGTTGCTGATGAGGCTTCATCCAATCCTGATGCCACACTCCTCCTCCTAATGTCCAGCCTCTTGAATGATCTGTTACATATATAGATTGAAAAGGTATAGGGAAACCTTTTTCAATAGATTTGCACAATGTAATACATCATTTGATTTCTTGACTGTCATTCCCATAGGTGTTGTTTTTAGTTCCAAGTAAAATGAACTTCTTGATTCAATCTTTACTTGTCATGATGCTGCTTTTTGGTGCAGTTGTAAGAATTTTTTATTTATGCTGAGATGTAACTTATCAATCTTTTGTCCTCGTTGGTAAGTATTTGAAGTTTTCATTTCAAGTAAGCTTTTTGTTATTAAGTACCATCAAATCGACTACTACTCATAACAAACCCATGAACAATATATCTGAACCTTGACCTATCTTGTGTCATCCGCATCATCTCCAATATACTTGAGCCTATTCTTATAATCATATGACACTTCCTGAAATTTTTCAGTGTCAATCAATTCTTTCTGGTACAATGATTTTGTATTCCCTCCATCTTCTTTTGATGCTTTCTGGGCCATTCAGTATATTGACCATTGCGTCTTTTTATGTTGCAACACTAGGCTTAAATTTGTTTTTCGCTCTTTCAGCTTGAGAAATGCAGTACAAGTTCTTCCTTTTTTATTCTCCAATTCCAGCTCTCTGCATATTCTATTATTATACTTTGCTTTGTTCTCCTGAGTTTCCCTTTGAAATCGTCTGTTCAGCTCTTTCACTTTGATGTGTTTCCCTTTAGTTTTAGCTTCTCAGCGCTCCAGTATATACAATCTTTACAATCTCTTCTGATATCCATTTCTATTTTTCCTTTCTTCTCTTTTTTGTCTTGACCTTTTGCTTTCTTCATGAATGATATCCTTGATATCATCCCACAACTCATCTTATGTTCTATCCTTGGTGTTCAAAGCCTCAAACCTATTCTTAAGATGATTGTAAAATTCAGATGGAATTGATTTGAGATAATATATTTGTTCCTGTGGACTTATTTTCATTTTCTTCGGCCTCAATTTGAACTTGCTGATGAGTAATTGATGATCTGACCCACAGTCTGCCCTTGGTGTAGTTTTCACTGACGATATTGAGCTTCTCCAATGATTTCTTCCACAAATGTAGTTAATCTGATTTCTATGCAGCCTGAATTGATTGGCACTGAACAATTTTAAGAAGTATCATATGAACAGGAGCCAATGGAAATGAAAGAGGAAGAAGAAGCTTCATTGAAGTCATTGGCAAAAAAGAAGGCCCAGGAATCTATGGGATACCAGTTAACTTGTTTCAATTAACAGATACAGCCTTGGATACACTCATCAGTCTTTACCAGGAAACTTGGAGGATGACTGTCAGGCTCACAGATTAGAAGAGGTCCATATTTGTTCCCATTTCCAAGAAAGGTGATTCAACGGAATGTGGATTTTATTGAACAATATCATTGATACCACATCCATGGAAAATACTGCTACAGATCATGAAAAAAAAAGGCTAGAACAGACATAGATAAGGAACTACCAGAAGTTCAAGCAGGATTTATAAGAGGCCATGGCACCTGGGATATCATTGCTGATGTCAGATGGATCCTGGCTGAAAGTAAGGAATACTAGAAGAATGTCTGTCTGTGCTTTATTGACTATGGAAAAAACATTTGACTTTGTGGATTATGACAAGTTGTGGCAGACATTGAGAAGAATGGGGATCCCAGAGAACTTGATTGTACTCATGTGGAACCTGTACATGGATCAGGA
>NW_006399899.1:5083106-5108471 GCF_000299155.1 Elephantulus edwardii
TCATGAAGTCCAACTTCTCAAATGATTTCCTCAACATAAAGATTGGGTAGGTATGAAAAAAGGATATGGTCCTGATGTACATCTTTCTTTATTTAAACCATGAACTATTCCTTTGCTCTGCATGTACAACTTATTGATTTAGTTATATGTTTCACAATGATACAGTAAGTGTTCTGGGATTTCTGTTCTTCTCAATGTTAGCCATAATTTCTTGTTATCTACTCAATAAAATTACTTTGCATAGACAATAAAAGGCAGACAGCCTTCTGGTATTCTCTGTTCTTAGTCAAGATCCATCTGACATCAACAATAATATCCCTGGTGCCATAGTCTCTTTCAAATCTGGCTTGAATATCTGGCAGTTTCATTGAATTTCAGCCAATGTACTCTTCTACCCATTTTTAGATCATTTTCAGCAATTTTTTGCTTGCATGTAATATTAATTATATTGTTCGATAGTTTTCACTTTCTATTGGATCACCTTCTTTTGAATGGGCTCTCTTCTAGCCAATTGCTCAGATAGCTGTCTGCTATATTTCTTGGCACAATCTGACGAATACGTACAGGGCTGCATCTGTTTGTTGCAATATTGGTCAATTGTTATGTCATCAGTGCCTTATTATTTATTTATTTAATTATTTTTGTTAACCTTCAGTACAGTTTGAAATTCTTCCTTCATTACCATTGGTTCTTGATAATACCTTATTTCCTGAAACAATCCCATGCTAGTTAACTTTTTGGTACAGCGATTCTACGTATTCCCTCCATCTTCTTCAGGTATTTCCTGGATCATTTAAGGTCTTCTCCACAGTATCCGCTAGAATTAAAACTTTAGGATTGGATATTTCTTTAGTTATTTCTGCCTGAGAAATGCTGAGTGAGTTTTTCCCTATTTTCCAAATCTAGCTCTTTGCATAATTTTGTTTTAACACTTTGTCATCTTAAGCTTCCCTTTGAATCTTCCATTCTACTCTTTTTTCTTTTTGAAGTATAGTTGATATTTTTATTATTTAGTCTTATGTTTGGTATGCATTTTTAATTATATTAGTATGTTTACAAAATTTGAATACTTTGTTTTTCACAGCAGTTCCTTGCAATCCCCTCCCCCACCCCCCACCCCACCACCACTACTCTTATTTTACCCTTTCTTCCCTTTGTTTTGACTTCTTGATTTCCTAGTGGAATTTTTGGTATCTTCTGGCATTCGTTTTGTGGTTTTCTTTTCTTCTCTATCTTTGTAATGACCTGTTTACTTTATTCCTGGATAATACCTTGACCTCATCCCATAGCTCACCTTGTTTACAATCACTAGTGTCAAGTGCCTCAATTATATTTTAGTTTTTTTTTAATTTAGGTGAAATAAATGCAAGTGTTTCTGTTTTGTTTTGTCTTGTTTTATTCTTGTAGACTAGTTTTTATTTTATTCAGCTTCAGTTTGAACTTGTACATGAGTAATTGATGTTCTTTTCCCCAGTGAGCACATGGTCTGGTTTTGACTACTGATATTGTGCTTCTCCAACAATATTTTCCATAGTTGTAGTCAATCTAATTCCTGCATAATCCATCAGGTGAGGTTCATGTGTACAATCACCATTTGTGTTTTTTTAAAAAAGTTATTTGCAATGAGGAATATCTGTGTTTCATTGACTATACAAAGACATTTGGCATGTGGATCGCAATAAACTGTGGCTGACTTTGAGAAGAATGGGAATTCCCAGAACACTTGATTGTGCTTATGTGACACCTACACTTAGACAAGGAGACAGTCATCAGAACACAGCAAGGAAATATTTCATGGTTCAAAATTGGGAAGTGTATATGCCAGGGATGTGTCCTATCTCCATATGTTTTAATCCATATGTAGAACAGATTACCTAGGAAGCTGGGCTTTTAAAGGAGAAATGTGGCATCAAGATTGGAGGTAGACTAATCAATAATCTACATTATGCAGATGACACAAACCTGCTTGCTGAAACTGAGGAGGGCCTGGAGAGCTTGTTGTAGAAGGTTAAGGATTGCAGCCTTCAATATGGATTGAAGCTCAACATCAAGAAAACAAAGATTCTCACCACTGTGTTGATTGGCCATGATAGATGATGAGGAGATTGAGATTAACAGCTTTAGTTTGTTTGACTCCACAGTTAATATTCTTGCTACCAGCAACCATGAAATAAAAAACAGATTGCATTGGGAAAGTCTGCTGTCAGAGACCTCTCCAATGGACTGAACAGCAATGATGCCAGTCTGGAGACCAAGGTGCACCTGATCCAGGCCATGGTCTTTGCAATTGCTTGCTATGCATCAGAAATCTGGACAATGACTAGGAATGATATAAGAAGAATTGATACCTTTGAGCTCTGGTGCTGGTTAAGAGTATTGAATTACTATGGACTGCTAGGAGAACAAGCATTTTCTCCTGGAGAAGGTGAGACCAGGCTGTTCCTTGAAGGTAAGGATTCTGATGTTTTGTCTGATGTATTTTGGACATGTTGCAAGGAGGGACCAGTCCTTGAAGAGGGATGTCATGCTTGGGAGGGTGAAGGGACAGCATAAAAGAGGAAGACCCTCAGTGAGATGGATTGATTCAGTGAATAGGTAATGGGGGTAGGTGTGTCAGAAAAAATAAGACTGGCACAGGATCGAGCTGGGTTTAGGGCTATTGTTCATCAGGTTGCTATGAGTTGCAAGTGACTCAACAGCACATAACAACAACAACAACAACCATTTGCAATGAATAAATCTTTGATCATACAAAATTCAATCAGTCTCCAGCTTCACATGATCAATAAGCTAGGTGGCATCAATCTGCATATCAAAATTATTAAAGAGTTTTCCTCAAATCCTGAAACCATATCCTTCTGCATATGATTGAGTTCCTCAAAATCATTTGTTCATGATTCTGATTCAATAGGTATGAAAACAATAGGTATACAACCTTGGTGCATATCTTTCCTTATTTTAAACCGTGAAGTATGCCTTTTTTCTTTTTCTATTTAAACAAATGGTTTTATAGGTTCCTCCTGAGTACAATTATGTGTTCTGGAATTTCTATTCTTTCCAATGCTATTCATAATTTGTATGATTTTTGTAGTTGATTACTTTCTGTAGTCTATAAAACACAAGTAAACATCTCTGTGAATTGAATTACTAAAAGTTCCCTTCAAATGTACTGTGCTAGCTGTTTTTGAACAATCTTTAGCAATATTATATTTGCATGTGATATTAATGATATCATTCTATAATTTCTGCATTCTGTTGGTTTTTCTTTCTTTGCAATGGATACAAACATGACTCTTTTCCAGCAACTGGTCAGGGAGCTGTTTTGCAATTTTGTATAGATATGTGAGCACATCCAATGTTACTTCCATTTGTTGAAATATCTCATTTGGTATTTCATCAGTTTCTACAGTCTAGTTTTCTGTGTGTGCTTCTTTATGACTTAGACTTTTTCCTCCAATACCATTGATTTCTATCATATGCTACCTCCTGATGAGTTTGTTGATGAATTATTTTTAATAAAGCAACTCCTTGTGTTCTCACTTGATATTTGTGAAGCTGAAAAATTTGACATAAAAATGCAAGCCTTATGGGGAAATTACTCAATGACACTGAAAACATCAAATGGAGACAGAAGAAATGCACAGAGTTCACCTTATAAGGCCTGTCTATTATTTGGCTGAAAGTTAAGCCTAGAGACTAAGTTTTTCTCCAAGTTTAAATAATGCATAAACACTATATCCTCCAGGATTCTACTAGTCTCTTTCTGACAAATAAATATTTTTGTTTGTGTTTTGGAGTTTTGTTCTGTCTTTATTGCACTCTGTCTAGCACCTCATATTGTAATATCTTTTAGAGAAGTTGGTAGTGATCACTAGGAATCATCTAGTTTTCATGGTCTGAGGGTAGTGGAGGTTGGCATTTAAATGGACCATTCATTATTTTTTCCCATATATCCTTGATTTTCTTTACTCTATTTTGCTCAAGACAGGAAGAGAGCAGGCATCTTTTGTAGATGCCTGCAAGATTTTAAGATGTCAGTTACTTCTTACCTAAAATATGATGTAGAAAATTGTCTTTGTTTGGTATGGTGTTCCGATTAACCTAGATGTCTCCTGAGACTATCATCTTGAACTCTTAGGCCCAGGGATTAATTTCCTATTCTCTCTAAGTGTGTTTGATTATTGCAAAGGACTTTTAATAACTTTATCCTCATACGCTCTACAATATTCATGGGTCTGTTTGCAGCACATATAAGTACACACACACACATACACACACACATACATATTTGTGGAAATACACTTTTTCAAACATACTTTATCTGTTTATCTACCTTCCGTTTCCAGTTCAGTTTGCAAGTCAATCTATCTACTCATAGATTATTGTTATTACTCTTACTGCAGGATTGTGTATCCTTAGTGTTACTCCATGTCAGATTATCCATCTCCAGCTCATGGCAAATGGAAGAATGTTACTGGCTCACATATAACAGAAAAGTGCAACAATGAATGACTGGAAACCCTAAGTCTCTGTAAACTTTCATTAAAATTATTTAAAAAATCTTCATTTTGAAAAAGAGTGAACAAAAGTATTATTGTTTGAGTAAGGTCCCAGAAATCAAAGATTGGAATAGGTCTAAGGTATCTGGTTAGGAACAAACCTGGGTTAACAATCTTCTCCAATAATAGGAAGATGGCTATGTATGAATATGGATGAAATTTAACATCATGTTCTGGCCCTAGCAATATCTTTGCCTCCAGAAATGAGACATATATCCACTGTTCATTATATTTTAATCACCATTCTGATCAGGGTCTGTCTGTCATGTTCAATCTAACTCATCCTTTTGGAAAAGGAGACACTTTGAAAGTGTGTACATGTATTATACCTTTAAGGAATCAGCTGGACACTATAGTGTCCTTCATCCATCATAGGGCCATTATCATGAAATCTTTCCTCAGACTTCTCCAGCAGGGTGATCTGGCTCATTTTTACATTACCTCGGTGCAATGCAACTTAGTCATTTGCAACAGGGAGCAGACTGCACCTGGGCATGAAGGAGGAAGGAAGGCAAAAAAAAAAAAATTGTATGTGAGGAAAAGTGCTCTGATATCACAGTGAGATCAAAGGGTCCTACATTTGGTAAAGACTGAGAAAGAACATAAAAATTATACCGAGCATTGATCAATATCGAGCTATGTTTATTGTGTACTTTCCAAATCCTTGGAGATTCAAAACAAGAGACAGTAAATCTGTAATTATGTATGGATAGAGAAAAATTGAATGAATATTAATTGTGTGAATATTTGTAAGTGTCAACCACAGAGCAAAATCACTATGGGCTTGTGGACCTCCTCCTGCTTCAGATTCATCAAAGACATTATGATGCAGGTTTACTAAATCAGAATCTCTGGGGAAAAGTTCAAACTTTTTAAAAGGCTTTCTCATTTTTCTTCCACTTTCTATTTATTATAGCATAAGAATATTGGCAAAGAGTTCAGCCAAACTTTTTTTTTTTAAATAAAATTTTATTTTATACTGATTTACTGACAGAGTTCATATATGTTGTTTTTCCCACCGAATCTTTTTCATTTCCTTTACGCACCTCTCCCTACACCCATCAAATTGTGCAAACCTATAATTAACCACCCCCTCACCACATCCCTGCCCCTCCTCACTTCTCTGCTCCCCCACCGCACTCTGCCAGCCTCCCTCAGATCCTCATACATGTTCTACAATAATGATCTTATACAGTATTTGTCCTTATGGAACTGGGTTTGTTTACTAATATAATGTTCTCCAGTCCTTCCCAAGTTAGGTAATAATTTACAAATCATTGCTCCTGTGTGCTGCATACTCTGTCGTATGAATGTACCATAATTTCTCAATCTATTAAATTGTGCTTGGATATTTGGGCTGTTTACATGTTCTTGCAATGGTGAATTACACTGCTATGAGCATTGGTGTACAAGTCTCTGTGCCTCAGTTCTCATTTTCTTGGGATATATTCCAAGCAATGAAAAAGCTGGGTCATATGGGAGCAGGAGTGGCATCCACTTCCTGAACAACATGGCTCTGGAAACTCTATGAACTTTAATAAGTGTCGATAATTGTAGGGAGTTTTAGGCCTTTTGTTTATAGGGTGGCTATGAGTCGAGCTTGACTCGAAGGCAATCAACAACAACATGGATTTTCTGTGTTCAGCTTTTTGAGGAAGTGCCAAACTGCCTTCCAGAGTGGTTGTACCATTTTACAATCTCAACAACAATATATTAGTGTTCCTATGTCACCACATACTCCAGGCAAAGTTTTTTAGTTGTTCAGACTCAATCTTTGTATTGAAGGATGGAGAGAAAACAGAAAGGGCTATCCAAGTATAAGAGAGCTAGGTGCAAAGGCAAAGAGATATGGCATAAGGCTCATTCTATGGAAAACTGTAACAATTAAGTGCATAAAGTTGAGTATAACTCATAGTGACTCTATTAACAAATCATCTCAACCTTGTCCTGGCCTGTACACATCATCACTGACACATTTGATCCCATTGTTGCAGACACTGTATCAATCTAGTTAAGGGTCTTCCTCGTCTTCACTGACCCTCCACCTTTCCAAGCATGATGTCCCTTTCTAAGGAATAGCCTCTCCTAACAACATGCCTAAAGTATGTGAGATGAAGCTTTGCCATTCTTGGCTCCAAGAAGCACTCTGGTTGCACTTTCTCCAAGATATATCTGTTGTTCTTTGGGCGGTTCACAGGGTATTCAGTGCTGTTCTCCACCTCCACAGCTCAAATTCTTCTCCTATCATCTTTATCATTGTTCAGCTTTCAGGTACAGAGCAGGTGACTGAAAAGGCTGATGTGAGTCAAATATACCTTAATCTGTAAACTGACATCATTGTTCTTTAGAAAAGACTTAAGAAAAATCCCTGACAACAGACTTTGCTCATGCTATATGCATTGCCTGATCTCCTGACTTCAGGTACCAAGGGTGTTGACTGTGTATCTAAGAAAGATGAAATTATTGAAAATGTCTGTCTTTTCTCCATCTATCACAATGCTGCCTATTGACCCAGTGGTGAGGATTTTTGTTTTCTTGATATCGAGGTGTAATATATATTGAAGACTGTAGTCTTTGAATCTCTGCAGTAAATACCTCAAGTCTTCTTGGCCTTGTGTCATCTGCATTATGCAGTTTGTTGATGAGTCTTCCTCCAACCGTGATGCCATATTTTTCTTAATGAAGTCAAGCTTCTCTAATGATTTGCTCAGAATACATATTGAATAAGTATGGAGCATGGATACAACCCTGACATACACCTTTCCAGATTTTAAACCATTCAGTGTTCCCTTGCTCTGTTTGAAAAACAGCTGCTTGGTCTAGGTATAGATTATGTATAAGCATAATTAAGTGTTCTAGACATATATCCCTGTAAGCCTAGTGGCTAGAAAGTTATACTACCAAGCCAAAGGTGGGTGATTTTATTCAGTGGCCTGCAGGCCTGGTTTTAATTGTCTTTGGTCAAACATACTTCTAAGTAGTATAGCACTGGTCTGTCCATTTGCTGTACAGAGGTAACTCATGGTTGCTGTGATGCTAAACACTGTGACACTGATGTGTCAAGTACAATACTAGTATCCATGGTGGACAGTGTTTGGTGGAGCTACCTGATTAAAACAAGCTTGGAAGCAGGGGTGGCATCCACATCCAAAACAGCTTGCTTCTGGAAACTCTATGAACTTGGAGAAATGATGAAAGTTATGTAAGTGTTCAGGTCTTTTGTTCATAGGATTGCAATGAGTCGTCTATGACTCAAGGGCACTTGACAACAACAAAAAATGTTTTAGAAAGCTAGAAAAGCATTTCTGGGCCAAATAATCCCAGTTAGGGAAATGTGAATTATAATACTGAGAAGAACTATGGAGACATGAAAATGAAAATGAAAAGCAAACCTTTCCCTAGTTTTCTTTGGTCTTAAATGAATGAATATGATGCCTATATGGACACCATTATAATTTATGCCTATTTAATCCTTGCTTTTGGTATTTATATAGATATTATGCAGGACTTTTTGGATAGTGATATTATCCAGAATATTGAAATATACCATGGATTAACAAAAGAACAAACACATTTGTCTCAGAAACAGTGCACCAGATGTGCTCCTTAGAGAAAAGAGTGCTGAGACCTCTGTATCACATAACTTTGGCCATGTTGTCTGGACTGGCTAATCTTTGGAAAAGTACATCTTGATTAGAAAGGGATAGGGTAAGAGAAGGAAAGAAAAAGCCTAAATAAGATGGATTGACACTGTGGCAATGAACTGAGTATGTTGGATATTATGACAAAGGTGCAGGCTCAGGCAAGGCTTAGATTAGTTGTACAAAGTGTAATGATAAGTCAGAATCAACTCAACAGCTTCTAGCAACAAATATGGACAATACATTGTCTTGAACTCATGAAAACTTTGATGCTACTTTTCAAAACACATTTTCAGAGAAATAAAATATTAGAGAGATAAATGTACTTGTTCTGAGGTTCATAAAATAATTTAACAGGCATATAGGCAGTGAAATGAAACACTTATAGTTCTTAGAACATTATCATGCAGAAGGACAAATAAATAAATTGACCAATTTAATATTTTCATAATTAAGTTTTATTTTAGGGTGTGAATCTTGAGTTTAATTCTTGTTTGATGCCCATTTTACTTCTGTAAAAATGAGATTACTTTCTGAAAGAAGATGCATAAATAAATCCTAGTATATTGTTAATGATAAAACACATAGAATTTATCAGTTTTAGTACGTTATTATTGTGTGTATATGCTTGTAAATTTTACTTAATCATCACTTTGCATTTAATATAGTCATGATTGTGTCAATAATGCTATGACCATCTCTTATCCAGGTGCAATGAAGAGGGAGATAAAATTCTCACTCTTCCTGCATCTGTCTGTGCTGTATTATTTATGAAACATGGATGACATCTTCAATGTCATTCAGAAAGTTTATTATCCACTAGGAAATTGTTCAGTCTCTTGTACTAAACCTGGTATGTGAGTTATCCCATCTGCATTCTGCTCTTGTGACTTAAGGTAAAGGGATCTTTTCTTTGCTACTGTCAATTTAATGTGAATATCATGTCCTCATGATCATTAAGTAAGAAGGCTTTTGGTAAATTAACATTTTGTCTGAATTTATTTTGTCTGAGTCTTCATTGTTTATATCTTAAGGCATGCTATCCTTTGCATACTATGCAAACTAGGCAAAATTTCTTCAACTTGTTCTTATATAATTATATAACAAACAGAAATTTCATGTGCATAGCATACCTTGGAAATAAAACTTTTGATAATGGAAATCACAGTAAAATCAAATTCATAATGCTATAGTAATTCCTAATTGAAGAGAACATGTAGGAGACTATGGTCTTAAGGAATTGCAAATTTTCTTGGTTTAAAAACAGGTACATTTTTCCCTAAGTTGATAGAGTATATTAGAGTAAATCAGTGACAGTGACTTTATTATAAGTATACTCTACAACTGATAAAATACATGGAATGATTATAAGTATACTCTACAACTGATAAAATACATGGAATGAATTAATTGTTTGCAAAATTCAATAGCTTAAAGAGTTTTCATGTGATGACAGTGGGAAACCTCACAGGTGATGGAAACTACCCACAATGCTGTGGTTGGCAGTAGTGGAGTCCCTGCAGAGCTGGGGTATGATGAAATGGAAAAATCATTTGTGCAGTGTACATGATGCAATGGGATGGGGGTGGACATGGAGACCAGTGAAAAGATCATTTCAATGACCAGGGATAAAATTATGTGCACCTTCTTGACTGTTGGTGGTGGGATTTGAGATGAAGGGAGAAGGTGTGGGACTTGAGATGAGAAGGAGCAGATTTTATTAAGTTTTATATGAGGACAGTAGGGGCAAAGATAGGGCATAGGTACAAAACCCATGTAAAATACACTGTCATTGCATTTATTCCAACTCATAGTGACCCTGTAAGAGTAGAACTTTCCCATAAGTTTTTAAAGGCTGTAAATCTTTCTAATACACACTAGAAGGCAGCTGGTGTGATCGACCTTTTGGTTAGCAACCAAATGTTTTAACCACTAAGCCACTAGGGCACCTTAAGGCATTTGTAAGTGAGAAGTATTTTCTAGGTGTGTTCTGTCTCCTGAGGCACGTAAAAAGAACAAATTGGGGCAGTAATATGCTCTGTGTGGCAGCAAATATTCAGGTTACCCTGGGGAGAGACATGAAAAACCCCTGTTTGTGAGGACTACGAGCCATTTCCATCTCCCTGGGCTGAGCGAAAGCCCCAGCTGTGTGATTTCTTAGCCAATTATGGGAACTTGCACAGCAAATGTAGTGCATTTAATGCAAGGCCACAAATCTGGGACAACTTTCTGCTTTGAAGATTTTCTTATTTCATCTGTGATTTCCTTTTTTACGGTTCTCACTTACAGGGACATAATGGTGGTGTCAAGGCGCGCTTTAAGGCACCTTCCTTGTGAGCTCTGCCTCCATCATGCTTCCTGAGTTGCTTGTGATTGGCGTGGTGGGGGGTTGGTTGGGGTTACTATTCAGATCCTGTGATCAGGGCACTGAACTAGGTTCCAGAGTAGCTAGGCTTGGATAAGGAAGAGAGGCTGGCCTGGCTTAGCCTTTTTAGTTGACTAATTCTACTCTTCTAGAGTAGGAAGCTGGCCTGAGAGTTGAAGTCTCTTTGAAGAAAGAGAGGTCTCTGGCTGGCATAAGCAGTTTGTAATTGACAGTTAATCTAAAGATTGGTGGTTTTAACTCACATAGTGGTTGCCATGGAAAAAAAAAATTCTTGGTGATGTGCCTCAGTAAAGATTATAGCCAAGAAAACCAGTGGAGCAATTCTTTCCTTTAACATAGGCAATCAGCTTCCTTATGTTTCTGTTTATTTCCACTGAATATTTGGGTCTTTAACCTTGAACTACAAGGACAATGATTCCTACTGCTTCTATCATATTTTGTTTGCCATATCTCCAATTTGCACAGATTGTCTGGTCTCCTGATTATCTGTGGTTCTGACTTCAAATAACCTAGTCCAAACCCGACCCATTGCCACTGAGTCAATTCTTATTCATAGTGATGCCAAAGACTCAGACTTACAATTATGATATCATTTGCCCCTCAAACAAAAGGGAGAAAGGGGCCACCTCTTCACTTTCTTCGTTTATGTTCCTCCTTCCAAAAGAATATTTATTGCTGTTGTTAGGTGCCGTTGCATCAAGTACTACTCATAGTGACCCTATGAACAACAGATCTGAACTGTGTCCTATCCTGTGCCATCCTCACACTTCCTAACACACAAGAGCCCATTGCAACAATCATCATGTCAATCCACATGGTTGAGGGTCTTCTTCTCCTTCACATTCCTCAGCTTTTCTGAGAATCATGCCCCTCTCCAAGGAATAGCCTCTACTAGCAACATGCCCAAAGTATGTGAGGCGAAGCCTCATCATCTTTGCCTCCAATGAGCACTCTAGCTGCACCTTTCCCAAGACTTATTTGCTTGTGCTTTTGGCCATCCATGAGATGTTTAGTGCTCTTCTCCAACACCACAGACCAAAGGTATCAATTCTTCTGTTAGCACTGGTAAAAAAGAATGAACGTAAAAAACAACAGTCCAGAAGAATAAAGTAATAGAAAGGACCTATCTTCATCCCCTGTGGTGTTGAAGAAGAGCGCTGAACATCGCATGAATGGTCTGGAGAATAAATGGATATGTCTTGGACAGAGGGCAGTCAGAGTGCTCTTTGGAGGCAAGAATGATGAAGCTACAACTCACATACTTTGGGCATGTTGCTAGGAGGGCCTATTCCTTGGAGAAGAACATGATGCTGGGAAGGGTGGAGGATTGGTGAAAGAAAGGAAGACCCTCAGCCAGGTGGATTGACATGGGCTATTCGTTGTCAGAAATTGTGAGAATGGCACAGGATAGAACAGGGTTCAGATTTCTTGTTCATTGGGTGGCTATGAGTTGTACTCGACTTGACAGCACCTAACAACAACAGAAACAATCTTCATCCCCAGATAATACTAAGGCTGATAGTGTTACTGTCTAGACCAGTAGGTGTCTTGGGTGAATATTTCTGGATGCAACTAATGTTAGCTTATGTGATTAAGTTAAGAATCTTGACATGAGAAGAGGAGATCATTCTGGATTACCTAAGGTGGACTCAAAATTCAGTCACAAATGTTTTTATAAGAAAGAGGCAGAGGAAAAAATTGCACACATAGAAAAGGAGGTAATGTGATCCTGGAGCTAGAGAATGGAGGGATGAGGTGTAGGTCAAGGAATATTGGCAGCCACGAGAAGCTTGAAGAAATAAGGAATGCATTCTCCTCTAGAACTTTCAGAGTAAGTGCATTTTGCTGAAGCTTTGATTTTGGTTCAGTGAAATTGCTTACAAACTTACAGCCTCTAGAAATGCAAGAGAATAAATGTCTATTAATTTAAACCACCAAGTTTATAGTGTAATTTGTTGTAGCACAAGAAAGTGACACAGGAGAGGGTTGTTATACCTCTTTCTTGGTTCCGATTCAGTCAGAGGGAGAAAGATGGGCAATCTCCTCCTGAGAGATTTACAGCCAGGGAAAACTGCTAGAGGGTCAACTGTTGTTTTCAACTCAAGAACAGAAAGTTAAATTGAGTTGATAGTGAAAGAAGAAAGCACTGTAGTGCAGTGGTTCAAGCACTGCACATTTCTTGAAAGGTTGGTGAACTCACCAGGAAGAGGCTGTCTGCTCTTATAAAGATTTATAGACTTGGAAACCTCAATAGAGCTTTTCTATTCTGACTTAAAGGACCACTATGTTGTTGTTATTATTGTTATCCATAGGCAAGTTAACATCAAGTGACCCTATGAACAACAGCTCTAAACCTTGCCCTATCCTGAACCAACCACGCTGTCTCTGACACACTTAACCCCATTGCCACAGTTATTGTGTCAATACATTTCATCCAAAATCTCTTCTCTTGTATTGATTTTCTTCCCTTCCCAGGACGATGTCCCTCTCCAAAGAGTAGCCCTTTCTGGTGACATGCCCATAGTATATGAATCAGAGTTTTAAAATTCTTGCCTCTAAGGAACAACCTGGCTTCACAACCTCCAGGATAGACCTGTTTATTCTCTTGGTAGTCCATGGGATGTTCAAATTTCTTCTCCAGCATCACAATACAAAGGCATTGATTCTTATTCTGTCATCCTTATTCCATGTCCAGTTTTCAGATGCATAGCAAGCAATTGAGAAGACAATGGCTTAGATCAGGTATACCTTAGTTTTTAGATTGACATTGATTTCTTTTTAGCACTCTGGAGAGGTCTTTGATTGCGTATATTTCCAATACAATTTGTCTTTTGCTTTCCTGACTGCTGATGCCAAGAGTGTTATTTATGGATCTGAAATCATTAACTTCAATCACGATTGGACTGGTAGTGAGGATTTTTGTTTTCCCAATGTTGAGATATAGTCCATATTGAAGACTACAACCTTTTATCTTCTGAAGTAAGTGTCTTAAATCTTCCTCAGTTTTGGCCACCAAGGTTGTGTTACCTTCATAAGATAGATATTGAATCTTCCTCCAATCCTGATGACACATTGGTCTTCATAAAGTCCAACCTCTTGAGTGATCTCTTCAGCATATAGATTGAAAAGATATGAAGAAAGGATACATCCCTGATACACTCTTTACTTTATTTTGAAACATGTAGTGTCCCCTTGCTTTGCTTGGACAAAAGATTCTTGTCTAAGTATAGGTTTCACATAAGCACAATCAATTGTTTTGGGATGTACATTCTTCTCAATGTCAGGTACATTTGTGTGTGTGTGTGTGTGTGTGTGTGTGTGTGTGATCCACACAGTCAAATGCTTTTGCATAGCTGATAAAACACAAATATATGTCTTTCTGATACTCTTTGCTTTCAGCCAAAGTCCATTTGATATTGCCAGTGATATCCATAGTAGAACAGCCTCTTCTAAAGTCAGCTTGTATTTCCAGCAATTCTCTGTTGATATACTTTTACAGTTATTTTTGGATAATCTTCTGCAAGATTTTGTTTGCTGTGATATTAGTGATATTGTTTGTAAATTCCACATTCTTTTGGATTTTTTTTTGTAAATGGGAATACATATGGATCTCTTCCATTTGAACAGGAAAAAATCTTCCAGATTTTTTGTCACAATCTAGTGACCACATCTAGGGCCATATCTATATGCTGAAATATATCAGTTGGTATTCCATCAATTTAAGGTGCCTTATTATTTGCCAATTACTTCAGAGCAACTTGACCATTCTTTATTACCATTAGTTCTTAGTCATATGTCACTTCTTTTTCTTTTTTTTACCATATTCTATTTCTTGAAGTGGTTCTATGTCAGCCAATTCTTTTTGTTTCAGTGATTCTATGTTTTATTCATTCTTTTCATGCTTTCTAATTTATTCTAGATTTTCTCCAGAGGAAAAAAAATCAGTCTTTCAATATTGCAACTTGTGGTTTGAATTTGTTCTTCAATTCCTTCAACTTGAAAACTGCTGAGCAAATTCCTCCTTTTTTTGTTTGCTGACTCTAGCTCTTTACATTTTTTGTAATAATATTCATTTTGTCTCCAGGAGCTGATCTTTGCGATTTTCTTGTCAACTCTTTAATTTCATAATTTCTTCATTTTGTTTTGACTTCTTGTCAGTCCAGTGAAACATTCAGAGTCTCTTTTGCTTTCTTCATGGGTAATACTCTTGATATTGTCCTACAGCTCATATCTTCATTAATTAGTGTTCAATGTCTCCAATCTATTCTTGAGATGATTTTTTTATGAGAGAGATGGTTTTTAAATTCATGTGGAATAGACTGATATTCATGTTTGGTTCTTGTGGATTTGCTTTAACTTTCTTTAGTTTCAATTTTCACTTGCACATGAGCAGTGGATGGTTTGTTCTGCAGTCAGCACCTGACTTGGTTTCTCACAGTTGATACTGAGTTTTTCCAATGGTTCTTTCCACAAAAGTAATAAATCTGATTCCTGTGTAGTCCATTAGGTGAGATCCATATATATAGTCGCCACTTGTGTTCTTCATAAAAGGTATTTGCAATGGATAAATCATTGACTATATAAAATTCTATCATTCTACCTCCAGCCTAGTTTCTGTCACCAAGCCCATATTTTCTGAGTACTGGTCTTCTTTCTTTGTTCCAAGTTTTTGCTTTTAAGTTACCAAGTATTATTAATGAATATTAGTTGCTTGTTTTATTGATCTTAGATTGCAAAAGTAGGTAGAAATCTTCTATTTCTTCTTCATTGGCTTTAGCTGTTGGTTTACAAATTTGAATGGTAGTGGTTTTAACGTGTTTTCCTTGTATGTTTATGGTTAGTACCCTGCCACTCACAGCATTGTATGTTAGGGTGAATCTAGAAATTATCTTTTTGACTATGAATGCAACTCCAATTTTCTTCAGCTTTTTGTTCTTGGTATAGCAGATCATATAATTTTCTGATTCAAAGTGGCCAATGTCGGTACATCTCAGCTTGATAATGTCTAGTAAGTATGTCAATCTTTAGGCATGCCATTTCTTTTTTACAGTGTCTAATTGTAATTATTAGTGGATGCTTATAATATTCCTCCTTATTATGGTGTCTTCCAATATGGGGGTTCAACCAGCAGTGCTATATTTAATAGTCTAAGGGTTTTTAAGGCCTATTAACAACCCTGTGAACAGCAGATCTGAACCTTGCCCTGTCCTGCACCATCCTTATGATCTGTGTTGTGCTCAAGCTCATTTTCACAGTCACTGCATCGATCCACCTTGTTGAGGATTTTCCTTTCTTTCTCTAATCCTCCATATTCCCTGCAGGCAACATGACCAAAGTATGTGAGAACATATTTCACCACCTTTGCTTTTAGAAGCACCCGGTTGCTTTCCCTCCAAGATAGACTTGTTTGTTCTTTTGGTAGTCAGCATTAGATGATTAAGACAATCCTCAACTAGAAAGATTGACACAGTGAATAATTAACAAGCTCAAACACAGTAACGATTGCGAGGATGGTGTAGGACCAGGCAGCGTTTTCTTTTTTGCATACAAGGTTGCCAGGAAAACCGATTTAATGGTAACTGATCAAGTGCATCAGGAATGCATCCTGTCTCCATACCTTTTCAATCTATATGCAGTACAGATCATTTGGGAAGCAGGGCTTACTGAGGAAGAATGTGACATCAGGATTGGAAGAAGACTCATCAACAACCTAAGTTATGCAGATGATACACGTTTACTTGCTCAAACTGAGGAGAATCTGAAGCACTTTCTGAAGAAGGTCAAGGACTAGCCTTCAACATGAACTGAAGCTCAACATCAAGAAGACAAAGATTCTCACCAGTGGACCAATTAGTAGCACCGTGATGGATGAACAAGAGATTGAGGGTGTTAAGAGTTACAGTTTTCTCAACTCCACAATCAGCACTTTTGGCACCAGAAAAAAGTGAATTGCATTGGGAAAATTTTGTCAAGGAGAACTTTTCCAGAGTACTTACTGAGCAGCAATGATATCAGTATAGAGACTAAGGTGTGCCTAATCCAGGCCATGGTTTTCACAATTACTTGATATGCATCAGAAAGCTGGATAATAACTAAGGATGGTAGAAGAATTAATGTTTTTGAGTTGTTGTGCAGAAGAAGAGTCTTGAACATAACATGGACCTCAGAGGAAACAAGTAAGTTTGTCTCAGAGAGAGTGAAACCAAGTTTCTCCTTGAAGGCTAGGATTTTGAAGCTCTTTCTCACATACTTTGGGCATGTGACAAGGGGAGAGCAGTCCTTGGAGAAGGACATCATATTCGGAAGAGTAGAGGAACAGCACAGGAGAGGAAGACCCCAGACGAGATGGATTTATAGAGTAGCTGGGGCAATGGGGGTTGGTGTTCCAAATTAGGGAGACTGGCTCAGGACAGGGTGGGCTTCAGAGCTGCTATACATAAGGTCACAGGTAACTCAATGGCACATAACAACAAAAACACTAACCAACTGTTTCAAGACATAGTTTTTCCAGATGCTATGCATCTGACAGCTAGAAAATGAGCAAGGTGACAGGAAAAGAATCAATGCCTTCTAGTTGTGGTATTGGATAAAAGTGCTGAATACCTCATAGACTGTCAAAAGAACAAACAGATATGCCTTGGAAAAAGTACAACCAGAGTTTCTTGGAGACAAATACAGTTAAGCTTCATTTTATATATTTTGAACATGTTTTTCGGAGAGGCTATTCCTCAGAAAAGGACATTATACCAGGAAAGATGGAGAGTCAGTGAAGGTGAGGAAGAAATTCAGGATTTTTTGACAAGTCCTAAGGAAGGAGGCTTATAATTCTGATGGGTTGATGCAGAGGCTACCACAATGGTCTCAAATGTGTCAAGGATGATAAGGATGGCACAGGATATGATCAAGGCGCCTGGTTTAAACTGGTTTTGGACAAACATTCTCCTAAGTGGCATAGCACGGGTCTGTCCATTTCCTATGCAGAAGTAACTCGTGGTTTCTCTGATGCTAAACACAGTGACACTGATGTGCCAAATGTGATAATGATTACCCACGGTGGACAGTGTTTGGTGGAGCTTCCCGATTAAAACAAGCTTAGAAGCAGGAGTGGCATTCGCTTTCGAAATGGCTTGCCTCCAGAAACTCTATGAACAGTGCTCAAGTCTTTTGTTCATAAGGTTGTTGTGAGTCGTCTAGGACTCCATGGCACACAACAACAACAACAACAACAACAACAACAACAACACGTGGTATTTTAGGCACTTGGATTGAAACAGACTCAGGCTTCTCCTCTCAAGGAGTTTGCATTTTTGCAGACTGGGAGAGAGACAACTAACTAATAAATAAAACGTAGGGATAGGGAGTGTAAGATCACTTCTGTTTTAGGCTGAATTCCAAGTCTCCTTCCCCTGAAGTTCTGGTGTCTACAACAACAGAGCGAACACAACGAGTCAGTCATGTTGCGGTCATTTTACAAGGGTCAGCTGGAGGCAAAGGCAATTTCCTCAGTGAAGTCCTGATCTGGCTCATTTTTCGGAATGACTGTGCCCGGAAAGTGAGCGGATTATTCTCCTGAGTCACCTGAAGCTGGTTCTGGGGCCATCATTACTCAAAGTGTGCCACATATTTCCACTACCAGAGATAGAAATGGCTTCTGTGTCAGCATTATTTATGACTTATTGTAACACTGCCTCCTGGGAAGAGGGGATGACTAGCCCCGCAGTGAGGCAAAAAATGACAGTTGGGGAAGGTGCTGTGTTTGCGGATGAATAAAGGTTAACTTTTGGGTGATGTAGGCTGTTTGTTTTTAAAAATATTTTGAGCTTGAATTGATTCACACGTGTGTTCTTTAGACATGGCAAGAATAGTTACTTTCATTTTGAAGATTTACTGTATAACACGTAGAGAGGTGAAGGGACACCAAGGGATAGCATGCAGGTTAGATACAAGACCAAGTCCACATACTGTCATCTCTTTAGGGAGTTCTGATAGGGTTTGCCTTGTGAACCCAAAGGCAGCACCCTTTCATTTGTTTTAATCTATCAGTAGCCCCCTGGGAGAAAAACAGGGAATCTCCTCCCAGGCAACGTGCAACGTCTGAAAACCCACCAAAAGGTCAGTTATGAGTTAGTTCTGACTACAGCAGTGGGTGAGTGAGTAAATGCCATTTCTTTGTAGTTGAACTTTCTGCTCTCTCCATACATCCTTGGAATCATACCTGTTTCTTTGTTTTTTTCACCTTAAACTCTTTTCCAATGCATCAGAAAAATCCTGTCTTTTCCTCCTAGAAACACATCTGGAAACTGATATCTCCTCACCATTTCTACCAAGACTGCCTTACACCAGAACAGGATTACTGCTTGCCAGGATTGTTAAAATAAGCTGCTAATGGTCAACTTGCTGTGACCCTTGCCCTCCTCTACTCTTCCCTTCTTAGTTCTTTTTCACCCAACATCCCATTAAGCAATGGAGTCTTTTAAATATAAGTCAAATCAAGTTATTCTTCCCATAAAACCCTCTAATTGCTTTTCATCTCTTGAATAAAAGCCGAAGTTATCTCTGAGATCTACACTGCCCTGTATTATCTGACCTCTTGCTACCATTTCCGTCTAATTTTCCACTCTTGCCTCTTTTGCTCCCTTTGCTTAAGCCACATTTCCTCTTAGCTAGTCCATGGATTTTGAGACTCCGTTATTATTTCAGTCTTTGTATTTGCTCTTCCCTCCACCTCAAAGTTCTCTTAAACAGTTTCAGGACTAGCTCCGTTATGTCACTCTGATCTCTGTTAACGTATCTTTTTGTTTGAAGTCTTCTATGACCATTCAGAGTGAAATACTAATGCATGTTCCTCTCTTCCCCTTCTTGTTGCTTCATTGCATTTGTGATAGCTGTTAATATAGCTGTAAGCTAGTTGTTCATCTCCTTTAAATAGAATGTAACCTTCATAAAAAGTCCCTGGATGCTGTCCATGGTAAAATACTCGGTTGCTCAGCTAATGGCTGGAAGCTCAAATCCATTCAGAGGTGCCTCCAAAGAAATGGCCTGGCAATCTATTTTTTTTTTTTTAAATCAGCCATTGAAAATCCCGTGGAGCAAAGTTCTACTCTAATGTGATGTCTCCACATGTCAGAATTGCCTTATCAGCCACTTATTAATTTATGTAAACATAGTGACTGTCTAATTCACTCTTCAATCACCAGTAAGTATCCCATAGAATATCAGGCACACAGCAAACACATTTATTTAACAAATGGATGAATGAAACTATCCCTGAAATGAAACATTTATTGAAGATGGTCTTAAAAAATGATCTTCTACGACTCAACGGTACTTAACAATAGCAAGAACATAGAGAGAACTCTGTTGGCCTAGTGGATAGAAAGTTATGCTACCAAGCTAAAGGTGGGTGATTTTAATCTGTGGCTTTCAAGCCTGGTTTTAATTGTCTTTGGTCAAACATTCTTCTAATTGGTATAGCACTGATCTCTCCAGTTGCTTTACAGAGGTAATTGATGGTTGCTGTGATACTAAACACTTTGACCCTGATGGCTCAAATGCAATAATGGTTACCCATGGTGGGCATTGCTTGGTGGAGCTCCCCGATTAAAACAAGCTTGGATGCAGGAGAGGTATTCACCTCTGAAATAGCTTGCTCTGGAAACTTTATGAACTTGGAGAAACGATGAAAGTTATACAAGTGTTCAGGTCTTTTGTTCATAGGGTAATTATGAGACTCCATTATTATTTCAGTCTTTGTTGAAAACAAAGTGACTCTACGACACTTAACAACAACAATGAAATAATAGGTTAAACTTTATTAATCACAGTGTGTTAAGCACTAGCCAAAATACACATTTAGCTCCATGCATTTATTATACCTATTTTATAGAAAAAGAAACTGATGCTAACAAAAGTGTTACTTCCTTAAGACATATACCTATCAAGTGGGTATACTTTATAAAGTGTTAAATAAAGCTTAATTACTCATTACTGTGGAGTCTTAATGAAAGAAAATATGTCTTAATACTGGGATTAAAGCCCCAAACCATGGACTTCATAAGAGACAAACTGGGATCAAGCCTAGAAGGCCTAGCCTTCAGTATAAAGGGACTGCCAAATACAGCCAGAAATGCACAATCTGAAGAGGATAAAATTGATGAATGTGACTTTCTAAAGATTAACTCCTTGTGTACATCAAAACTTTTTCCAACAGGGTGAAAAGATAATCTACCCACTGGGAACAAACACTTTGCAATGCTATCTCAGACCAAAGTCTCATAATGAAAGTTTATAGAATATTCCTGGGCCTTCACAAGAAAAAGACTAGAACTCAATTACAAAATAGGCAAAAGATATGGAAAGAGTTTTCACAGAGGAAGACATTTGAACAGCCAACAGACACATGAAGAAATGCTCAAAATCATTGGCACTAAGAGAGATGCAAATCAAAACCAAAACCAAAACGAGATGCCATCTCACTCCACTAGCAGTGGCAAAGTTTAACAGGAAAGCAAGAATAAATGTTGGAAAGGATGTGGCAAGGTAGGAACACTTACGTTGTTGGTGGGATTGCAAAATGGTACAATCATTCTGCAAGGCAGTTTGGCACTTCCTCAAAAAGCTTAACATAGAAATATACCGACCCAGATATTCCAGAGTTTGGAATATATGCCAAGAAAATGAGAACTGAATCTCAAATGGAGACTTGTATGCCAATGTTCATAGCAGCAATATTCACTATTGCAAGAGCATGGAAACAGCCCAGATATCCAACCACAAATGAATGGATTGAGAAGTTGTGTTATATTCATACAACGGAATACTACACAGTATGCAGGACCAATATATATTTTTTTAATTACTACCTAACTTGGGAGGGACTAGAGAACATTATGCTGAGTGAACTAACTCAGTCCTGCAAGGACAAACACTGTATAAAATCATTATTGTAGAATGAATATGAGGATTCAAAGGGTGTGGGGGGTTGAAGCAGAAGGATGAGGTGGAATTGAGGGTAGTGGGAGGGTGGGGTGTTAATCATAGGACTGCACAATTTGATGGGAGGGTGAAGGAAATGGGAAGATTTTGTGTGAAAGAAAATGTTTTTGAACTTTGTAAATAAATCAGTATAAAAAAAGAAAATACATCTTAATAAAAGAAAATAGAAATGATGTTTTAAATTTACTGTCATTTGTGGAAGTGGGTTTTCTTTCCTTTTTGGTGTGGTACAGAATCTTAGGTTGACTATTTATTTACATATTTTACATTTTAAAGATACTACTCCAGTTTCCTCTGACCTCCATGTTTCCATAAGAAGTCGTTTATACTGTCCATTGTCTCTGGATGTGTTCAACATTCTTTTTTTCACTTTTGGTTTTCAGAAACATTATTTATAATACAGGTTTTTACAAAATAGTTTCCTTTAGGTATGTTGTTGTTATTGTTAGGTGCCATTGAGTCATAGATGACTCATAGCAACCCTATGAACAATAGAACAGTTTCCGGAGACAAGCCATTTCAGAAGTGGATGCCACTCCTGCTTCCAGGTTTGTTTTAATTGGAAAGCTCCACCAAACACTGTCCACCATGGGTAACCATTATCGCATTTGGCACATCAGTGTCACAGTGTTCCGCATCACAGCAACGAGGAGTTAGTTACCTCTCTACAGCGATGCACAGACCAGTGGTATAACCTCTTGATGCTTGTGTGGCTTTAGGTATAGAATTTTTTATTTATTGAATATATCCACAAAATACACTTTATTGGCTTTTTCTATTAAATAAATAATCCATGAACATTATAGATTAGAAAATGTTGATAGTCAAAATGAAGCATTTTTTATATTGTGGTTAAAATATACACAAGAAAACATTTGTCAGTTCAACAATTCCTGCACGTGTAATTCACTGACATTGATTGCATTCTCTGAAAGGCATACAACCATTATTGCCATCCTCTCTCCTTTTCCAAACCATTCTACTGTATCCACTTACACTTAATTTCACCTGAGCAAAAGTTGGGAACCTTCCCCATATGAAACTGTTCACTACAGATAGTGAGTATATGTAAGCCTGTGGTTACCTTGCTTAGTGACTACTTTATTCCTGTCAGGGATTTTAAATTTCAAAAATGCTTTGATGCTGTAGGGTTTGGGAGAGTGCCAGATACCAACCATAATGTGGCATCAGGGGGGAAAAAAAAGTAAAATTGTTTACTGCAGAATAGTTTGTGCTTACTTTGCTATAATATTTTTCTCCCTTCCTCTTTAATGCATTTGTCTATTTTATTTAAATGAGATCATATTTGTTGTTGTTATGTGCCACCTGAGTTGCTTTCAACTCATAGTTACCCTATTGACAATAGCACTGAACCCTGCCTTATGCTGAGGCAGTTTCATTGTCGCTGACACATCTGAGGTCTTCCTCTCCTCGGCTGTGCCTTCAGCCTTCCAAGCATGATGTCATTCTCCAGCGACTGGTCCCTCCTGGCAACATGCTCAAAGTATGGGAGACAGAGCCTCAAAATCCTTGCAAGGAGGAGCTTGGTTTCACCCTCTCCAGAACAGACCTGTTTGTTCTCTCAGCAGTCCACACTGTGTTCAACACTCTTCTCCAGCACCACAACACAAAGGAATTGGTTCTTCTGTCATCCTTAGTCATTGTCCAGTTCTCTGATGCATAACAAGTAATGGCAAAGTACATGGCCTGGATCATGTGCATCTTAGACTAACATCGTTGCTCTTCAACAGATTTTTCAAATGCAGTTCATGTTTTGATTTTCTTGCTGATGGTGTCAAGAGTATTAATTGTGGGACCAAGCAAGCTGAAATTATTAACAAGCTCAATCTTTTCTCTATTGTGATGCTACCAACTGGCCTAGTGGTGTGAATCTTTGTTTTCTTGATGCTGAGATTCAATTCATATTGAAGACTGCAGTCCTTGACCTTCTACCGCAAGCATCTCAAGTCCTCCTCAGTTTCGGCAAGCAAGATTGTGTCATCTGCATAACACAGGTTGTTGATAAGGCTTCCTTGAATCTTAATGCCATATTCCTCCTCATATAGCCTAGCCTCCCAAATAATTATTCCATATATAGATTGAAAAGGTAAGGAGACAGGACACATTCCTGATACCCTCCTTTCCTGTTCTTGAACCATGTAAAGTTTTCTTGCTCTCTTCTGATGACTGCTTTCTGGTCCAAGTATGGGTTTAGTATGAACACATTTAAGTGTTCTGGGATTCTCATTTTCCTCAAGGTTAGCCACAGTTTGTTGTGATCCACACAAATGCCTTTGCAGAGTCAGTGAGACAAATATATAATATTTCCTTTTATGCCACCAATTTGCTTCACTCTGCCTAATGCTTTCAAGATTCACTGTTTTGCTGCATGCAAAAGAACAGATTTTCCTTGGTTTCTTTGTACTTAGATATTTGGAATATTTTATAAATAATTTTTTTAGACATTGTTTCATCATTTTTTTAAAAAAAATTAAATGGTTTGCTAACAAAATTCATATACATTGGTTTTCACACCGAATCTTTCCAATTTCCTTAACACTCCATTCATCAAGTTGTACAACCGTATGATTAACACCTCCCTTTTCACCCCTCTGCTCCCTTCCCTTCCTTAGATACACCTTTTACTAGTTATCTATTTCTACAATAATAGTTTTATACAATATTTGTCCTTATGAGACTGAGTTCATTCTCCAGTCCCTCTCAAATTAGAGAGTAAATTACAAAGTCATTAGATCTGTGTGCTGAGTAGTAATCCATCATGGGAATGTACCAAAATTTCTCAGTTCCCTTTATTGTGGTTGGATGTCTGGGCTGTCTCCATGGTCTTGTGATAGTGAATAGAGCTGCTATGAACATTGATGTGCAAGTGTCTGTGCCTCAGTTCAAATTTTCTTGGGGTATAGTCCAAGCAATGAAATAGTTGGGTGATGTGGAATTTCTATGTTCAGGTTTTGAGGAAGTGTCAAATTGTCATCCAGAGTGGTAGTACCATGTTACAATTCCATCAACAATGTATAAGAATTCTTATCTCTCCATGTCCTCTCCAACATTTATTACTTGCTGTTCTGTTAAACTTTGTCACTGCTACTGGACTGAGATGATATCTCATTGTGGTTTTGATTTAAATCTCTCTTATTGTCAGTGATTTTGAGTATTTCTTCATGTGTCTATTTTCCATTAAAATATCTTCCTCTGTGAAAATTCTTTGCATATCTTTTGCCCATTTTGTAATTGTGTAATCAGCCTTTTTCTTGTGGAGTCCCTGTAGGATTCTATAAACTTTGCTGAGACCTTTGTATTGCCAAAATTTATTTCAATATTTTTGTACTCTATCCTCTCTCTTCCCTTCCTCGAGGTGATTACAGATTTTTATATTGTCCCTTGGGTCATCAAATAATTGTTGCTGTTATGCACCAGTGAGTCATTTGAGACTCATAGCGATCCTATGTACAAAAGCTCTAAACACTGTTCTATCCTGTGCCAACCTAGCCATCTCAAATTCACTTATTCCCACTGCTCCAGTTACAGAATTGATCCATCTCATTGAAGATCTTCCTCTCCTTCGCTGCCCCTCCACTCTACCAAACATGGTGTCCCTTTCCAAGGACCAGTTCCTCCTTGCAACATGCCCAAAGTATGTCAGACGAAGCTTCAGAATCCTTGACTCCAAGGAGCATTCCGACTTCACCTTCTCCAGGACAAACCTGTTTGTTCTCCTAACAGTCCATGGTATATTCAACACTCCAATCCTATTCACTGTCCA
>NW_006399899.1:5110628-5112694 GCF_000299155.1 Elephantulus edwardii
TTTTCATCCCGGGTATAGTAAATCATATAATCATCTGATTCAAAATGTCCCATGCCAAGCCATCTCATTTCACCAATACCCAGAATGTCAATATTTAAGCGTTCCATTTCTTTCTTAACAATGTCCAATTTTCCTACATTCATGCTTCTCACATTCCACATTCCAATCACTAGTGTCTGCCTACAGCTGTTTCTTCTTCTCTGTATTTCTGTTTCTAAGATCTCATTCTCAATTTTATTTCAAATGTTTCTCTTTGTTTTCAGTATCATTTTATTGGTTTTATTTAAAGTTTAGTGCTTTCCCCCTCCAACTATATTGCCCACTCTGTTATTAATCTTATCCCGTGAACTTTTGCGTTTGGATACTGTTTTCCGGTTCTGAGATTTTATTTTGGTTCTTTTTTTATAGTTTCTATCGCTCCATGGAAATCTTTCCTCTAGTTGCTTGCAAATGCATCTTCTCTTGTAGATTTTAAAAACATGTTTTCCAACACAAAAATCCAAACCCAGTGCTTTCAAGTTGATTTGGACTAATAATATTCCTAGAGGACAGAATAGACCCATTTCATACGGTTTCCAAAGTTGGTAAAGGTTTGCGGCTGTTTATTTCACCAGAGAGGTGGGTGGATTGGAACTTTTGACCTTTAGGTTAGCATCCCGGGGCTTTTCTGGTTCCTTGGAGAAAGACGGGCAGCCTTCTTTTTTAAAGATTTACAGTTGGAATAGCAGTGTTTTAGTAGGAGGGTGTTTATCATGGATACAGTGCTACAGGAAGCCAACAAAATTTACACAAATTATAACCCAAAGATTTGGGATGACAGCATGGGAGGAGAAGGTTTTAGGGAGATGAAAGAGAGAGTGGCAGTATCTACCACTGAATCCTTACAAGGTGGCAGAAATGCCCTCACAAGGGAGGTGGTTTCCCGTTTACTACCTGTGGTGACACTTACAGATGAGACACATTCTCTTAACAAATAAGAATCTAATGGATAAGATCTTATCTAATTATGCATTCTGCATTAAGTTGTACCTCTCCCTGCCTGACGCTGCTGGCATAATTAAACTTAATGTATTTTTAATGATGTCTTCCTAACTCAAGCATTCACATGCGATTAGCTTCAAACAGAGATGAGCTGTCGCAGGTCCAGGGGCTATTTTTGACGATGCCCTCCATAAGACACAGGTTCAGATATGAATGAATCATGGATGCCAGACTGCACAAATATTGGCTTGAGGGTAAAGATGGCTTGTAATTCTAGTCGCCCTAATTTGAGTCAACAAAATGACATCCTGTTCTGGTTTGACTGAAATTTTCAGTCTCAAGTCACTGAAACCCTTTCATAGTGTAAACATTGCTCTGTTTTGGACCCAAGTCATTGACTAGCTAAAAAGCATAGGAGTAAACAATCAGGAAGGCAGTATGGGTGAGGTGTACTGGGAGCCACGGTACCTACACTCTAGTTCTGGTCATATTTTCCCCTTACTTTGTGACCTGGGCAAGTAGTATCCCCTTCCTGAGCCTGGACTTCTCTATCTGTAAAATGAGAGGGTTAGACTAAATTGAATTTAGGATTCTTGTCAATTAAAAAAATTATCACTTAAATGGGGTCTTCCTTTCATTAGTCTCTTTCTTACCTCTATTTCATGTTGTTTCCTAAAGACAATTTATAGCTACAGATGAAACCAGCTCCTAAGTGTGTCTTTAAAAACTAAGTAAATCTTTAATTTGAAGTTAAGTCAGAACAGGTGCACACAATTCTTATTTAGCCTTATAAGTGCAAACAAAGGCTTGAACCCTTTTTAATTATTTAAGAGGTGATTCTGCAGCAAGTGAAGGCAACTGAGATGAAGAATTTGTTAAGGTTGGGGATTGGTTCACTCATTTAAAAGTAAAGACAAGTTTACATATTATTAATGGGAAAGTGCTATATAAAGAAATCTACAGAGCATTTCTTCAAGACACAATAAGAAAGGGGGAAATGTGCCCTGCTCATGGATAGGAAGCTTCAATATTGTGAAATGACAATCCTAATAAAAACAATCTACATTTTCAACAAAATCTCAATC
>NW_006399899.1:5113406-5115492 GCF_000299155.1 Elephantulus edwardii
AAAAAAAAATCAAACCCAAAAAACAAAACCCCAGAAACAAAAAACAAACAAACAAACACAAACTTAATAACCCAATTACAAAATGAGCAACAAACATAGAAAGAATTTTCACAGAGGAAGATATTTGAATAGCAAACAGACACATGAAGAAATGCTCCAAATCATTGGCAATGAGAAAGATGCAAATCGAAACCACAATGAGGTACCATCTCACTCCAGTAACAGTGGCAAAGTTTAACAGGACAGCAAGTAACAAATGTTGGAGAGGATGTGGTGAGATAGGAACTCATACATTGATGGTGGGATTGTAAAATAGTACAACCATTCCAGAAGGCAATTTGGCATTTCCTCAATAACTGAACATAGAAATTCTCTGTGACCCAGCTGTTCTACTGTTTAATATGCCCTGAAAAAATGAGAACTGAGGCACAAAGGGAGACTTGTACATCACTGTTCATAGCTGCATTAGTCACCATCATAAGAACATGGAAATAGCCCAAAAGTCCATCCACAAACGAATGCATTGAGAAATTATGGCACATTCATACAATGGAATACTACACAGCACACAGGAGCAAAGATTTTGTAAATTATTACATAATTTGGGGGAGGGGGACTGGAGAGCATTATGCTGAGTGAACTGATTCAGTCTCACTCACAAGGACAAATATTGTATAAAGCCATTATTGTAGAATGTGTATAAGGATCCAAGGGTGGAGGGCGGAGGGTGGAAGCAGAGGGATGAGGATGTGCAGGGAGAGGGAGATTAATCATGAGGTTGTACAATTTGTTGGGGGGAGTGAGGGAAATTGGAAGAATCTGTTCTGGAAAACAATGCATTAGAATTTTGTAAATACCCTATTAAAAGAAAAAAAAGTGAAAGTAGAAGTTGCTCAAAGTCCTGGTGACACAGTAGTTCAGGTCTTGGTTATTAAGTGAAAGGTTGGCAGTTCAAACTCATCAACTGTTCCATGGAGGAAAGATGTGACAATCTTCTTATAGAAAGATTTGAGGTCTTGGAGATGCTACACAACAGTCCTACTCTGCTGTGCGTACGGTCTCTATGAGTTGCAATCAATGCAATGACAGTGGGTCTGAGTGAGGAGTTGTCCACAGCTAAGAGGCTTTATAACCCAGAATGCCTATATTTCAACTGCTGTTGGTTTCAGGTGCCATTGAGTAGTAAAACAGAAAAAAACTCTGCCTGATCCTTCACTGTTCTCACAATCTACTATGTTTAAGCCTATTGTTATCAGTTCTTCCCATTGAAGAACTTTTTACTTTTCCAAACATCGTCCTTCTCCAGGGACTGGTCCCTAATGATATGATTCCTTAAGTGTGTGATATGAAGCCTCACCATCCTTCCTTCTAAGGAGCACTCTAACTTCACTTCTTCCAGGACATATTTGTTTTTCTTTTGACAGTCCATGGTACATTCAGTATTCTTCACCAAGATCACAATTCAAAGGCACCAAATCTTTTAAATATGAAACTTTCATTTGTCTTCTCAGAAATATTTCCATAATGGTAACAATTTATCAGATTTTTGTTGTTGTTGTTAAGTGCTGTTGAAGTGTTTTCAACTCATAGCGACCCTATATACAACAGCCCTAAACCTTGCTCTATCCCTTGCCAATCTTATTGTCTCCAAGAGGCCCATATATACTACCCCAGTGACTGAACCAATCCATTTCATCGAGGGTCTTCCTCTCTTCGCTGTCCCTCCACCCTCCCAGGCATGACGTCCTTCTCCAATGACTGATTCTGCCTTGCAACATGTCCAAAGTATGTCAGATGGAGCTTCAGAATCCTTGCCTACAAGGACCAGATTGGCTTCACCTTCTCTAGAACAAACTTGTTTGTTCTCCTTAGAAGTCCATGATATATTCAATACTTTTTTCCAGCACTAAAGCTCAAAGGCATCAACTCTTCTTCTATCATCCATAGTCATTGCCCAGCTCTCTGATGCATAGCAAATAGTTGCAAAGATCAAGGCCTGCATCAAAAGCACCTTAGTCTAAAAACTGACATCATTGCTCTTCAGTACTTTGGAGAAGTCTCTGACAGCAGACTTTCTCTTTTTTTT
>NW_006399899.1:5116273-5168773 GCF_000299155.1 Elephantulus edwardii
AGCAGTTCATCTTTTAATTTCCTGGCTGCTGGTACCAAGAGTGTTGACTGTAGAGCCAAGCAAACTGAAGCTGTCAACAATCTCAATCTCTTCATTATCCATCATGATGCTGCCAATTGGTTGCCAATTTGTTTTCTGTATGTTGAGCTTCAATTCATATTGAAGGCTGAAGTCCTTGACCTTCTGCAGCAAGCACATCAAGTCCTCCTCAGTTTCAGCAAGCAAGGTTGTGTCATCTGCATAACCCAGATTATTGATGAGTCTACTTCCAATCTTAGTGTCACACTTTTCCTCATACAGCCCAGCTTCCTGGATAATCTGTTCTGCATATAGATTCTGCATATAGATACAGAGACAGGACACATCCCATATGCACACCCTTTCCAGTTTTGAATCATGCAGTATTTCCCTGCTCTATTCTGACAACTGCCTCTTGGTCCAGGTATAGGTTTCACATAAGCACAATCAAGTGTTCTGAGATTCCCATTCTTCTCATAGTCAGCCACAGTTTGTTGTGATCCGCACAATCATTAAATGCCTTTGCATAGTCAATGAAACATAGACAGTCCTCTAGCACTCTCTAATTTCAGCCAAGATCCATCTGACATTAGCTATAATATCCTTAGTGCCACGGCCTCTTCTAAATCAAACCTGCACTTCTGGCAGTTCTCTGCTGATGTACTGTTCCAGTTGTTTTTGGATAATCTTCAACAGAATCTTGCTTGCATGTGATATCAATGATACTGTTCAGTAATTTTCACACTCTGTCGGATCACCTTTCTTGAGACTGGAACAAATATAGATCTCTTCCAGTCAGTAGGCCAGGTGGTTGTCCTCCATATTTCTTGGCACAGCTTGGTGAGCACATCCAGAGCAGCACCTGTGTGTTGAAATATGTCAATTGGTATACCATCAATTTATGGGGCTTTGTTTGTTGTCAAGTCTTTCAGAGCACCTTGAATTTCTTTCGTCACCACAGGCTCTTGCTCATGTGTTGTTTCATGAAATTCTTCCGTGTCCACCAATTCCTTTTGGTACAAAGACTCTGTGTACTCTTTCCACCTTCTTTTAATGCTTCTTGGATCATTTAATATTCTGCCCAAAGCATGCTTAAGTATTGCAACTCGAGGTTTGAATTTGTTCTTCAGTTCCTTGAGCTCAAGAAAAGCTGAGTGAGTTCAGCTTTTTTCATTTTCTGACTCCAGCTCCTTGCACATTTCATTGTAATACTTTACTTTGTCTTCCTGTGCTGCCCTCTGGAATCTTCTGTTCAACTCCTTAATATCTTGATTTCTTCCCTTTGCTTTGACTTCTTGGCATTCCAGTCTAATATTTAGAGTTTCTTCTGACATCCGTCTTGGTCTTTTCTTCCTTCTTCCTTGATGATAATCTTGATATCTTCCCACAGCTAATCCAGTCTTTGCTCATTAATGTCCAAGGCATCAATTCTGTTCCTGAGATGATTTTGAAATTCAGGTGGGATAACCTCAAGGTCAAATTTTGGTTCCTGTGGACTTCATTTAATTTTTCTCAGCTTCAGCTTGACCTTGCATTTGAGTAGTTGCACAATCAGCACTTGGCCTAGTTTTCACAGCTGATATTGAGCTTCTCCAGTGATTCTTTCCATAGATGTAATTGATCTGATTCCTATGCATATCATCAGTTGAAATTCATGTGTATAGCCTACATTTGTGTTTCTTACAAAATGTATTTGCAATGAATAAGGAATTGATTGTGCAAAATTCTATCGTTCTTTCTCCTGCTTCATTTTATTTCATACTGAGAATTTACTGAAGTCCCTGGAAGGTGCAAATGTTCTTGTTACTGACGGAAAAAGTTGAGAATTCAAGTTCTCGACCCTGAGCTCTCAACCTCTGGTAGTCAGAGATAACTGGAAATCTACTCCCAAGTTTGATATTTTATTGATAAGGACACTGTGACTCAGATAAGAGAAATTTCCAAGATCCAACAGTTGGAAAGTGGTAGAGCCAAGATTCAGCATCTGTACCGAGAATGCTGTGTTCCTGTTCAGATATTCATCCTGGTCAGTTAAGAAGGAAGAAATCAAAGCAGAATTCACAGCCTTCATGGTTTCATTCCAGTTTAATTTTTATAACTCTATTTTCTCTCCTGTCACATCCTATTTCTCATCCTCTTCTGTCAGCCTCACTGTGAGTCTGTTAACTGCTTCCTCTTATACCTTGACACTCAACCTCTGTACTTTTGTTTAGGCTTTTTCCTCTCCTTGATATCTTACTTTGTCAAGGATTCCTTTTGTAATTCCCATGTATCTTTTCATTAACTTTAAAAGAACATTATTTCTATCTCCAGAGCAAGAAAGGCTTGGATGTGTCCCACCTGAGTAATTCATGTTAAGTGTCTATTGTATAACTTGATCATTAATTTCAGTGGGTAATGGGTGATGTGATGCCTTCTTTTCCATCAGAAAATTCTGAACTTACATAAAGTAGACCCTTAGGCGAGGATAATATTAATTCAAAATACTTGACAACTGGAATGGCATGTGGATGTCAACCTATAATAACAGACTCTGAAGAAAGAACTTGCATAATGGAGAATGATATGGTTTTGCTTGTGTGTATTGATGCTGAGGCATCAATCCTACTATGATAAACATAAAGGGAATTATATTAGCCAATTATAAAGACTAGCTAAATGTATTTCTTGTTAATTCCCTTCCATTCTACCATATTAATTCCAAAAATATCTATTGCATCTTTTGATCTCTCTTCCAGGTGTTCTTTTTCTGGTCATGTTTCTATTTTAATTTCCACACTCCAGACCTCTGTTCCATTCTTCAGATCCTCCACATCTCTCCATCCTCAAACCTTTGATCTCTGTTTCTCTCTGGCACATACAGCTCTTTCTCCTGCTTTTTTCATGTCTCACTCTTTCACACTGGTTCGTTTTCTACTAAAATATCATCTTAAAACAGTCCTCCTAACTATCCTGCTATATAAGCCTTTCCTCCTCTCCCTAACCCAATCTATAATGTCATCTGATTTTTGTTTTGCTTTGCTTTTCCACAGTACTGTTACAATCTAATGTTTCATGTGCTGCTCGACTGGTTTTCTAGTCTTCATCAGGAAGCACGTTGTGTAAGGACATACACTTTGACTGTTTTGTTCATAGCAGACACACAACAGGTGCTCAAGGAATGCAATCCATTTTTATGATTATTAGATAAGTAAACAAAGGAATGAATGAATATCAAAGGAAATCTTATGTATCTGAATAATGTAAGCATTACAATTCACAAGGATTCTTAATTGTCACTAAGATTTACAGGGATAAGCCAGGAAGTTAATCTGGTAAGGTTTTTTTGTACCCAAAGTTGCCTCAGTCCTCAAGAGTTTTAACTGAGAGGTGATGTTAGGACTTTATCTTAAAATTAACATTTTTCAGATCCAAGTTGAGGCCTACAAAATGAACACACGTGTTCTCATTTCCTCTCTCCTGTTATTCTGTGCATCTACTTCAGCCTTCTTTCTCTCCTAACTGTATCCCTTCTTCACTCTACGTGTTCTTTTGCTTCCTTCATGAATAGAACTTGCACGTGACTTATGCTTGTCATTACTCCAACTCAGCTCCAAGGTCTCCTCCTTTCATTGTCTTGCTCTACCAGCTATTTCTCCTTTTTGAATTACTCTTTCTGGGGGACAAACATTAAGCAGACAATAAGAATTTACCAGTTAGAGTGAGGATTGACTACTTCAGTTGAATCCAGACTCTTGAACAGCAAAGGTTGTCAGCAGAATAGATACTTATTTGCCACAGTGAGAGTGAGATAATGATTGACAGCCCTGCATCAAAAATCATTTGGAATCTAAAACAGGCCCAAAAATTATACAGTAAAACCTTGCAATTTTATAAGACTGATAGAATGATATTGGGAAACAGAAAAGAGAGATTACATCATGCCTACATGGTACCATTGACTCATTTTTCATCTTTAGGAACAATTTTCCTAAAATATGAGTAAGATTCTTGTTGGAAATAGAAAATTGAAATAGGAAAATAATTTATTCAATGTGTATACAATAGATAGGAATTATATGTAAGTGTAAAGATCTATTTATCGTATGTCAAATGATTCATTTTAATGAAAAAGCCAGATACTATTTTCATCTGTTTGTCTTATATACAGTTAAAAGAAAATGTTTTGTTATTGTATGACCTCTTTATGCAGATGATAGAAGCTAGCTTGCTGAAAGTGAGGAGAACTTGAAGCACTTACTGCAGAAGATGAAAAACTAGTCTTCAATGTGGATTGCATCTCAACATCAAGAAAACAAAAATTATCACCTCTGAATTGATAGGCAACCTCATGGGAGACGGAGAAAAAATGGAAACTGTTAGCAACTTCATCTTACTTGAATCCACAATCAACATCGTTGGTACTGACAGTCAGGAGACCCACAGACCTATTGCACTGGGAAAGTCTGTAGTCAGGGACCTCTCTAAATTATTGAGAAGCAGTGATGTCAGTTTGAGGACTGAGGTGTGCCTGATTCAGGTAATGTTCATTTCAATCACTAACTATTCATTTGAGAGCTTGACAATGAATGAATAATGATGGCAGAAGAATTAATACCTTTGTACTGTGGTGTTAGAGAAGGTAACTGAATATCCCATGGACTGCTAAAAGAATAATCAAGTGTAACTTGGAGAAACAAAGTGTAGCCAGAGTGCTTCTTGGAGGCAAAAATGACAAGGATTCATCTCTCATATTTTGGGCATATTGTTAGGAGAGATTGTTCCTTGGAGATGGATATCATCCTTGGAAAGATAGAAGACCAATGAAAGATAAGAAGACCTTCAGCCACATGGATTAACATAGTGATGGCTGCAAAGGGCTTGAGTGTGTTATAATTGATAAGGATGGGGTGGTATAGAACAGAGTTTGGATCTATTGTTTATAGAATCTTTATTAGTCATGCTCCCCTTCATGACACCTAACAACAATAGCAATTCAACTGCAGAGACCTATTTAACAATGATTTGTTAATGACCAGTTTTTGATTGTGTATCCTAAAAGCAAGCTATATGTTGAAGTTGCGTTGTTGTGGCTGCTGTTAAGTGTTACCGAGTTGACTGTAACTCTTAATGACCCTATGTACAATAGCTGAGTTGAAGAAGTGGTTTTATGTTCTGACCAGTGAGGTATGATGAGACAATTGTCTCATGCAGACTTTCAGTAACTTTTTGCGAAAAAAAAATTGAGAAAAGTAGCATGAAGTATTGAGCATGAAATTGTGCGGATCAAGTGTAGAAGTGATACATAATACATGTCTTCTGTTCACTTTCCATTGGCTAAACTCAATACAATGACTTAATCTAACAGTCAGAGACACTGGGGAAATGTAGTCAAGTTGTGTATGTGTACCTAGGGAAAAGAGAAATGGATTATGGTAAAGAGTTTATTATCTTGATCACTTTAAAGAAAGTCAACTAGAAATTGAGAAGACAGAGTAAAATATTTTTTTGGTTTTCTAAAAGAAACGAAACGGGTTCTATCCTCTCATGTCCTATTTCTCCCCTATTCACTTACTTTCTTGCTTAAATTTAAGAATGTCAGAGGTGGAAAAGCCTTTAACAGTTTTTTGCTTTTAATTTATACCTGAGAGCCAAGGAGTTTCTCAGAGAATGTTTATTTCTTTTCAAGATCGCTGTCGTTTCACCATTTGATGGTGAAAGAAAGAAACACTTAGTTGGAGAAAATCTGGGATCTGTGTTTGGAAATTTAGAAGAGATCTAAGTCAGCAGTTTCTGGGAATTATAGGCTCTTGATATCCGATGTTGAGGCAAACTGACTTTCTGAATCATATCTTTGGCATAATACCCATGTCAGTTCAACTTGTTGGGGACACGGATAATAAGTCTCTCTTTTATGTAACTCTGAGCGAAGTATTATTTCTCATCATGAATAATCTGTGAAGTTTTAAGGTCTACAAAAAGGTCCCTGTGGGCTTCATCTTGGGCTCGTAGAAAGGCTGAGCCATGGCTTCTGTGGCCCACATACTGCATAAAAACTACTAAGACTGCATTTTATAACTACTTTAGTATATATATATATATTTAAAGGATGCTGATTTTAAAAGAAATGAAAATATTTTCATAGTTCTCTGAGAGTATTTTGGATTCTAAAGTTTTACCAACTATGTTGGCCTTGATTTGAACTTCCCCAACAACCCTATCAGAGATGTTAAGGTTAATGTTAATGTTTTAGAACTGATGAGATATAGAATTGTCAAATTGCAAATGAAAGAACTTAGGTGTGAGAGGGTAACTTACAAAACCCTTTGATATTCAAGTGACAAAACCTGAACCAATCTTTATACATGTGTGCCATTTTCAATTGATCATTCACATATGCTGTGTATGTTGTTATGTGCTGTGAAGTTGACTATCACTCATAGTGTCTAGGAACAATAGCCCTGAACTCTGCCCTCTCTTAAGTCAATCTCACCTACTCTGACACACCTGCTGCCATGTCACAGTCACTGTGTCAACCCTCCCAATGCCAGGTCTTTCTTTCCTGCACTGACCTTCCACCTTTCCAAGTATGGTGTCCTCCAAGGTCCCTCCTGACAACCTACACAAAGTATGTGAAATAAAGTTTTAAAATCCTTGCCTCCAAGAAGCAATCTGATTTTGCCTTCTCCAGGACAGACCTGTTTGTTCACTTGGCAGTGCATGGTATGTTTAATACTCTTCTTCAGCATCGTAACTCCAATGTATTGATTCTTTTTCTGTTATCTGTCCAGCTCTCAGATACGTAGCAAGCAGTTGAGAAGATCCTGGCCTGGATCAGGCACACCTTTGCCTTTAGACTGGCATTGTTGATTTTTAACACTCTGGAGGGGTTCCTGACATTTGTCTTCTGATTTCCTGACTGCTGGTGCCAAGAGTGTCGATTATAGATCTGAGCAAGATGAAATTGCTAATCTTTTCTCCATCCATCATGACACTGCCAATTGGCCCAGTGGTGAGAGCCTTTGTCCTCTTTTTATTGAGATGTAATCCATAATGAAGACTGCAGTTCTTGACCTACTGCAGCAAACGCTTCAAGTCCTCCTCTGCTTTGGTGAGCAAGGATGTGTCATTTGCATAATAAAAGTTGTTGATGAATCTTCCTCCAATCCTGATATCACTCTTTCTCCCCCATCCCATAAAATCCAGCCTCCTGGATGATTTGTTCTTCATATAGATTGAAAAGGTACAGAGACAGGATACATCCTTGATGCACTCCTTTTTTAATTTTGAACCATGCAATGTTCCCTTGCTCTGTTCATACAAATGCTTTCTGTTCTAAGTTTCACATGAACACAATCAAATGATCTGGGATTCCCATTCCTCTCAATGTTAGTCACAATTTGTTGTGATCCACACAGTTAAATGCCTTTGCATAGTCAATAAAACACAAATAGACATCCTTCAGATACCATCTGCATTCTGCCAAGATCCATCTGACATTGGCAGTGACATCTTGAGTGCCATAGCCTTTTCTAAACCCAGCTTGTATTTCTAGGATTGCTGTTCTAGTCATTTTTAGATAATCATCAACATGATTTTGCTTGCATGTGATATTAATTACTCAAGAGCAACAGTGTCTCTCTGGAGACTAAGGTTCGCCTGATAGAGGCCATGGTTTTTGCAATCACTTGTTACGCATCAGAGAGTTGGACAATGACTAGGGAGGATAGAAGGAGAATTGACGCCTTTGAGCTGTGGTGCTGGAGAAGGGTATTGAATGTACCATGGACTGCCAAGAAAACAAACAGATTCATCATAGAGAGGATTAAACCAGGCTACTCCTTGGAGGCAAGGATTCTGGGGCTTCATCTGACATACTTTGGACATGTTGTAAGGAGAGACAGGTCTTTGGAGAGGGACATCATGCTGGGTAGAGTAGAGGGACAGCGCAGGAGGGGAAGACCCTCTATGAGGTGGATTGATTCAGTGTCTGGGGTAATCGGGATGGGTGTGTCAGAGGCAATGAGATTGGCACAGGATAGAGCAGGGTTTAGGGCTGTTGTACATAGGGGTCGCTATGAGGCTCAAACGACTCGACGGCGCATAACAACAACAACAACAACAGTGATTTCCACACTATGTTGGGTTACATTTTTGAAATGAGAATAAATATGAATCTCTTCCCACCAGTTGACCAGGTAGCCATCTTTCAGACTTCTTGGCACAACCTTATGGGAGCAACCAGGGCCTTATCTGTTTGCTGAAATATGCGTGTTGATATTCCATCCGTTTCAGGGGCCTTATTTTCATTTTTTTTTATTTTAATTTTCTATTGTTGTTCATGCCCACTTGCTGTACAGAGGTAACTTGCAGTTGCTGTGAAGCTGAACGCTTAACACTGTGACACCGATGTGTCAAACACAATAGTGGTTACCCACAGTGGACAGTGTTTGGTGGGGCTCCCCGGTTTAAGCAAGCTTGGAAGCAGGAGTGGCATCCACTTCCATAAACTGCTTGCTTCTGGAAACCCTATGAACCTGAAGAAAGGATGAAAGTCAAGCACACAAGTGTTGAGGACTTTCATTCATAGGGTCACTATGAGTCGCCTACGACTCGACGGCACTTAACAACAACAACATTGGTGTTCATGTAAAATTCGCATACATTGTGTTTCACACTATTCTTTGTTCACATGGTGTTCCATACAAGAATTCAGGGGCTTTATTTTTGTCAATTCCTTCAGGGTATCTTCAACTTCCGCTTTTATTTCCATTTATAGGGAAACTTTTTCTGTTTTGGGCACACAGCACCACCATCTCCCTCATGCCCACTTGATTCTTAGGGATATTGTAAGTATTGTTATTTTCATTTCACAGATGAGCTCTCTTGGTCTCAGAGTTGAGTATAAGGTTTCTCCACACAGTACTCCTCTTGCCCAGGACAATACAAAACAATGTTTAGTATACCGTAGCTTGGTACCAGTGTCCACTCTAGCCTGGGATGATGAACAATTTTCATTTTATTAGGATCTTGGGTCTTTATAAGTCATGATATGTTTTGACTTATGCCTCACCTGAACGATAAAATGTAACAAAGACAACACTTATTATAGCAATCTGTTCACTGTAAAAATAACTCCTATGCCTCAGTAGCACATATGTACCAGGTCTCTCGCCACTTAGTACTGTTAGTTTCACAAATTTACAGATGGAGGAACTGAAATGAAATTGTTGTTAGGTGTCATCAGGTTGTTTTCAACTCAGAGCGATCTTGTGTACAACAAAGCAAAACCTTGCCCTATCCTGCACCTTCTTCACAATCTGTGCTGCGCTTACCCCATTATTATAGTAATTGTGCCAATCCGTTCCATTCAGGGTGTGCCTTTGTTTTGCTGACCCTTTGCTTCTTCACACATGATACCTTTCTTCAGGACCTGATGTCTCCTAATAACATGCCCAAAGTTTGTGAGACAATGTCTCACTAAGCTTGATTCTAAGAAGCACATTGGCTACACTTATTTCGAGAAAGATTTGTGTGTTCTTTTAGCAGTCTGGGATGTATTAAATATTCTTTGCAAGCACCACAACTCAAAAGCCTTCATTCTTCTTCAGTTCTTCTTATTCATTGTCCAACTTTCAAATGCATACGCTGCAATGAAAAATAAAAGGGCTTGGATCAGATGTATCTATCTTTAAAATGACATCCTTGCTTATTAGCACTCTAGAGAGATCTTTGTCTCCATATTTGTCCAGTGTAATAGTACATGGTTTGATTTTTTTTTCTTGCTACATTTAAAAAATGTTTTATTAATTTTCGTATAATGATTCCTATACATTATGGTTTCATTCATATGCATTGTGTTTTATACAATCTTTCATTTATTTTGTGTTTCGTACAATCATTCATATACAGTCTATTTCACATTATTTTTTAAAATTGGATTGCTTGCAGGAGCTCTGGTGGCCTAGTGGTAAGAAGCTGTACTGCAATCTCAGAGACACTCAGAATCCACCAGATGCTCTGCTGGAGAAGGAGGGGCAATCTCCTCCTATTCCAGTCAGATCTGATTTGACGGTACTCATAAACACAATAATAATTTTTAAAAATTGGATTACTTGCAAAGTTTACATGCTTTATGCTCCATACGGTCCTTTATTCACGTTGTGTTTTATACAATCATTCCCATGCATTATGTTTTATATAATAAATCACCACTGGACCTTGCCCATGAATACCGTCTTTTCGCCTAGATCCTTCCCATTTGCTTCCCTTCCTTTCCCTCCACCCAGCAAACTGTGCATTTCCATGGCTTCACCCCTACCTATCCTCATCCTTCCACTCCACCCTACCTCCACCATGAGTTATATAACCCAGCTATTAGGAACATGTTGCTTGTTGTTGTTATGTGCCGTCGAGTCGCTTGCGACTCATAGCGACCCTATGTACAACAGCCCTAAACTCCGCTCTGTCCTGTGCCAATCGCAGTGTCTCTGACATTCCCAACCAGATTATCCCAGTCACTGAATCAATCCACCTCATAGAGGGTCTTCCCCTTCTGCGCTGTCCCTCCACCCTCCCAAGCATGATGTCCTTCTCCAAGGACCTGTCTCTCCTTACAACATGTCCAAAGTATGTTAGACGGACACTCAGAATCTTTGCCTCCAAGGAGCTGCCTGGTTTAACCCTTTCTAGGATGAATGCTTGTTTTCCTAGCAGTCCATGATACCCGCAATAATCTTCTCCAGCACCACAGCTCAAAGGCATCAATTCTCCTTCTATCCTCCCTAGTCTTGTCCAACTCTCTGACACATAACAAACGATAGCAAAGACCATGGCACGTATCAGACACACCTTAGTCTCCAGAGAAACACCATTGCTCTTCAGTATTTTGGAGAGGTCCCTAACAGCAGACTTTTCCATGGCAATACACCTTAATTTCTGGCTACTGGTGCCAAGAGTGTGAGTGTGACTGTGGAGCCAAACAGACTAAAGCTGTGAACAATCTCAATCTCTTCACCATCAATCCTGATGCTGCCAATTGGTTCAGTGGTGAGAAACTTTGTCTTCTTGATATTGAGCCTCAATCCATATTGGAGGCTTCAGGTCCTCCTCAGTTTCAGCAAGCAGGGTTGTGTCATCTGCATAAAGCAGATTGTTGATAGATCTTCCACCAATCTTGACCCCACACTTCTCCTCATAGAGCCCAGCCTCCCAGATAATCTGTTCTGCATACAGGTTGAAAAGGTATGGAGACAGGACACATCCCTGGTGTATGCCTTTCCCAATTTTGAACCATGTAGTGTTTCCTTGCTCTGTTCTGACGACTGCCTCTTGGTCCAAGTATAGATTTCTCATTAGCACAATCAAGTGTTCTGGGATTCCCATTCTTCTCAGAGTCAGCCACAGTTTGTTATGATCCACACAGTCAAATGCCTTTGCATAGTCAATGAAACACAGATAGAAATTCCTCTGGTATTCCCTGCTTTCAGCTAAGATCCATCTAACATTAGCTACAATATCCCCAGTACCATGACCCCTTGTAAACCCAGCCTGGACTTCTGGCAGTCCTCTGCTGATGTGCTGTTCCAGTCATTTTTGGATAATCTTCAGTAGAAATCAATGATGCTGTTCTATAGTTTTCACACTCTGTTGGTCACTTTTGTTTGACAAATATAGATATCTTTCTGTTAATTGGTCAAGTGGTTGTTCTCCAGATTTCTTGGCACAACTTTATGAGCACGTCCAGGGAAGCATCTGTTAGCTGAAATAAGTCAATTTATACACTATTTGTTCCTGGGGCCTTATTTTTTGCTATTTCCTTCAAAGCCGCCTGAACGTCTTCCTTCCTCACCATCGACTCTCGCTCATATGTTGTTTCATGAAATTCTTCTTTGTCTGCCAATTCCTTTTGAGAACTGAGACACAAACAGAGATTTGTACACCAATGTTCATAGATTCTCAGCAGTACAAGAACATGGAAAGAGTCCAAATGTCCAACTAAAACAGAATGGATTGAGAAAGTGTGGTACATTCACACAATGGAATACTATGCAGCACTCAGAACTAATGATTTTGAAAAATACAACATAATTTGGGAGAGGCTGGAGAGCATTATGCTGAGTGAACTAACTTAGTCTCTTAAGGACAAATACTACATAAGACCATTATAATAAAAATAGAAGGATAACTAGTAAAACATGATTTGATTTTTAAATTGCTGTTACAATGGATGTTGATTGTGGATTTAATTTAAATAAAAGCGTTAACCACGTCAATCTTTTCTTCCTTTGTCATGATGGGTTTTTGTCCTTTCATGTGAATTTTTGTTTTCTTTAGATTGAAGTCTAATCCATACCGAGGAATATAGTCTTTGAGCTTCACCAATAAGTACTTCAAGTTTTCTTCAGTTTCTGCAAAAAAGGTAGTGACATTTCTATCTGTAATTAAGGTTGTTGATGAATCTTCCTCCATTCCCAGCTTCATGTTCTTTTTCATATATTATGGTTCTCTATTTGCTGACATTATTATTCCTCAATAATTTGGAGAGGTCCCTAACTATAAATTTTCCCACTTCAGTGTGTCTCTTTATTTACTGAATGCTGGTACTAAAGGTGTTAATTATGGATTCAAGAAAGTTGAAATTGTTTATAGTTTCAATCTTGTCTTCATCCATCATGATGTTGCTTATTGGTCCAGTGTTGAGTGTCTTTGTTTTCTAGTCATTGAGATGCAATCCATACTGAAGGCTGCATTCCTTGATCTTTTGCAACAAGTGCTTCAAGTCCTCCTCACTCTCAGCAAGCAAGGTTGTATCATATGCATAAAGCATGTTATTGATGAGTTTTCCCCTGATCCTTAAACCACATTCCTCTTTATAGAGTCCATCTTCTTGAATAACTTGTTATGCATACAGATTAAATAAGTTCGAAGAGTGGATACAAGCCTGACACACTCCCTTCTGAATTTTAAACCATGTAATGATCCCCTGCTCTGTTCACACACAGCCTCCTATTCCAGGTATAGGTTTCACATGAGCACAATTAAGTGCTCCAGGACTCCCATTCTACTCAATGTCAGCCTCAACTTGTTATAATCCACACAGTCAAATGACTTTGCATAGGCAATAAAACACAAATACATATCCTTCTGGTATTCTTTACTTTCAGCCACCATCCATCTGATGTTAATCATGATATCCCTGGTGCCATGGCCTCTTCTAAGTCCTGCTTGAGCTTCTGACAGTTCTCTATATATGTACTATACCAGCCATTTTTGGATGATTGTCAGCAGTATTTTGCTTGCATGTACTATTAATTTTATTGTTCAATGGTGTCCACATTCAGATGGATCACCTTTCTTGGGAATGGGAACAAATATGGACCTCTTCCACTCCCTTGGCCAGACAGCTGTCTTTCGAATTTCTTTGGCATAGACTAGTGAATGCATCCAGTGCTACATCTGTTAAATGAAACAAGTCGATTTGCATCTCATCAGTTCGGGGATTTATTTTTTACCAATAACTTCGATGCAGCTTCCACTTTCTTCTTCATTACCATTGGCCCCTTTTCTTATGGTACTTCCTGAACATCTTCTGTTTCAATCAGTTCTTTCTGGTAAGGTGGTTCTGTGTATTCCCTCCATCTTCTTCTCCTCCTTTTTTAAAATAAAATTTTTATTTTATACTGGTTTACTTAAAAAGTTCATATACATTGTTTTTCACACCAGATCTTTCAGATTTCATTTATCCAACCCCCTCCACCCATCAAATTGTGTTATCCAATGATTAAAAACACCCCTATCTCACCCATCCTCACCCCTTTACTCCCTCCAACCTTGGATCCTCATACGTGTTCTACAATAATGGTCTTATACAGTATTTGAAAACAATGTAGACTACTTTGCAGCACACAGGAGCAATGATTTTGTAAATTACCATATAACTTGGGAGAGACTGGAGAGCATTATGCTAACTGAACTAACTCAGTCCCATAAGAACAAATACTGTATAAGGCCCTCCATATTCTTTTGGTGCTTTCTAGGTCATTCAATACATTGCCATGCATCTTTAAATATTTTAAAATGAGGCTTAAATTTATGTTTTAAATTTGGGACCTCTCCAAATTATTGAGGAGTACTGATATCAGTTTGAGGACTAAGGTGCATCTGACTCAGGTCTTTGTCTTTCTGATCACTTGCTATGCCTCTGAGAACTGACACTAGATAAAAACAACAGAAAGATTGATGCCTTTGAGCTGTCATGCTGAAGAAGAGTAATGAACATCCCATGGACAGCCAAAAGAACAAACAAACATTTCTTGGAGGGGGTGCAGGTGGAGCGCTCTTTGGAGACAAGAATGATAAGGCTTTGCCTCACATATTTGGGCATGTTGCTAGGAGGTACTATTCTTTGGAGAAAGACATGATGCTAGGAAATGTCGAGGGCCTGAAAAGGAGAGGAAGACTATAGACCAGATGGATTGAAGCAGTGACTGCTGCAATAGGCTCTTGTGTGTCAGGAAATGTGAAAATAGCATGGGATAGAAGAGGGTTCAGATCTTTTGTTCATAGGATCGCTATGAATCGTACTCTACTTGACAGCACCTAACAATAACAGTTATTTGCTAAGCATACACATGGAAACCTGACAAGATGTGACCCCGACATACACTTTTCCTTATTTTAAACATGTGATATATCCTTGTTCTTTTTGAATGATTGTTTCTTGGTCCACATACTGGTTCTACATGAGCACAATTAAGTTTCTGGAATTCCCATGAGCATGGCAAGACCCAGGACTTGAGCTCACTAGTCTGACTCCAGCCCAGCAATTCTTAGTGGTAAATTCTCCAGAATAGGACAATGTTCAGGTCAGTTGACTCATCGGGTTTCTGTGTGTTGTAGTTAACTCAACGGCCTTTAACAGTAATATTCCTTTTTACCGGCTCATTCTGGTAAGTTCTTTCAAGCAATTTCTATTTTCTGATTTTAATTCCCTGACCAAAAGTAGCAAGGTAGATAGATAGCTGCTAGTGAATTAATTCCAAATCATGAAAACTGTATGTAAAAAAGAAGAAAATGTTATGTTATCTTGCATCCAACTTTTGACTGTAAGCATGTCTGAGCCTATTCTTGTTGCTCTTGTTCTAATCCATCTCACTAAGGATCTCCCTCATCTTTGCTTGCCCTATTCTTCAGCAAATATAGGGGAGCCTTCCAGAAATCAATGCCTCCTGATAGAATGATGAGACTGGCAAAGTTCTTTTGTTAGCCATAAGGCTGCCGTTAGATAATTCTCAGAAATAGTTCACTCAGCCTTTTTTCCCTCGTCTCTTTCAGTCTGGATATGTGTGTATATTTTACTTATGTACTTGTGTAGGGATTAAATATGTCTGATGGCACTATGATTAAAGCCCTAGGCTTCTAGCCAAATATTGGTTGTTGAAACCCACCAACCACTCCATAGGAGAAAGCAGAAGCTATCTACTTCAATAAAGACTTAAGTCCTTGGAAACCATATGTTGTTGTTAGGTGCCGTTGAGTCAAGAATGAGTTATAGCAACCCTCTGAACAATAGATCTGAACCCTGTCCTATCCTGCGCCATCCTTACACTTCCTGACACACAAGAGCCTATTGTGGCAGTCATCACATCAATCCATCTGGTCGAGGGTCTTCCTGTCCTTTGCCGACCCTCTACCCTTGTAAGCATCATGCCCCTTTCCAATGAACAGGCCCTCCTAACAACATGCCCAAAGTATGTGAAGCAAAGCCTCATTAATCTTGCCTCAAAAGAACACTCCGGCTACAAACCTTATGGAATAGCTGTATCCTTCCCTTTAGAGTCATTATGAGCTAAAATCAATTGACAATGGGTTTGGGTTTTGGAGCATATGTACACACACACACACACACACACACACACACACACACACATACACACAAATATCCCCCCCCCACACACACACTTTGGTTGTTAGATACCATCAAGAAACCATTAGTGACTCCTAGTGATTCTGCCCAATAAAACTATACTCAAGCCAGTGCCATCACATGATAGATAGATTGTGAATCTAAGCTTTGTCTTAGCTAATTTTTGCATTATGAGAGATGGTGAAGGGATTGAGATTATTAACAGCTTTAGTTTGCTTGGCTCCACAAGCAACACTCTGGGTACCATCAGCCAGGAAATCAAAAGATTAATTGCATTGGGAAAGTCAGATGTCAGGAACTTTTCCAGAACACTAAAGAGCAACAAAGTCAGGCTGGAGTCTAAGGGGCCCCAGATCCAGGCCATAGTCTTTGCAATTGCTTGCTCTGCATCAGAGAGCTGGACAGTAACTAGGGATGATAGAAAGATAATTGATGCCTTTGAGCTGTGGTGCTGAAGAAGAATATTGAATATACCATGGACTGCCAGGAGATTAAACAAGTTCAGCCTAGAGAGGGTGAAACCAGGTTGCTCCTTGAAAGCAAGGATTCTGAAGCTTCATCTAACATACTTTGGGCATATTGAAAGGAGGGACCAGTCCTTGTAGAGGGACATCATGCTTGGGAAGATGGAGGCACAGAGAAAGAGAGGAAGACCATTGATGAGATGGATTGATCCAGTGACTGGGGTAATGAAGATAGGTGGGCCAGAGACAGTAAAGTTGGCGCAGGATAGAGCAGATTTCAGGCTATTGTACATATTGTCTTTATGAGTTGCAAGTGACTCGATGGCACCTAACACCAACAACTTTCAGAAGTGGAAAGACAGATATTTCTTCCTAGTTTGTCTTAGTCTGGAAGAGCCACAAGCCTCCACTGACAGAGGGAACTCTGGTGAGGAGTTGCTCTGTCAACCAAAGGCATGTGGTTTGAATCTACTAGCTGTTCTGCAGGAAAACCATGACCAAACTGACTATAATTTCTTTCAAAATTCAAGGTCAATGTTGTTGTTATGTGCAATTGAGTCATCTGCACCTCATACCCTGCCCTATCCTGAACCAGTCTCACTAATTCCAACACACCTACCTCATTACCATTGTTACTGTTAATCTATCTCATCCAGGATCTTCTTTCCCTGTGCTGTCCCTTCACCTTTCCAAACAAGGTGTTGTTCTACAAGGACTGGAGCATGGGAGAAGCTTGCCTGTCTTTGTCCCATGGAGCAGCTGGTGTTTTCAAACTTTGTACTTTTGGGTTGACAGTACAACTCCTTACCACTAGGCCACAGGATATGTGTGTGTGTGTGTGTGTGTGTGTGTGTGTGTGTAATTTGTCATTCACTTGTAATTGACTCATTGATAATATGTTTTACATTTTTAAAAATGTTTATAAACATTTACTTCATCCTTGACATGGTTTAGGGAACAGAGAAATTTTGTTACATGATGCAAAAGTAAAGACCATGGAGAAGTTTATCCTAGGAGGGGGCACGTAGAAAGAAATGAGAATTACTTACAGAACTCTGGAGAAAAGGGAGACATTTGAGAGGAAAAAACCACCAAATAGTGATGAGGTATATATCTCTGATCATATGCTGTATTTTCTAAAGTGCGAGAAGTCCAAGTGTGGACACAGTTTTCCGGGGGACGTGGTGAGTGTTCCTGATCCTGAGGGGAGGCAGGTATTAGACAGATAGTAACCATCTAGCCCAGCTCCAGGATATCTTTATTTGTGATAGGCCAGAATTATGTGAAATTTCACAACAGGTAGAAAATGATAATCTGAAGCGTCTTGGCTGTCTGGGATCCCTCTTCACCTTTCCTTGCCTGGCTTAAGTGCAGCTGCACCTTCATAATGAGATTAGCGCAGCAGGAATGTCATTGCTGTGGGGTTGGACCAGTGAGTATGGTGTTGGCTGCAATCTCATGACTTGAATTCTACATATGCTTCTTGCCATCACTGGGCCTGTCAGGTGGGGCTGGGAGAGGAATGAGCAAAGAGGGCTCATTATGCCAGTGCTACAGAGATCGCAGGCCATGGGTAGTGTGGGCTCGACCTGAATGTCAACCGGTGGCAGAGGAGTGAACTGCAGAGCAGATGAGTACAGGGCAAAAGACATTTCACCTGCTGGTGGGCTGAGGGAGCTTTCCATCTGGGCTGATGGTGCTCAGCGGGAGCAGGGCACGCCAAGTTCAAAGTGAAAGAAACTGGCCACATCCGTGTCAGAGCTGCGGGAGGAAGAGCTTCTGCAGGCTTAACCATTTAATGAGTCTTCATCTTCTGTGACAAGGAAAACGGTGGAATTGCAAGCAGAGAGCTTGAAAGAACAATTCTTTTGAGATACCATCTTCCCATTGAATCATCTATTATGGACTCATAGATTATTGAATACTGAACATGGGTGAGGCTTGGGGAAATTGTTCTTTGGGGAAATTTCTCAGCCTATAGTTAAAAGGTCGGCCTTGGCCTTAGACAGCACATAAAAGCCCTTGAAGCCTCTGTTTTATCATCTGTGAAATAGAGACCCTACTATCTGGCCCTCATAGTACTATTATGAGTCTAGAGGGAAGATATGTGAATGAAAAGCACTTTGCATACTGATCCTACAGCAACACTTTGTTTGGTGGGAGATGAGGGGAAAAGATGATTTTAAGTAACTACTTTTCATTTATAGATTCATATCTCCGAAAAAATGGACCGGGAGTCTACATAGTCATCATTCTGTGTTCTTAAAGGAAAAACCATCAGCACTCATTTTTTTGCCATGATAAGGCGAAACAAAGTTTGTAGCCAGGCCACTTTGAAATTCAAAGCTGATTCTACCAACTAACTTTGTGAGTTTAAATGATTGGTATAACCTCTCTGAGCATCAAGATGAAAGCAGAGAGAAGATTTTTTTTTTTTGCCTTGAGTAATTGTTATGGGCATTAAAAACAGAGCTTCAGATCCATTTGTTCTAGTTCAACTTCATTTATTAGCAGGAATTGGAACCAGAATGAACCAGTTCAAAACATGATTTAATGATGGAACATAATTTTTACTTCTTTAAACCTTTTAATTCTTTACACCATTATTAGAGTAGGTTCTGTTAGAGAAAAGGGTGCTGTTATCTCTTTTTTATGACTGTCAGGAGAAAGGAAAAGGCTCTCAGTTAGCTTTTAAGGTGCAGTTCATTCTGGAAAACAGAATTTACTTCACAAAACAAATACAAAATCCAATCTCCTAAATTTGTTACTGTCCAGTCAATTGCAACTCATAGTGACCCTCTAGGGCAGAGTTGAAGCGTTCCATAGTATTTCTGAGTCAGTCATCTTTGTGGAAGCTGATTGTTCCCTCTTCTATGAAGCAGATGGTGGGTCCAAATGACTGATCTTAAATTTCTAATGATGCCAATAACATCTGTCCTGCCAGACCCTCCATTAGCTTGTCTTTCCCTGCACACAGTATTCATTTATCCCTCTTTATTCTTATTGGTAAGGCGAACCCTACCCCAATGATATTATTAAGTTAGTTGTAATGTGCTTTTACTTTCTTCCTCCTCATAAAAGATGTATTAATTTGTTAGTGCTTAGCTAAAATTTATATGTGCTGAAGCCTGTGCATGTGATCTTATTTGGAAATAAGATTTTGTGTTTGCTTTCGCAGCTCAATTACTAAAATTGAAAATATAGTTTTTGCAGATGGGATGAGTTACTATGAGGTCTATATAGATTAGGGAAGTTCCCAAACCCAATAATTTATGTCTATAAGGAGAAGGAGATTTATAGATACACACACATATAAGGAAAAGGCTTTGTGATGATGGTGGTAGATATTGGAGAGACGCAGCTACAATCTAAAAAAATGCCAATCATTGGTAGAAACTATTAGACTCTTTGGAAACAGGAGTGACATTCATTTCTTTAACAACATGCCTTCGGAAACTCTATGAGCTTAGATAAATGTCGACAGTCATAGAAAGGCTTCAGGCCTTTTGTTCATAGGGTTGCTATGAGTTGTGCTCAATTTGAAGGCAATCAACAACAACAACAACATTAAAATCTAGCAAGGGACAGGAAAGAGTTCTTACAAGCCTTCAGAATGAGCATGGCCTTGTTGAGACTTTAATTTCAGGTTTCTAGCTTCCAGAATAGGGAGCTCTGTGGTGTAGTCTGTGGAGAGTCGTCCTGCTAATCTACAGGTCACCACTTTCTGGTAGTTTGCATCCATCAGAGGTTTTGTGGGAGAAAGATGGACAGTCTCCTTGTGTGGAAACCCAATGGAGAGTCAGCTTTGATGCAGTATTTGAGTTTGAGCTTCCATAATTATGAGAGAATTTTTTTTCTTGTTAGTCTAATTTGTGGTATTTTGCCCTAGAAAACAAATGTAGAGCCCTGGTGGTGCAGTGGTTAAAAGAGTTTGGCTGAATTTGGCAGCCACTCCATGGGAGAAGATATGGAATTTCCACTTTCATGAAGATTATAGCTTGAACAATCCTGTAGGACAGGCCATTGTGTCCTGTGCAGTAATTATGAGACATGAGCAACTTAACAACAGTGGAAACAACGGTGTTATGAAGCTAAAGCAAAGAGAAACTTTCCACAATCAGATTTCTGGGGTTTACTTTCAGTGAAGTAAAGAAAGTACCAGATCCTGGGTCAAGAGGTTCATATTCTAGTCAACCTCAGCTATGTGACTCTATAAGATTTTTCAATTCTTCAAGCAGAAAATACCAGAAAGATATCTATCTGTGTTTTGTTTATTATGCAAAGACTGTGTAGAACATAACAAGTTATGGCTAACATTGAGAAGAATGGGAATTGCAGAAAACTCAATTGTGTTTCATGTGAGAACTATACATTGGCCAAGAAGCTGTTGTCTGAACAGAGCAAGGGAACATTTCTTGTTATCATTAGGCACCATCAAGTAGAGTATGAAACACAACATGGTTTAAAATCAAGAAAGATGTGCATCAGGGTTGTATCCTTTCTTTCTTCTTACCTATTTATTTTGTCTGTTTAATAAATCACTCAAGAAGCTACACTTTATGAAGAAACATGCAGTATCTGGATGAGAAGTACACTCATCAGCAACCTGTGTTATGCAGATGACACACTTTGCTTGCTGAGAATGAGGGGGACATGAAACACTTCCTGTAGAAGATCCAAGACAACAGTCTTCAATATGGACTACATCTCAAGATTAAAAAAGAAAAAAAAAATTCTCACCTCTAGGCTAATAGGAAATATCATGATAGATAGAAAAAAGATTGAAATTGTCAGTATTTTAATCTTCCTTGGATCCATAATCAAACCCATAGTACTAGAAGTTGAGAAATCAAAAGAGATGTTGCTTTGGAAAAAATCTGCTGTCAAGGACCTCTCCAAGGTGCTCAGGAGCAATGATGTCAGTTTAAAGACTAAAGTACATCTGATTCATGCCATGATCTTTTCAATTACCTGCTTTGTCTCTGAAAGGTGGAGAATGACAAGGGTGACAATAGAAGAATCAATGGCTTTGAGTTGTGGTGTTGAAGAAGAGTACTGACTATCCCATGGACTGCCAAACAAACAAGCAAATATGTCTTTGACAAAATGTAATCAGGGTGGTCCTTAGAGGTAAAGATGGTGAAACTTCTTCTCACATACTTTGGGCATGTTGTTAGGAGAAGTTAGTCCTTGGAAAAAGACATCAAGCTTGGAAACATGGTTTGTCAGCAGAAGGCAGGAAGACCCTCAATGATACGGGTTAATGCAATAACTATAGCAAAAGACTTGAGTATATCAGAGACAATGAAGATGGTTGAGGATAGGGCAAGGTTCAGATCTCTTGTTCATAGGGTTTCTCTGAGTTGCATTAGACTCAACAAGTACATAACAACAATATAAGTTCCAGGTTTTCTTCATAAAATGGGTGTCACATCACTGTTGTGAACATTGTTCAGGATATTGCTCTCTATTTGAGAGGCAGTAGTTGTGAAAGAACTTTGTTTTTACAGCTTGCAGAATTCTGTGCCAATGTGAAAGATTATTATTACAGGGGAACCATGACTCTAAACCAAAGAATCAAGTGGCGTGAACAGAATTCTGTGTATGAGCCAAAGCAGGAGAATAGACTTTCCAGGGACTTGTGAAACTACTGAAATGCAGCTTAGACTTTCTGCCTTGGATTTTGGAATTATTTGCCTCTATTGATTTTCTCTGTATGCACTCTCCATTTACCTATGCAGTCTCCCTCAAGTCTTCCTGGAATTTATGCATTGAGTGCATTTCTTTTCATCAAAGGCAACCCATTCAATGGCAAGTTGATAGCCAACTGCAGGTGGCCAGTCTGCTGGAGAACAGAAATAAACATGAGCAATAAAAGTTATCTTTCCTCCCCCAAAATGATTGAAGGCGAGAGTGCAGGGAGAAACTCTCTGCTAATACACTCTTTTCCAAAGGATGAAGAAAATAAAATTTTATGAACAGAAAGGCACCCCTTGAAGGCCTTATTTACTGCTTCCTTAATACCAAATCTTTTTTCAGAGAGCTTTCAATTATTTATGAGTTAACACTCACAACCCCCCAGGAGACAGGTTAGCAGGAAAGCATTATTCTGTGACAGCAGAGGGGAAAACGGAGGCTGACAGAAGTCAGATGGTGACATTGCCTGTCTCAATGCATGCAGATGGATTTGGATAGAAAAAAGTTCGAAATCATTCAAACCAGTTTGAAACCATTTGCTAGCCATAGCAGCACTGGTTAGAATTCAATTACTGGCTTTCATTTTCTTAATTAGTTATTACATGGTTCATTAGCTGGCTATTAATTGATAAGTTCAAACTTTTTGTACATACTGAAGACAGAAATATAACTCAAAGGAACTTAGGTCAGAGAGGCCACTCATTAGCTTGTCACTAGGAAGTCTATGTCAGAGCTGGCCTCTGGAACAACAGGATCCAGGAATTCAAATGATGTCAAAACACATTCTCGTCCTCTTAAATCCAGACTTCAGTAAGCATTTACTGCTGCTCTTGTTGCTGTTATGTGACATTGAGTCACCTGCGACCCATAGTGACCCTATGTACTGCAGCTATGAACACGATCCTGTCCTGAGCTGATGTCACTGGCTCCAACACATCAACTCTCATTTCTCCAGTCACTGTATCAATCCATCTCATCCTGGGTCTTCCTCTCCTGTGCTGTCCCTCCACCCTTCTAAGTATGATGTCCTTCTCCAAGGACCAGTCTCTCTAGGCCATGTGGCTCCAGATCCAAGAGGATCTTAAAAATCCTAGCCTCCAAGGAGAGACATGGTTTCACCCTCTCCAAGACAGACCTATTTGTTTTCTTGGTAGTGAAGACTCTTCTTAGAATTAAAATTAAGACATTTTGCATGGATTTAGCAGTAAGACCCCCTTCTCTCTCATTTACACTCTCATTCATTGCTGTTGAGTGGGAAATGACTCATATTTGACCATCCGGCAGGTTTTTGAAGCTGTAAATTGCTGGGGAGGAGATTGTCCATTTTTCTCTCTCAGAGAAACTGATGGAGCCCAACTGTCAGAGTGGTATAGTCTTTGGATTAGTGGAGACTTAACTCAAAGTCCCCTGGACTGCGCCACCAGAAGTCACCTTTCAAATTAGATTTTTTTAAAAAAGTCCCAAGAAAGTATGTTAATTGGTAGACTTTAAGTTAAATTATCACATCCAACCTAATCAATGTGGCAAGGTTAGGAAGAGACTATATATAATTGTCTGGACTAGTGGGAGGACAGAGCCTGGTACTGAGGTTGGCCCCAGGAATCAAGGGGATATCAACTGTCTTGTTTCAATTAACAGATGAAGGCTTAGATGTGCTCAGCAGTCTATGCCTAGAAATTTGGAATATAGCTCTCTGGCCAGCAGATTAGACAAGGTCTATATTTTTCCCATTTCCAGGAAAGGTGATCCAACTGAATATGGAAACTGTCAAACAATATAAATAATATCACATGCAAGCAAAGTACTGTTGAAGATCATCCAAAAATGGCTGGAACAGTACATAGATAGGGAACTACCAGAAGTTTAAGCAGGATTTAGAAGAGGCCATGGCACCAGCGATATCATTATTAATGTCAGATGATAGTGGCTGAAAGTAAAGAATACCAGAAAAATGTGCATTTGTGCTTTATTGACTATGCAAATATATTTAACTACGTGTATTATTACAAGTTTTGTCTGACATTGAGAAGAATGGGAATGCCAGAGCACTTAATTGTGCTCATGTCAAACCTATACCTGAACCAGGAGGCTGTATGCAAACAAAGCAAGGGGACATTGCATGGTTTAAAATTCAGAAGGGAGTGTGTCAGGGTTGTATTCTCTCTCCATACTTATTCAATCTGAATGCTTACAAAATTATTCAAGAATCTGGATTCCATGAAAAGAAATGTGGCATCAGAATCAGAGGGAGATTTGTCAATAACTTGTGTTATGCAGTTGACACAACCATGCTTGCTGAGTGTGAAGAGGACTTGAGGCACTTCTTGCAGAAGATCAAGGAATGCAGCCTTCAGTATGGATTGCATCTCAATGTCAAGAAATCAAAGATTCTTACCACTGGAACAATAGTCAATATCATGGTGGATGGAGAAGAGATTGAAACTGTTTACAACTTTATCTTGCTGGATCCACAACTAACACCCTTCGTACCAGCAGTCAGGAGGTAAAAAGATGTATTGTACTGGGAAAATCTGCAGTTAGAGACCTCTTCAAATTATTGAGGGGTAATGATATCAGTTTGAGGACTAAGGTATGTCTGATTCAGACCACAGTCTTTCTGATAACTTGCTATGCCTATGAAAGCTGGACAATAAATAAGGACGAAAGAAGAAAATATGATGTCTTTGAGCTGTGGTGTTGGAGAAGAGCACTGAACATCCCATGGATGGCCAGAAGAACAAACAAATATATCTTGCAGAGGGTACAGCCAGTGTGATCTTTGGAGGCAAAAATGATGAGGCTTTGCCTCATGTACTTTGGACATGTTGTTAGGAGAAGCTATTCCTTCGAGAGGGACATGATGCTTGGAAGAGTGGAGAGTAAGTGAAAGAGAAGAAGACCCTCAACCAGGTGGATTGATGCCGTGACTGCCACAATGGGCTCTTGTGTGTCAGGAAATGTGAGGATGGCACAGGATAGAGAACAAGGTTCAGACTTTGTGTTCATAGGGTTGCTATGAGGCGTATTTGACTTGATAGCACCTAACATTTACAACAACTGACCTTGGGCAGAACAATTAGAACTAGGTGATTAAAAGGTGGTAGGAGCAGTGCCCCAAAGAAAGAGATGGCCAGACAACCAATATCCATAAATTTCTAATACTAGTATTTCACTTTTTCTTTCCTAGTGACTTTCCAGTGACTGAGAAGTTAGTTTCTGTTAATTTATACATGGTTTATAAACAGTTCATTATGTTGATTACTCAGTCAAATGAACAGCTTCTTTTATTTTTCCTCTTTAAATGAATTTCAAGTGAAAACAGGCCCTCCAGGTCACATAATAGCTTTTTTTGAAAGAAAAAAACGAAATGAAATTTTTTTTCTTCTGATCATAGTTTCAGAAGCAGGAACGGCATCCAATTCCGTAATAGCTTGCCTCTGGAAGCCCTATGAACCTGGAGAGAGGATGAAAGACACCCAAGCATTGAGGACTCTCCTTCATAGGGTCACTAAGAGTTGCCTGCGACTCGACGGCACTTAACGACTATGACCATGGTCATAGTTTCAGGACAAGATGAGGGGAAAGATGGTAAGCTATTAAATTTATCTAAAATATCTAGATAATGAATCATTTTCTGTCAAATATATTTTTTCTTTTTAGAATGCACATCCAACCTCAAGCTTCTGCTGTCTTCTCATGATTTTTTGTTGTTATTGCCGTTAAGCGTTGTCAAATTGGAACCAGCTCATAGCTGATCTTCGAGCAGGTTTTCAGAGGTTATAAATTGCACAGGAGATTGTTCATCTTTCTCCTATGGAGCAGTTGATAGATTTGAACCATCTGGCCTGGGGTTGGCAGTGCAACTTCTTAACCACTAGGCCACCAAAGTTCCCTTGACTGCTTTTCAGATGTATATATTAAAATAAAGCCCACAAATTTCTGTCAATTTAATTCCTACTCATGACAATCACCTGTGTGTAAGAGTAGAGCTGTGTATGCATTTCCAGGACAGTTCCGGATAGTCTGAAATCTCCAACCTCTGAATTAGCAGCCTTGTGTATTAACAGTTTACTGACTAGGGACTCCAGCCTAAAATAAGGGCTTCTTGATTATATAATCACACCATGTACATGCAACATCATCTAAATGTTCCTTTTTAATTCTTTGCTTATCTTGCTGGCTCTATGAGGAGAAACGTGATGTCAGCATTGGCGGAAGATTCATCAACAATCTGTGTTATGCAGATGACACAACCCTGCTTGTTGAAACTGAGGAGGACCTGAAGTGCTTGCTGCAGAGGGTCAAGGACTGCAGCCTTCAATATGGATTGAGGCTCAATGTCAAGAAGACAAAGATTCTCACCACTGAGCCAATTGGCAGCATCAGGATGGATGTTGAAGAGATTGAGATTGTTCAGCTTTAGTTTGCTTGGCTCCACAGTCAACACCCTTGGCACCAGTAGCCAGGAAATTAAAAAGATGTATTGCCACGGGAAAGTCTGCTGTTAGGGACCTCTCCAAAGTACTGAAGAATGATGGTTTATCTCTAGAGACTAAGGTGTGTCTGATACAGGCCACGGTCTTTGCAATCACTTGTTATGCATCAGAGAGTTGGACAATGACTAGGGAGCATAGAAGGAGAATTGATGCCTTTGAGCTGTGGTGCTTGAGAAGAGTATTGAGGGTACCATGAATTGCTGGGAAAACAAACAGATTCATCCTGGAAAGGGTCAAACCAGGTGGCTCCTTGGAGGCAAGGATTCTGAGGCTCCGTCTAACATACATTGGACATGTTGCAAGGAGGGACCGGTCCTTGGAGAGGGACATCAGGCTTGGGAGGGTGGAGGGACAGCGCAGAAGGGGAAGGCCCTCTATGAGGTGGATTGATTCAGTGACTGGGGTAATCGGGATGGGTGTGTCAGAGGCAATGAGATTGGCACAGGATAGAGCAGGGTTTAGGGCTGTTGTACATAGGGTTGCTATGAGTCGCAAGCAACTTGATGGCACATAACAACAACAACAACGACAACAACAATAACATCTTGCTCTGTTTCCACCCTGTTCTTCAAGTTCCCACTGTTTCTAACAAAAACTGTTTCATATTGAGACATCTTAAAACATACAGTTAAGCATAATTGAATTGTGCAAATCATAGGCCTTTCCAAAGGCATTGACAAAGAAATTTATCAAACTTAGTGGAATGAAAACCTTTGTCCTGGATAAGAGATTTTCAATCAAAGAAATATTTTCAGTTGAGTGGAAATTTTATCAAGATCCTGAAGTTCCACAATATATGTATTTGCTTGCTTTATGTATATTTGAGATTTGACCTGGCTACAGTTTTTAACTGCCTCTCTCTAAAATTCATCTTATTTAGCTGTGGTTCAGTTTTCCCAGCTTTAATACATGGCCCTCCAGCCTGTTTTTAATTGTTTTTGGTCAAACATTCTTCTAGATGGACCTGGTCTGTCCACTTGCTGTACAGAGATAACTCGTGGTTGCTGTGAAGCTGAACACTGAGACACTGATGTGTGAAATGGACAATGGTTACCCATGGTGGACAGTGTTTGGTGGAGCTCCCCGATTAAAACAAGCTTGGAAGCAGAAGTGATATCCACTTCTGAAATAGCTTGTCTCCAGAAACCCTATGAATGTGGAGAAAGGATGAAAGTTAAACAAGTGTTCAGGTCTTTCATTCATAAGGTCGTTATGAGTCACCTATGCATGGGCATCACTTAATAACAACAACATAATGAGAAAAAAGCTAGTTACTTTAGTATTATACTTTGTTTTTATTTGTTCAAAAAAGGAAATGTTACAATTCTATCCCAGATGTGTTGAGTCAGAAACCACATTTTAGTAAGTTCCCCTGGCGATTTTGTGTAGGTCCTTAGGTGAATTCATATAGATCACTGAGTGACTATCCACTGAAAAATATTCTGATTCAGTATGTCTGGGGCAGAAAGGCAAATTCTCAGCAGGTAGTCAAACTAGATAGAATAAACTGGTTTGAAATACTGGCAATCAAACCAGCTACAGTCAACCTTTAAGCTTGTTTTAGTATAAGAAGGTTCTTTGTTACATGTAAAGTACTCTGGACTTTCATTAAGAATAATTTGTTTCTAAGTCGAAAAGTCGACTTCCCCTCACCCCTGCCCCAGGAACTTAGAACTTGGCAAGTCGCTCACTGTTAAATTCTGAATGTTATGTGAATATGTTGAGTCACTTTAGAGTTTCAAGAAGGCTTCTTTATTTAAAATGTTGTTGTTTGTTGTCATTGGATTTGTTCTAATTAATGACAACCACAAGTGTTACAGAATAGAATTGTGATCTATGGGATGTTCTTGGCTGGAACCTTTATAGAAGCAGACTGACAAGCCTGTCTACTGCTGTGGTACTCCTGTTGTTAGGTGCCATCAAGTCAACTCTGAGTCACAGCAACCCTTTGAATCGTAGATCGGAACCTTGCCCTATCCTTCACCATTTTCATGATCTCTATTATACTGAAGTCCATTGTGGTCATCACCCCCATCAATCTATCATGTTGAGAATCTTCCTCTCTTTGCTGACCCTACATTCCCCAGCAACAGTACAATGTGTTAAAAAGTGCCATTTACTTGAGCACAACTCATAGCAATTACATGAACAACAAATTTGAATTCTGTCTTATCGTGCACCATCCTTATCATCCCCAACACATTTTAGTCCATTGTCACAGATATGAAGCCATATCATAGAGGGTCTTCCTCTATTTTGCTGACTCTCTACTTTTCCAAGCATAATGTCCTTTGCAACGAATCGCCTCTCCTAACAACATGTCTAAAATATGTGAGATGAAGCTCTACCAACTTTGACTCCAAAGGATATTCTGTACCACAAGTCAGGTTCAAACTACCAATTTTTTTAGGGTAACAGCCAAGTACAAAACATATAGATGGATAAATCAATACTACATTTCATCTAGTATAAAAATCTCTCATTCATTTATATAAAATATTAAGCAAGCAGAAACACTAATATTTAGTTATAAATATAGTTGAGCATTTCATTAAACAAGTTAATTCCCAGCAGAGAACAGATGTTCAACAATGGCAGTGGTTACCATTATCACTTTGTTATTAATATACACGATTTTGTCACATAATTTCTATAGCTTGCTGTTTATGGACTAGTTCTGAGTGTTCATCATCCTTTAGGCATTAAGGATGTTCTACTATGCCGTAGCTTAAACTTTTCTGATTTTAGTTTTAGTTAGGAAAAAACCCAACTCACTTCTGTGGAGTTGGAACTGACTCATTGCCAATCTTCCAGTGAGATTTCAGAGGCTGTAATTTGCATTTGTAAAAGGAGATTGACTATTAGAAGTTGAAGAAGACTCGTCAACAACCTGCTTTTTGCAGATGACAACCTTACTTGCAAAAGGTGAAGAAGATTTGAAGCACTTACTTCAGAAGAGCAAAAACTATAGATTTCAATATGAATTACATCTCAACATTGAGAAAATGAAAAGCCTCACATCTGGGCTAATAGACAACTACATGATTCATGGACAAAAGATTGAAGTTGTAAATTATTCCCTTTTGCATAGATCCAAATCAGCATCCATAGTTATAGCACTCAAGAAATCAAAATGTGTTGCATTGAGAAAATCTGCTGTCAAGGACTCATTTAAAATACTAAGTAAATAGATAGGGTTATAGTTTAAAGACTAAGGTGACCTGGGTCCAAGCCATGGTATTTTTAATGGCTTCCTATGCATCTGAAAGTTGGACAATAAATAAGGAAAGACCAAAGAAGACTGTGGTGTTGTCAAATATATCATGGACTGCCAAAAAATGAAACAAATCTGTGCTGGAAGAACTGCAACCAAGCTGCTGCTTAGAGGCAACAGTGTTGAAATTTCATCTCACATACTTTGATCCTGTTATCCAGAAAGGCTTGTCTTTGAAATGGATTAACACATTGACTGTAACAAAAGGCTTAGCATGACAGAGATTGTGGGAACGGCACAGAACAGAGCAAGGTTCAAATCTGTTGACCATACCATCATCGTGAATCGTATCTGACTGGATTGCACCCAACAACAGCTTCAGTGGATTGTCCTAAACTCAAACGTATGTTTGCCTCAATTGCTCATCTTTCCTACTAGTTCACCTAATTAAAGATTTTTGTCCCTTTCCTGTTCAGCCTCATCTTGTTGTTAGGTGCCACAGAGTCAAATATGACTCATAGTGACTCTATGAACAACAGATCTAAACCCTATCTTATCCTGTGCTATTCTCACCATCTCTGACATACTCGAGCCCATTGCAGCCACTGGGCCAATTCATCTGATTGAGGATTTTCCTCTCCTTTGTCAACCTTCCACCTTTCCAAGCATGAAATCTCTCTACAAGGAATTTGTTGTGTCTTTGCTTTCCTCCAAACAAGCCCAAAGTATGTGAAGTAAAGCTCTTTTGTCCCCAAGGAACACTCCAGGTGCACTATCTCCAAGACATAGCTATTTCTTTTTGGAAGTCTATAGGATATTCAGTAGTGCCTTTTTCAAATACCATAACTCAAAGGCACTAATTCTTCTGTTATTCTTGTTCATTGTCCAGATCACAAATGCGTAGGACTTGATTGAAAGATCATAGCCTGTCCTAGTATCACCCATATCCTGAAGTGATTAGTATTGGCCTGTTACAATTGTGTAAGACAGAGCTTCTTAATGAAGACTATAGATATTTTGGGTCAGATAGTTATTGTTGTGAGAATTTATTTGGTGCATCACAGGATGCTTAGTGGTATCCTTATCCTCATGAAACTAAATATCTATAGCAGTTCCAACCCAATGTAGTTGTGACAGTATTTCCATATAGTGCAAATTTATTCTGGAGTGCAAAATTTCATGGTTGAGAACCACTGATGCACTCCAACAACCATAGATCTAATAGGTCTCAGAGATCAATTGGAGTAACACTCATTCCTTCATTTAACAAATGAGGATGTTTAAACCCAGAAGAGGGAAAAGACTTGCCCAACATCACAGGGGAAATTGGCAGTGATGTAGATAACAGACTTCATATCTTTCCAATCTTGTTATGGCTCTTTTCCTTAGTATGGTGATATTTCTTTTGGAAATTACCAAGATAAATAATAAGACAAACCTAGACTTGATTAGAACCCAGGCCAACCCACTGGCTGACAGTATGGCCATTGATCCTGAACTTCTCTAAGCTTTCATTTCCTCCTTTGTAAAATGGGGTTTATACATATTCAAGAAACAGAATTGTTTTGAGGATTAATTTAGATGTATATGAAGCCCCAGCATGCTACCTGATATAGAGTTGGTGTTGATACTGAACAAATGCTGATTTCCTTTTTCCTTGAAGTGTTAGAAAAATGGCAAATATAGTATCAAGGAGGAAGAGCTGGATTTTTCTCCAACAAGATTCAGAGAGCACATGAAAAAAAGAGGCTAAAGGATGAAGTATTAAAATTCAGGTGATGGAATTTGGTGTCTGTCGTGGAAATAGCCAAGTAGTTTTCCAGTTTGGAAAATAACTGGCTGTGTTGAAGGTTGACTCACTTGACAAAGTTGTGGGGTTTATTTTTTAACTTTTCCTGAGGTACTTCTGTGGTGATTTTCTTCTCTCTAATGTGTCTTTGCCTTCCTCTAGCAGGATGTTAGAGTGTTTTACTATTACAAACACACCTAAAGGGCAAAGGAGTGTTTAGAGCTTAAGCTGGGGATAGTGTCCTTTCCTTCTTTTGTAATAAATTAATATAATGACATTTTCTTCCTAAAAGGCCCTGGAGTTTGATTATCTTATTCAGCCAAGACTCTTATGTAGGTTTTGTGTGGAATGTCATGAAATGCTGAGAGGTTCAATCCCTGTTCAGCCTTCAGTCTTTGTCTCTGGTCTCCTTCACAAGATATTCTTTTCACAATATAGATCCTACCCATAATGAAAAGAATGGAAAAAGAAGACTGAAAAATTTGACTAATACAAGTTACCCAGGTTCTTGCATTGGTCTGGCCAGTGACAACATCCCTAATATAGTATTTTTTTCATTTTCAAAGAAATTTCCCCAACTATTTTCTTTGATCTCAAGATGATCTAACAGTTATCAGGACTGTTGGTACACCATAATAACCTATGTATTATTAATAAAATAAACAATAATTAGCAAAACTAACTATGCCTGCATTCTATCTCAGAACAATTAAATAAGCATTTCTGGCTCTGCTGTATCTTGGATGCTGATAATTTTTTAAAAGACCCTTGGTTGATGCTCATGTGTTGTAAAAGTCAAGAATACTGCCTGTTTTGAGGCCTGATGTCCCCATTTCTTTGTTATGTATAGTGACAATCATGCTAGTCAATTTGGCAATGGTTAAAAGAGGTAGATTATCCAATCTATAGGTTGAGCAAATGATTTGAGAAGCTGGGCCATGTAAGGAATAGCATGGGATCAGGACAGGAAGAAGACTCCTCAAAGACCTACAGTGTACCGATGATACAATCTTGCTGAAAGTTGAAAAGGACTTGAAACACTGATGAAGATCAAAAACTATAGTCTTCATTATAGGTTACACTCTAACATAGAGGAAAACATAAATCCTCACAAATGGACCAATAAATGATATCATGCTAAAAAGAGAAAATATTGAAGGTGTCATAGATCCCATTTTACTTGGATCCAAAACCAGTGACTATGGAAGCAGCAGTCAGGAACTAAAAAGATACTACCTGGACAAAACGGCTGCAAATGACCCCTTTCAATGTTAAAAATCAAAGATGTGATTTTGAGGACTAAAGTGCACCTGACCCAAGTCATGTTATTTTCAGTCATCCTCATAGACATGAGAAAGTTAGACAATGAATAAGGAGGACTCTCAGAGAAGAACTGATGGATTTTAATCATGATGCTCATAAAGATAGAATACCAGAAGAAATGTGGGGTCAAGATTGGTGGATGATTTATCAACAATCTGCGTTATGCGGATGACACAATCCTGCTTGCTGAAACTGAAGAGGACCTGAAGTACCTGCGGCAGAGGGTCAAGGACTGCAGCCTACAATATGGATTGAGGCTCAATGTCAAGAAGACAAAGATTCTCACCACTGGACCAATTGGCAGCATCAGGATGGATGGTGAAGAGATTGAGATTGTACACAGCTTTAGTTTGCTTGGCTCCATAGTCAACAGTCTTGGCACCAGCAGCCAGAAAATTAAAAGGCGTATTGCCATGGGAAAGTCTGCTGTTAGGGACCTCTCCAAAGTACTGAAGAGCAATGGTGTCTCTCTGGAGACTAAGGTGCGTCTGATACAGCCTATGGTCTTTGCAATCACTTGTTATGAATCAGAGAGTTGGACAATGACCAAGGAGGATAGAAGGAGAATTGATGCCTTTGAGCTGTGGTGCTGGAGAAGAGTATTGAGAATACCATGGACTGCTAGGAAAACAAACAGATTTGTCCTGGAGAGGGTTAAACCGGGTGGCTCCTTGGAGGCAAAGATTCTGAGGCTCCGTCTAACATACTTTGGACATGTTGTGAGGAGAGACCGGTCCTTGGAGAAGGACATCATGCTCGGGAGGGTGGAGGGACAGCGCAGGAGGGGAAGGCCCTCTATGAGGTGGATTGATTCAGTGACTAGGATAATCGGGATGGGAGTGTCAGAGACAGTGCGATTGGCACAGGACAGAGCAGAGTTTAGGGCTGTTGTACCTAGGGTTGCTATGAGTCGCAAGTGACTCGACGGCACATAACAACAACAACAACCAGAAGAATAAAAAATATGTGTGAAAAGAATTACAGAATGTTTCTTAGAAGCAAGGCTGGAGAGAGAGTTCATCTTTCATACTTTGGATGTGTTACCACAGGGGACCGATTACTGTAGAAGAAAGTAATAGTTGGTAAAGAAGAAGATACGTAAAAGAATGAAAGGCCCTCAACAAGATTGACTGATACAGTGGCTGATGGAAGGAATGTAAGCATAATAAGCATGAGGTAAGACTGGACAGTGTTTCTTTCTCAATTAGACCCAACTGCATGGCACTGAACAACAACATTAACACTGTACTTGCTTCTCCCCTGAAGTGCATACTTCTGTGCTTGTGGTGACACCTTGGGAAAGTAACTTTTAAAATAACTTTAGTTTTCATATCTGCAAAAAGGATTAAGAATAGAACTCTATAGTCATTCTTTCCTAGAGAGCCCAGTAGCATTTGGTAAGGAAAGAATTTATGATACATATATGATTGTCACTTAATCAGGATACATTAAGTTGATTTTTTACATTATATCAGAGAAAGGTATCCATAACCATTTATGGATATTTCCTGATCGTATTTTAGTACTTTTTAGGATGTTTCTGACTAAATAGCCTGAAAAGGACTATCCATGTTCTAAGAGAAAATATCAGGTGACCTTGTCTTTTTCAGTCTGTTTCCCCTCTATCTTGCACATGGATAACATTCAGATAACAGTGTTGTGCACGATGGGAATATGGGATGGAAGGAAAACCAGAGGATATGTATTTCTTTCTTTTTTTTTTTTTCTTAATGTGTGTACTGTCAAATCTGATCTGACTGGTACAGGAGGAGATTGTCCGTCCTTCTTCAACAGAGCATCTGGTGGATTCAAACCGCGCACCTCTGGGATTGCAGTGCAGCTTCTTGCCACTAGGCCACCAGAGCTTCCCGAGGATATGTATTTCATCTTTCATAGTTTTGCCATCACCATGTCAGAGGCTTGTACTAACTCTACAGACAGAGTGTTTCTACCATGGTGCTTCTTTGATAATTAGTTAAATCTATTGCCTTAGAATTCCCAGAGCTAGTCCTGGTTTTACCATCATACAAAACGATATCTCCATTTCCCCCATGTTAGCTCTCTGGATATTTTCAGGTAGCCATGATGGTAGTTGTCCAGACAGAATCAACCATTTCTCATGAGACCTGATTTTCAGTCCTCTCCTCTACCTATTTATCTTGGTCCCTAGCCTGCACCTAACTTTGTGATATTGCAATGAGTAAGATAATGAAACTTTCTGGCATAGGGCATAATGTGTGAGGCTGCTAATGGAAAGGTTAGCTGTCCAAATCTACCAGCTTCTCTGAGGGAGAAAGATGGGCAGTCTCCTCCCATAAAGAGTACCTCAGAAACCTGATGGAGAGTTGCTTTGAGTCAAAATCAACTCAAAGGCAGTAGCCTGATAAGTGAGACTTTTCTTCTTCTAAGTCATTGTCACAATTTATAAGATAGGAGACAGTCAGTCAGTGGTGACCTCAGATGTTGTACTCATTATGGTCATTGCCAAGATTATTTGATAGTAAAGTGACAGAGGTCAGTTTTTTTCGAGTGTAAGCTGGTTTGAAGTTTCTCCACTGAGAGGTACCTCAGATACTTCTTGTTACTATGTGACATTGAGTTGATTTGATCTCATAGTGACTGTATGTGAGTTAGTGCAACTACCCTCATAGAGTTTTCTAGACCGTGAGGGTTACAGAGGCAAGTCACCAAGTCATTTTCCTGTAGAGTCACTGCACAACCACCAGTAAGAGCTCTTTCATACTGAGCGTGAGTCAATCTCTGTTAGTAGCTGAAGTGGGTGAGAATGATTTCCTTTTCCCAATACTTCCTACCACGGTAGTGCCTGCCTAAAATGCCACTGTTAGAGCACATCCATTTATTTTACACCTCTGGCTCCTATTAAAATGCAAAGTTCCTTGGGAAAGAAAACACAAGAAACTGTTCTTAATCTGCAATCTAAATGTCAACTAGTGTCAAATCCTTTATAGAAAGTCCATCTTGCTTGAGGGGCGAAAGTGTTCAGGCAAGAATGATGGTGGCATATTTTAAAGTCCATGGCTATATTTATTAGCCTCACTTAGATTTGGTGCTGGCTATAACTGTCCACATCACAGATTCACCTAGATTTTAGTTTGGGGGACATATGAGAGACATTCCTTAAGAGTCATTCAGCTCCCCAGAGACACTGTAAGAGCTGCAAATCAAACTTTGTTCTCTGCGTGATTGGAACTGTGTCCTTTGACAACCTAATACCATTCTTTGCTTATTTTTTATTGTTGTTGTTATCCTGTTTGAGTGAGTTATACACATTGATTTAGTTCAGCTGAAGGGGCTGGTTTGAGGGTTGCTTGTCAGTGAGGCACTGTGGTGACCATTACAAAACCCACCAGACTCAGACTCACAAAGAATAACAGTCTCTAGGGCCCCAGCTTCAGGAATGGCACCAAAAAATGGAATGGACAAAAATGAAAATTAGATAATGGATCCACAGTGATTTAATTCTCGGTGATATTTTCATTTTATGCAAATTAAGGAAAATCAAAACCAAACCTAACAAACAACCCTGTCTATTTGAAATAAAAACAGGAACCAGAAAAATATTGTGTTTGATCAAGCAAAAATCCATTCATACATCTTCCAAGAGAGTTAAAACAAATATAGATGTTAAATAAAAAGCCCAGGTACCAAAGAACAAAATTTAATGAAAGCCAGAACTGTTAAGTATGGATTCCTGTTGAGAAAAACGTCAATCTCTTTCAGAGTTTTCCCATTGCTCTATTTTTAAGAAAAATGTAGTAAAAATACATAATACAAGTTAAATTTTTTTTCTTGCTTTTTCCCCCCCTTTGCCCCTCCATTGATAAAAAGCATCTTCGGCTGGAGTCTTGGACCCCCACATAGTATAGACCCTCATTTCTAGCAAAGATAGTCTTTCATTGTCAGATCATGTTACAGGTGGGCTCAGTGGCTGGAGAGGTACTTTACCAGGCCAAAGGCAAAAAGGTCTTTGAAGCATGTTGATAATAGGGGGTTGTTTCCAACTCTTCCAAAATGCAGACTCCCTAATTCTGGGGCAAACTAGATTCTGCAGTGGGAAGCTAAGGGCTACGAAATATCTGCTATCTGTGCAAGGGGAGGGGTTGATGTGGGGTGAATTAGGTGATAGTAGTGAAAAACGATGATCCACTTTGAGGGTCCTAGTTTATGTACCATGTCCATATTGACTCATGAGTGACGGAACAACAACACTTGAGTTAACAGGGTGAAGCTTTTGATTTTGTGATGGATCTTTGTTGTGGCTGATGGAAGGAGAATGGGAGAGACACAGAGGTGGTGTGTGTCCACTGAGAGAATTCACAGATGAAGCCAATCATGCTGCACCTATCCTTAGGTAGGCGCCAAAACCTTTAGCTTGTTGATTGCGAATGATAACCCTTAGCAGAGAAGACCAGTTAGAAGTGGAGGGTAAGAGAACAAGCCAGTGTATGGTTAGCAATAAAAGCTAATGACATGTGGCACACACTGATTCATGCACCTAGGAGCGTGACTGCTGGAGAGCTGGAAGCCAATGGCACCAAGAATGAGAAGTGGAATTTCCAAGAAAGCTATATACCAAGGAGCCCATACAGCCTCTCCAACCAAATGTACAGCCAGCTGAGGCTTCTCTCCATGAACCCTGTCACTTCTCTAACCCTGCTTTTGATCAGCTTTACAGATACAATTGTAGGTATATTGATTCCAGTCATTAGAATAGAATGTCCTCTTCAGCAATCTTTTGGTATTCCATTGTCATCATCAAGTTGATCCATATCCCTTTTTGCTTTCAAATAATTCCACCTTGGGCATCTTGCTTTGTAAAGGATAGATTGTTATCTGGCCACATGCTAAATTAACAGTCTTTCTATTGATACAAAAACTCAGCTTGTTTGTGTTAGCAAAACCCTAAGCTTCATATTTGGCCCCTCAAATTTAGGCCAGGGTACCAGATGGAAGCTCTATTGCTTGTGGGCTTTGATGAGGCTTTGTCTTCTGAAACTCCTCCATGACCTTTTGCACTTAACACAACATTTTCCCCATATTAGAGGCTTCTGAGGAGAAAGAAACTCCACAACAGGATGCACCTATTCAAAAGTCAAAGTGAAAGAAAAGCAAGAATCGTGAGTGATACCTTCCTGGCCATCAATAGTTCTCAAGTCTCTACTTGGTCCAGGAGGCCGATTGCCACCAACGTGCTTTTGGATCTCAGCACAGCAGAAGGACACACAACTCAGGACTGAAGTTGACACTGAAGAATCATACTGATCCACATGAGACTTACGGAAGGCTCCTACACATGACAGGAAGCGTTTCCAAGCCTTTGGGTAGTAACTTCATGAGTCCTTTGACTGCACATTTACCTTTACCCTCTCCAGCACCTTCTTTCTGGGCTGCTTCTCACGAGCAGTCTCAATTCAGTGTTCCCGCAGTGCCCTGTCTAGGGAAGGCAGCCCATTCTTCTAACAACAACATCTGTCTCCACAGCTTGGGGCTAAGTAGTGGAGGGTAACTTGAAGAGTCTCCACAGCAGATTAGTTTGAAGGTTGCATTGTTTCCCCCTTTTACTTGTTTGTAAGGTGGAATGTATTTTGAATCTTGGAAAACTGAAGAGAGATGGGTAGGGCGTTTGGAGTAAGTAAGGAATCTAACAGAACCTGCAAACCATTGATATTAGTAAGAAAGAAAATTGCACACACTAAGACACATTAACAACCAAATTAAAAGAACACAATACAGGCTCCTCATTAGTGTTCCAGTGACTCCATTTTCAGAGACACAGACTCCATTAGACAAGGTTACTCTCCTCTTATTGCAGTACAAAGTGTTACCATCCTCACTGAGCAAATAAAATGGGCAAATGAACATATTAAAAAAAAAAAGGAAAAGGGACAGCAACATTATTGTTTAATTCTTCAGGAAAATCTGTTGAATCATCCTCCTTGTGGTTGTGGTGGTTGGTGGCGGTTGTGTTTCATTTTGTTGTTGGTTTTGGCACTGAAGGGTTTGGGATTGGGCTTTTAGGGGGAGCCTGAGCCTGCTCCTCAAGGGGTATCCGTCTGCTCCAGTTACAATCCCGTGGCTCCCAAGGGCATCCCTGAACTGTGGCTCATGCAGGGAATTGATTGCATGGACTTGGGGAAGTCGTGACTGACCACCCGGCCATTCTCTCCACTGCCGTTGCCGCTGGCTCCTGCCCCACTGTTCCGGGGCAGGGTCGATGTCCGTATGGCTTCGTTGATGGATTGCTGTGGAATCAAACAGAAACCCTTTTGAGGAGGACCGGGGGTTCTTCCCCGAGCCCTTTGCAATTATTGACAAGTAGAAGGAGTCAAAACTAGACCTGAAATGTCAACCCAATTATCCTCTCTATCCAACTCCTTTCCTAACCTGCTCTGCTTATTCCTTTCCTAATGCTTATCTTGATTTCCCATGAACCCGGAAAACTGCTGTGTGGCTCTGGGGTGAGCATCTTTCTCCTCACTGAAGTCTGCTGGCCTACGTGATCTCTAAGATCTTTTCCTCATTCTATTATCAACGATAACACATACAGCAACAGGATCACATGAAGCCTCTGGGAATTGAATGAAAAAAGGTGGAGTCTAATTCTGCATCTGGCATTAACTAATTGTATGACCCTGGGTATATCTTCTTACCTTTCTAATAAAAAACCTCAACCATATCAGTTGCCATTGAGTTGAGTTGATTTTGATTCAGAGTGATTGTACGTATTTCAGAGTAGAACTTTGATTTATGGATTTTCAAGGCTGTGACCTTTCAGAGGGTCACCAAGTTTTTCTTTCAAGGTACCTCTGGTTAGATATGAACAATCAACTTTTTTGTTAATAGCCAAATGTTCAACATTTTGTTTAACCTTTTGCATGACCAGGGATTTCCCTTACCTCTCTAGACATTTTAAGATTGCCACCTCAGTAAAATATGATGGCTTATGCACTTAGAAAATTTTAAGAACAAGAGTTGTACTACTGACTGAAAATGTTTTTTTATTTCATTTTTTAAACTGGAAGCATATTATCACTGGGTTAAGTGAAAAATTACACTTCCATTATTTCAATAAAAATCCTGTACTATTTCCAGCAGTATGTGTTAAGGGAATGAAGGGTTTTTAAAAAATATTACAGTATGTAAAATGTAGTTGTAAAGGAGTATGTGCTAAAGAAAATGAGAAGAAACTCTAAAGGTCATTGTCTATAAGTCAACTGCTTTCAATATACATAATGCTTTTAGATTGACACACCAGCTACCGAGCTTGTACTTTCTAGAATATTGAGATTCTTGGACTGAAAAAGACTCCACCAATCACCTCATGATCAGACAAGTTAAATAGAATATTCAAACTACAAGCTGGAATTAAATTCCTATCCAATTATACAAGAGGAAAGGTCTTTCCCCCAAAGTTCTTTCGGAGAAAGAAACTTAATGACATGAAATGCAGACCCTTATCTATTCCTGTTCACCTATAACTTTCCATTAAGCAATAATCGTGGGTGATTTTTATTGTTGGTTTTTTAAATTTTGGGTTTTTTGAGGTGAGGCCTGATGAAGGGCTTAGCTATGAATGGAGATATTTCTTCTTCAAAAGTCAACCTTATCTGTCCTTCAAGGCTTATTGCATTCTCATTTCTTTTTCTGAAGACTTTCTAGACTATACAAGCTTACTGAAAGGCTATCCTCTCTCAGCTAGTATTGCACATATATCATTATACATTTTCTTGTAATAGTTCTGCTTGAGGTATCTAAGTTTTTATCTTTAAGAGAGCTCACCAACTGCAAGAAGGCAAGGACCATATCTTAACAATAAATACTCACATGTTTTTCAGGTTGCCCCAGATAGAGATAGATGCTTAACAGATATGCTTGAGTTTACCTATGAAAAGTTCATGCCTTTCTTCTTTCCATACTGTCATGATTCTAGTGATCAGAGACTTTAGTCAACTGCTTATGGCAATTCAGAGGAGCTTTGACCCTGTGTTCGCTCTTTCTTCTTTACTATGCTAGCAGTGTCCTCTTACTACTGTAATGCTGACAGTGTTTCCCAATTTTATTTCCTTTTAAAATTCCATGATTCAGACAGATTTACCCCATATGATGCTCCACCTACACAGGTTCTGTCTCCGCTTCAAACCCACAGACTTGATTTATCTAAATTCTTCCTTGGTTGTCGTCTGTTGAAGAGGAAGTGTGACATGGACTATATTCTGTTAAGTCAAAAGCCAAATAAACACTCTTGTATGCTATGTGGGGAACACATGAAAATGAAAACACAAGGGATTAAGAACTACTCATTCTCATCTAAAAAATGTTGAAAATAAAACTTTTTTTCCTTTCTTATTTGGTGGGAAGTATAGAAACAGCTACAAATTAGCTTGAAATGCCTATCCCCATTATTTTTCTTCTCTGCTACTTTCTTTCACAGAAAAAAAGGTTTAAAGTTCACACAAATAATTCTGGGCTTCATTTCTTAAAAGGTCATACTCATATTATGCCATAGAAGTTGCTGGTACTTCATGAATTTATCTTAAAGGGGAAGGTTGATGATACTGTCAGCACCAACATTTACCAAAATCTGAGACAATTAAGCTGGGAATTTTACTAAAACTCTCAAATCTACATCATTAGAATTGGGTTTCTGGAATGCTGAGGCTTCATCAAAGTGGATGGCTTCATCTCCATATACGCCTGGTTGCTGAGTCCTTTCTAATATTTTTATGGATTTTCAGGAGAAGATATGAAGAGACATAAATTTAGAATAGAGAATATTGCTAAATATCAATTGCAGTGAAATCTGTGAGAGCCAAAACTTGAAGGGAATGCCTTGTTTATCCAGGTCTTGCAAATCTGCTGCCTTTGACAGTGTGCCGTCTTAACCATTTTTCTATGGCTTATGTTAGCAGAAAATATTTATATTTTTCTTCAGTCAAAGATTTCTGCCTTTCATAGGTTCTGGCATTCACCAATTTTACTGTCAATCATTAACTTTCATGTGTGACTATATATTGGAACCATCGGAAGCATTTTTGGAACCAAAATACTGATACCTGAATTTTTATATAGTCTGAGGATTCTGTGGCTATATATTTTAATGGGAGGAGACTGCCTTATTTGCCTCAGGAAAACCATCTAGTCAGTATGAATTACAGGCCTTTGTTAGCAACCCAACATGTAAGCTACTGCTCCACCTGACTCCTTTGTGACCTGAAAAGGCAAGGAGGGGTGAAAACACAGATCTTTTGTTGCTGAAATGTACTGTCAAGTTGGAGCCAACTCATAGTTGACCTCCAAGCCAGTTTTCAAAGGATGTAAACCACACTCGAGGAGACTGTCCATCATTCTCCCAACGAGCAGGTGGTGAATTCGAACCACCTACCTTTGAATTGCTGGTGTGGTTTCTTACCCACTAGACCACCAAAGCTCCCAAAGTCATTGCTGATGTTGGTGGTGTCATTTCCCCCTTGTCTTTGAGAAATAGAATTGTTCATGGGCCACCTTTGACCGACATTCTAAAAGTTCATCCTCGTCTTTGTTGCTCTTACTGTCTTTTTAAAGTAGATATTCAAGGAAAAAAGGGAACTTAGATGACGTAGTGGTCAGAAATTGCACTGCCAACCCAAAAGGATATGGTTCAAATCTACCCGTAGACCTGAGAAAGATAGACAATCTCCTCCTGTGTTATTTACTGCCTCTGAAAACCCGATAGAGGGTCAGTTCTGATTTGACAGTACACAACAACAATAACAACAAGGAAAAAAAAGTGTCTGAAAATACTAAGCCTAAATTGATTTTGGAGAGACCCAGTCTTTCTAGTGGTTGTTGAATCCTAACTTTTCAGCCACTTGTCTTTCTGGGGGTGGGGAGGAAGTCTGCCCAGCCTCTCTCTGTGCGTCACTGAAACCCGAATAAAGGCTCAAATTTCAATAATGATCTCATCTGGGCACATGTGCTAAGAGCCATAGTGACCACCTGCCGTGGAGAATGCTTTTCCTATGTTATCAAGTCTCTCAGCTGCTTGCTAATTCCAGGGAAATGAGCAAGGCGGCAATTGCTGTTGCATAAATACACCTTGTGTTAGCATATACAGTATAATTATGAAAGGGCAGCAGCCCTCCTCAGGGTGTGAGAGCCTGGAGATCATTTTCCTTTGGGAGCAAGGTGGTGAATAATAGAAACTTTGTTTCATTAACATCAGCAATGACTCCTTCTAGATTTTTGGGTTTTGGGGAGTTTTGTTGTTGTTGAGGTTTGTTTGTTTTTAATCTCAGGCAGAATGAGAGGCAGGGACTCTGAGGCTTTATTCCATTTAAGTGTTTTAGGTTATGTACTTTTGATCAGTTTGAATTATATACTCACGTGTGCCAGGCTACCTCAAGTCCTGCTTTGCTCCCACTCTTTGTCTGGATCCTGGATTTTCTGGTCTACCACTTATGCTAGCAGAAGAGTTCAAGCCTGTGTCTCTGATACTTGTAGGCCTTTTGCTAGCAACTCTTATTCTTCATGCTTCACAGTTATTAGGTATCACTTTCTTAGGGAAGTTACTCTCAGTTCCCACACAGCTGCTCCCTGACCAAGACTGCTCATCTGCCCTATACTCAGTAGTTCCAGGCATTCTTCTTCGTAGGCTCACTAAACATAAACACAGGTGAGTATTTTCTACCTTCTTCATAAACTCTCAGCTCCCCCAGAATAGGATCTGTGTCTGTGTCCCTAATGCTGAGCAGTGCCCCGTGGTGCTCAATGTGTCTTTGTGGAGGAAATGTCTGCAAGAGCCTTTCCGCTGTCTTGCCTATCTGTCCTTGTCCTGTGGGACACCAAAGGGGAAGACCCTCAACAAAGAATTACAAGGGCTTTATACAATGGGTGACTCTCCATCTAACTCAGAAAACCTACTGGCAGGGGCTATATTATCTTCATTTTGTGACCAGCACTGTGATCAAAATTGCAGAAAAAGTTATCTGTCACTACATGCTTGGAACAGGCAAAAAACATACAAGAAAAGTATTTTAGCTAGTGCCATGGGCTCTGTCGAGGCCATGTTTGAAGTTTAATTTCTGTTTCTATAGCTTCTATTTATGTGTACTTGGACAAGATACTCGGCTTCTTTAAACCTCTATTTCTTCATCTCAGGAAAAGAAGTATAGCTCCTAACAGGGCTAATGAAATTATATATGAAAGTTAACACATAAAAACCTGAACTCATTACCATCTCATCAGAACTGATTTGTACCTGACCCTCCAGTGGGTTTTCAGAGGCTGTAAATCCCAGGCGAGAAGACTGCCTGTCTTTCTCCCAAGCAACAGCAAATGTACTGGAATGTCTGCTTTGAGTTGGCAGCACAGCTCCCTATTCGCCAGACCACCAGGGCTGATGATTAAGTTGGTGTCATTATCCCTTTGCCTTTGAGACAGAAAGTTGTCCATTGACAATCGGTGGTTTTGAGCCTTTGGGTTAGCAGTTCAACTCCCTATAAAGGACACCACCAGAGCTCCCTCTTGAAACACGGGAGTTACATAAAAGAAAAAAAAAGTCTTTCCCTGTTCATTTACTTTTTTTCTCTCTCTTTTCCTTGTTTTCCCTCTCATTGATGCAGAATAAAAAAGTGCTCTGTGGTGATGGGATTGAGTGGCTACTCTGGGACCTAGGAGAGGCTCAGGGCTTCAAGAGTTGATAAAATATCATGATCAAGGAAATACATAAGAGGGAAGGTTCTCACCAAGGACTCTCATCAATCGTTGTTGGCCTCTGTGTAATGTTGGAGGCTGCACTTCAGGAGCTAATTGTCTTTGGAGTAGGCAAAACAGGATAATAAAGAGAGCTGCAAAATGGAAAGTTTGAGAGGCAAGCAGAATGGATTCCACTTATCTCCTTTGGATAAGAGGGGCATTGATGGAACTTTGGAAATTAAGGGGTAGGCTGATTAATAAAGGCAATGGAAGTATCTTTTCTGCAGTTGAAAGATTAAAAATTCCATTAGAAGCCTCAGTGAACTGGACAGAAATCATGCCAACCAGGGGAGCTAATTATAGGAGAGTGTGATGGAAGACCTTGAATTAACGAATCTAAGAGACCTGGTTGCTGGTGTCTGAGAAACGTAACATCAGTAAATTTAACTTCTCTTCATTATAAAGGGGAAGATGAGAATATCTCTCCTTTTAAGATTTCTTGTGACTATTGTGACTTCAGTGGTGACAGTCACAACAAACCCAGCACTAACAATACTCCAGTCATTTGTCAGCCTGGTACCATCATTCAGCACTGGTCAAGATTAGTGGGAGTCATGTGCTGAAAATCCTGAGGGAAGAAGGGCTGAGGCCTGTTTTCATCTCGTTTATAAGCACAGAGGGAGGCTAAAGCCACCTAGCCCTTCCCCACAGTTCACTTCATCCTTTAAGAGAGTCTACTCTCTGTTTTGAATTCCACATTAACTTTATTAATGTGGGAAATGCAAAATGAAATCACTTTTCATTTTAAGAAACTCACAATCCATACAGCTCAAGATATCTAACATATATCAATGGTGGTAATAAAAGAAAAAAATTGAGAAAAGAAATAGTCACTAAATAATAATAAAAGAAATTCTAACTAAAATCACTATCGTTGTTCTTATTGAATGAGGACATACTATGACCTTGATATTCTATTAGGCCCTTCATATACTTTATATCACATAAGCGTCACAATTCTATAAAGTATGTTCTCCCACTGCACTTGTTTTATAGAAAATGAATGAAACTTGTTCAAAATGGCACAGTCAATAAGCAAAGCAGACAAGACTGATGCTGAAGCACTCATGCTCTGGACTACTACCCTGCACTATCTCGTGGGGGGTGAGTGAGAAGGAGCATCTCTGGCTTGTGAGAATCTCTGAGCAGCTCTAGACCCTTGGTCTGTGTCATTCCTCATTGTAAAGACTGCAGACCACACAGATCTTTGGTCCAGTCTTCGTCTCTTGAGTTGTCTTTTCTCACATTGGAAGAAACAAAAATATAGAGGAATTTGTAGCTTTATAATTTGGGTGAAATAGAACAAAGGTTTTTTTTTACAAACACAGGGAGCACATGCCCAGAGAGATATCCTTCAAGTGTTAACTGCAAGTATTTATTATCCAACTATTGGAGAGCCAAAGTGAAGTGAGTGTATAGGTTGATAAGTAACCTATTTAAGGCACATTCCAGAAGAACAAGTCTTGCCAATGTCTGCTCATATCTTGTCAACCCAAGGTCATAACCTAGACCACCAGACCACCACAACATCTCAGCCAGAGTGACTGGCACTTCTGCACTTTTCATTGTCTAAATTCCACTGCTCCTGCCTTTCAGACTTTGTGGGAGCTTGCTCCAATCCTTTTCTCCATGAAATTCCTACTTGTCTGCGTATTTATACAATAAGATGCCTCATTAAGTAATTTTTTTGAATCATCCTTGGTGTTCAACGGAACTAAAGGTCACAGAACTTTTTGCTCACCCCAAGACACCTTGCCTGTGGGTTTGTTCACATAGTTAACATCTCCATAAACATTTTCCTAATGATGTTAAATGATGAAATATGAGGGGCACTGGAGGAATCCCTGGGCAGAACACCAAAAAGCTGGTGTCTCAAATCTACCCAGCGGCACCTAGGATAAAGCCTTGGTTATGCATTTCTGAAAATCACTATGAAGATCCTTTGAAGCACACAGTTCTACTCTGAAACACAAGGGATTAGCATGAATTGTAGTTGACTCATTAGTAATCATCAGATCTTTTGGAGCTCCATAGACATATTTTGTTTTCAATCATTAGTTCTTTTGGGGCTCCATGGAAATATCTGATATTCTTTCTGCATTGAAAAACCTAATATTTCCCATAATTCTCGTCTCCAGTTTCCTTTAGCTATATCTGATGTCGTTAGAGCCCTTTAACTAAACTGTGCTCCCTTGTCTTCTCAGGCTGCACTTTACAGATGTTCACCGTATAATGCGGTGGAAAAGAAAAACTCAGTTCACCAGGAATATACGATCAGCCGAGAATACAGGATAGATATCCCCTCCCTTGCTTTGGGAATTATACTGCTCTCACGTGAGAGAAAAAGCAGCCCCACCCCTTTTTTTAAAGCAGCCTTTTTAATGACTGTTCTTTTGTACCGTCCACTCAAACCTCTAATCTTTATCTTACTAAATTTCTGGCTGACGCAGTTGTATCCTTGGGCCTTGGGCCTTATGCTTGTCCCTGACACATACACACACATTCCTTCCTGTCACCTTCCTCCTAATTGTACTTTATTGATGGTACTGACAAGATGGGCTCTCCAAGCCCCGCCCCTTTCTCAGGGTAACTGAATGGAAACTCTCTTTAATCCTATCTTGGCCTGGCCTCAACCTCTTGACGCTCCCCGATTTCTATAGCAAAGGTTCCCCTGTGAAACCCAGTTGCATCACAGAACAGGCTATTAAAAAGGCTTGGGAAGACGATGCCACCTTCATCCGCTTGGATTCACTACGGGATTTGTAGCAGAACTCGATTAAGGCAACCAGCATGGCTAGTCCAAGTCCTCCAATCAGGATGTAGAACACTCCCGCCACATTGCTGAGGCTCAGAGCGCTTGTCTTGTCCTGGGAAGAGGAGCGGGTAGGGAGGGGAAAAATAAAGTGAGTCAGAGGCTTATGACGATCTAAGCAAAACAATATTTACACGCATACACTCAACCCCATAGCCCTCTTTACCATTCATAAATAGCAATGTAAATAGTAGGTGTGAAAAGTGTAAAAATTATCTAACAAAAAATGTGAGATGCACAACCCACCCCTAACTCAGGGTAGCTTCTACCAACCTCTACTCCTTTAAGCTTACCCCATTCTTGTCCTTTCTTTTTTTAGCTCAGTTCCTTCTTTCACTGTTACTCAGAAACACACTAGTTTAGCTCATTGATTATATCTCTGAGCATTTTTCTGAGAATTGTTATTTAAAATGAACTTTCCCCTAGACGTGCATTTGCTCTCAATATAATAAGACAGTTATTATACATGTAATAAAGACTGATGTATACCTTTAACTTTCTACTCTGAGTTTCCATTTAGGGGGAACAAAAACACCTCAAGGGCTTAAATAGTAGAAAAGCACTGAGGTAGAAAAATGGCTCGATTAAATTCTAATAATTATACTTAATTGGTATCATTTCTCTATTGGAAGTGCTTGCTAAAACACACTGGAGGTAAACCAGGTGGCTGAATTGAAAAATCTTGCTTGCCTGCAGTAAAAGCTCTTGCATTGTGTGGGAATGAGAAAAGATAAGGGGCTTGGTTCTTCATTCCTAGGGGCTGGAGGTCAAGCACCCATGTCTGAGAAAAGGTGAGTAGAGCCCACTCTGTGGAGCATGAGAAGGCTTTGAGTATACTGAGAACACCCTTGAATTCTATCATCTCCAACAGGGTTAAAAACGCTGAGGGATTGCTCCTTCCCCATTGTGAGAACTATGGGCCAAAAACTGGTGATCAAGGTGGGAGGTGAGGGCTCAGAGTGAGTGGCTCAATCAAATTGTTGACGCGAGTGAGAAAATACACTTAAATCTTGGAAGCATATCACCCTGCAATGTCATGATGGCTCTAATATCTTTGTTTATATTGTTTGCTCAGGTAAAACACTACTCATTCAATGAAAATGAAACCTACACCTCATCTGGCACAGATGCACAGTGTAGCTGGTTGGTTGGTGGTTCTGGGTGGGACATGATTTTTACCACTTGCCCATATGTTCTTTATCAGGTGAGGAGGTAGGATAGCATCACAAGGAGGAGAATGTGTTCCCTGGGGACACCTCTGACATCTGTTTTTTTAATCTGGGCATGTGAAAAGGGGGCCTCCTACCAAACAAGTCAGTAGTCTCTGTTCTACAGGTGCATTGTACAAGATTCAGCTGGGTTGAGCATGGGTTCTGCAGATGGCAAGTAGCAGTATGCCTACCCCTCTCCCCACTAGAAGCTGCCTTGGCTGGGAAAACTATAGGACTAACTAAAGCATAATTCCTTGGGGGCTTCCTGTAATGCTAAAGTAGGTGGTTCTCGAATATGAGTTCTACTTGGCAAGGCATAGCTTGGCTTTGGAAACAGTGGCAATGACTATTCAAAGGGGCAGCATTTCTCATACTCTGATATGATGACTTGATAAGGGAAATGGGTAAAAATAAATTAAGCACTTGGTTCCATTTTCAGGGGGTCGGAAATTCTGCTTCTGAAGAGTAACTGTTTATATTCTTGCAAGACTTAATGGTTAACAGAACTTAAGCTTATGTTCTGCATGAATTTGGATATAGGTGAGGTCAAGGGGGTATTGTAACATATTACCTTACACCTTAGCAAACAGTGGTTGTCAACAATACCCAGAGGGGGCAGATGGAAAACAAATTGAGGAAAGAGAGAGAAGACACAAGTCCTGCCGACTTCACAGGTGACCAATCTTTGAATAGCTGAAGTGCACTTTGTCTCCTTGGTCACTTAGGTTAATTCTTTTCTCAAGATCTTTTTCCGGATCTCAGTGTGAATTTCCCTCTGGGAATCTGTTTTGTCTTACTATCACCCCCAGAAGCCAAGGACAGGTGCCTCCTTGTCTGTAGCAGGTAGTTTCCTCTTTGGCCTTGTGATGCATCTGGGAGGAAAGATCTTCATAGGGTAGTGGGGCCACATGCTATATAGCTGCAAGAAAGAATGGACCCAGTGACCCAGAGTCTTATGTCTGGAGATTGTGAATAGGTCTCTGGCCTATGGAGACAGGAAGTAGTGGGGATGGACATCCTGTATTTATTAAAAATCCCACATTACCAAAGTGCTTTAAATGACTACTATCTCTTATAGTAAAAACACTTTCCTTCATCCCTCTTTATGCTAAGAGGATTCTGTAGGAGTAGCAGGATCAAAAAAGGCCTTTGTAGTTAAGAGGTACCTCGAACCTATTACCACCCATATCAGAAAGCAATTTATACACACACACACACACCCCTATATTAAGTTTGGTATCATTCGATTGAGGGGAAAAGGACTAATGTTATTATTTTTTAAATCTAGGGATTAGAAAAGTTGACATTTGAGTAGAGATTTGTGATCTTCCTTAAATGTTCCATTAACTTTTTTTTTTTTTTAAATTGCACTTTATTACGTCAGATTGGTGAGGGCTTTGGGGGACAGTGGGGCACACTCAGTCCTTCTTGGCAGCCACCTTCCTCATGGAGGCCAGGACATTACTGAGTTCTTCTCGCTTCCTCTTGGCAGGAATGTGTGTCCCCACCCTTTTCTTGAAGAACTGGAGAGGGCCCGCTTGTCCTTGGAGACCTTTAGCAGCTCCATGGGGCAATGCTCATAGAGCGAGAAGCCACACAGCTCCCGGGTCATGTCTTTCACCAACCTGGTGTGCGTGGTGAGGAACGTAGGCTGTGCCTTGGCTTGCTCACGTTCTTGGTGACTTTGTGGCCCTTGCTGAGGCCCACGGCCATGGGGTAGCGCACAACCATAGGGTAGCGCACAGCCATGGAGGCCTGCACGCCTTTGGCCGCTGCATGCCTCTGGCCACCGCGGAAGTACAGTTAGTTGCCTCTATTAACTTTTCTAATAGAAAACTTTCGGTTCTTGGGAAGGATCTTGAAGACCATGGCTTTGTGTTCAGTTGCTATTACTGGCTGTCATGAGGGGACAACCAGGGATGGAGACACAAACTCTTTCTATTTGATTCTTTTTTTTTTTTTAACTGAATATCCATACAGCAGGGGGCTTCCTCCTTCATTAGCATACATATAACTTTGTTCTCAATCTATAGGCAAACCTTATACTTCTCCGTTCTAAGAAAGTTGGGAGATAGAGTTCAAGGTTCCTAAATGCTCCTCTGGGAGCCTCTGTTCTCCTCTAATCCCAGAGCAGCTGCACTTCCAAAAAGTCAGGCAGCTTGTTGGTGGGAGTGAAAAAGTCACAACTTGTTTCCTGCCAGGAGGGAGGAAAGGGAATGACAGTACATAGAAGAGTGACAGGTGAAAAGAAAAAGAAAACTCCCATCTTTCAGAATTGTTGGGCTTGTTGCTATGGTAATAAGGCCCCTTTCATCTGTTTCCCTTAATCTGTAGTCTTGATTTGCCACCTCCCTTATGTAAAAGGAAGATTTTCCACCCCCCTCATTTGTTTCTTTTTCCTCTTCCTTTGTACTGGGGAATGTCCCAGACTCTATTTATGAGCTGAATCTTCTTCCAAAGATGTAGGCCTGGCTCAAGACTTTATAGGAGGTTTGAGCCTGGGTTGTGGCAGAGAGACTTGAAGTTTTCTTTAAGATTAAAGGTGAAAGCCACCAGCTCTAAGTCTGTTCTCTTTCACTGAGACTGATGTCCATCTACCAAGGTCTGCTAAATCTAGACTTTGGCTTAGATGTTAGAACAATGTGTTTCTCCCACAGCTCACATTCCTTCTTTTCTCCATGGCAAGGGTGTGAACATCTACAATGCAAAAAGCTTCTGCTCCCCACTACATTGTTTGGTGTCCCCTGGAGCACATTAGCCGACATGAGTGTCACTGAGTTTTCGGGGGCTGTTTGCAAGCCTTTCACCTGAAGATCCTTCACTTTTCAGGGCCATGTAGAAAAGTCCACGTCCTCTTCTACCTGTCAGCTTTTATGCCACAGTAGATTTTCTTTCCTGCTTTATCAATTTTTTTTATTTTTTGCCTAACAACCATCTTCATAAATGATAAGCAATTTCCAGAGAGTGGAGATTGAGTAGTTGGCTAGACCCACTCACAAGACAGGATCAAAATACGGAACCTATGGGTTAGGTGGGTGTAATTTGACAAAGAGCTTTCAAACAAGTAGAGCTGTCTAGACATAGAATGCACCATGCTAGGGATGAGTTCCTTGATCATGAATTGATGCAGAAGCTAGAGGTCATTAAAGAGATCAAAGCACTGGACTGAGTAGAGTTGAGCCGTGTTTTACCTCTTCTCAACCTCAAGAGACTGGAGGCATCTGAGGAGTTCCTAGAGGGCCTGAGATCATACATTTTCTAAATTTTCCCTGGAGACTAGACCCTTCAGGGGACACACAAAAAAGGAGCTCTTGTTAATTGGCAACTTCTGCTATTCCATTTCCAATCTAGGCCAGTTCCCTAGCCTGCGTGTTTCCCCCAAGAGCAACACAGAACGAGAATTGGCCCATTGTACTAATAATTGGCAAGGCAAATACTGCAAAAGTGAGGGCTGTGGGGGCGGTTCTTCTCAGCAGTGTGTGCTCAGGGACCGGCTGCTGTACAATGCACCACAGAACATCCTGACTCAAAACAAAATCACAGCAGAGAACTCAGGAGGAGACAATGTGGGTCGTGGAGGAGAATACAAGAGCTGGCTGAAGCCTCTTCCTGAGTGGGAGGAATTTTACAAAAAAATCAGGCACCAGTCTGAGGTTAAAGTAGGCATCCTCTCAAAAGACTTGCTCTGTGAGCTGATCAGCTCCTTGGAATATGCCTTGGAGAATGAGGGTCATGCGTTGTCAGAGGAAAATCAAGGCAGCTGTCCCCAGAAATGTTTCTGGTTCATGGCTCCTGAGGAAAAGTTTTAAAAGAAA